>NW_006284238.1:3138157-3144997 GCF_000327345.1 Myotis davidii
GCCTGGCCCAGCCCCCAAACTCTCTGACCTTCTCTGGCCACTTCAAGCCCCACCTTCAGTCCCTCAAGTCGTCTCAGGCTGGTCCCGCCTTCTCTGGGTGCTTCCCGGCTACCTCCCCGTCTCTGGGGCAATGTGGCAACTCCACCCTGCCATGGTGCTGGAGGAGAGCATGGAAGCCTCCCACCTGCTGTGCTGTGCTCCTTCCCCTGGCAGGTAGGTGGTGAAGGACTGGTGAGGGGGGAGCTATGGGCTCTCACCCCTGCCCTCCCTGGCACGGGATGGTCCTGTCTCCTCCAGATGCCTCCCCACTTCCACCCGTCTCTGGAGCAACACCCCCGCTAATATGCTAATGGTCTGGTCACTACGCATTACTGCATCCTGACCATTAGCATATTAGCTCTTTATTAGTATAGATACTTCACTGTCCACATTGAGTACACTCGTGTGCCTTATAGATTTTGAATTTCATTGTAGGGTAATCAGATTGAGCTATTTACTTGAGAAATTTCTGATGTCAACATCTTTATATCTTCCTCTTGAGTTATTATTTTCCAGAGACCTTTAATCCTGTCCCTGGATAGTGAAGAACTGACTACCAGCAGATGGGGAGCTGAGTGGGCAAAAATGATTATATTTACTTAATTCTCCAATTTTTAATACAGTCTTTTTGCTCCCAGATCAGAGACCCTTTCTTTCACAGACTTCAGAAAATATAACTGAGCTCTATTCAGAAATCTTATAGAAGACCAAAATTTGTCCACACATGTCTGTCTATATTGTTGTCTCATTTTGGGGAAAAGTGTGCTTTAGAATTCCTAAGAGCAAATATTAGTTTAATAAAAATAATATAAAAATATGGCACATTAAACATACACATGAATTGTAATGGTTTGTATTTCAAACATACAATGTGTGAGTAGCTGACTTCACATTAGATGGAAATGAGGATAGGCATTAAAGTTCCACATTTCTCAAACTTAACCCCAAGCAGTCTATCCTTTCACTAGCAGGCCCAATGGGACAGGTCTCCCGAGAGCAGTTATCATACTCAATGGTTAGCAATGTGCTCCTGCCCGTATCACTTTGGGTTACTGAGAATGCCTTCTCATTCTACTTCCCTAAGATCAAGGTGAACTTTATGCATAAAAATAAACATTCGCTTTTGATACTAAAATAAAATTCAATCCCTGGCATTTTTCTGTAGTTTCAGAGCCCCTAAAGCATTCTGTTTAACAGAATATACTTTTCCTAGGGTCCTGTTTGTAAAGACATTAAAGAGTTTAGGCAAAAACATTTCTTTTCAACCATAGTAATGGGACTTCTTTCATGTTTTGAAAGCTCTGAACTTTCATTTGTGTTTGAATATTGTTTTCTTTCTGATATCTGACATTAGAACAGGTCCTGTTAATAAAATTGAGACCACCTTCCATTTGACTAACTGGGTGTGATTAATTCCATCAATCAGGCTTTCTAACATTTTCCCCATAAATCAAGCTTTGGAGCTTTGAAAAAAACATGAATCAAATGACTGTTATTTGAAATAGATACAGTGTGTCACGCTGCAGTTTGGTTTAGAATGGGAGTTCATTATCATACTCATTACGGTGAATTATAGGAGCTCCTGGCTGGCCTTCGTTAACCATCTGGCTTTAAACATTGATTTGTGTAATGTATGCTATTTTTATAGAAGAGCACCTGAACATGTACTGAAAACATTTGTTTCATCTCATTCTACATATTTTTAAAGGCCATGAATCTTGCTGCTGCGAAAATCGTGCAGATTCTGGTGTATCTTCATCTCTGACTTATATTCATGTATTATTTATCCAAAGAAGATCCTGGCCATGCCACCAAGTCTTGATTCTGTAAGCTGCTCTTTCTCAAGAAATTTACTAGGATGTCTGATAGGAAGGTAAAGTAAATGGGAGACAAATCTAACTCTATAGATTTCTGTTCAAATGTAGTAGAACATTTTATATACTTGAAAGTATTTAAGAACTTGGATATTGTACCCGTTGTCCTTTAAAAAGAATATTAAAAATGTTCATTCATCAGTGTAGTCAGCAAATATTTACTGAGCACTTCTCAGGGAATAGAGACTGTCCCAGGTGTTGGACATGTTGGGGACACAACAGTAAAGAGCAAGGCTCCTACCCCATTGTTTGGACAACAAATAAAGAAAAGGACAAATAAATAAGATCAGAGGACGGAGTAGATAAATTGGACTCTGCAGTAGAAAGAAATTTGGGAAGGACGGCAACTCTAGATTTGGTGGTCAGGAAAAGCCTCCCTGAAGGTACATGAAACCTGAGACCATATATATGAACAACCAGTAGCAGAAGCTTCTTGATAGATGAGGCAGTGAATGAAAGGACCTCAGTTTATAATGAGCTGGATGTGGCACGAGGCAGAAAAGAGGCCTCTGAGTTGAGCACAGTGAGTGTAAGAAGACTGTGATGGGAGGTGAGTTTAGAAGTGCTGGCAGGAACCAGGTCCTGGAGGGGCATGGTAAGGTGTCTGGATTTAGTTTTCATTGTGACTTACACTTTAAAAATATTATTGTGGCTATAATGTAGAAAACAACCCTAGGAAGGCAAGAGTTGAAAGATGGAAAGCACTTAAAGGCAACTGTAATAGCCAAAGTGATAGATAATGATGATCTACATGGGGGTAGTGTTATAATAAATAGAAAGAAATAGATAGATGTGTGGTTTTGGAGATGAAACCAAGATGACATTCATGCAATGGATATGGATAATCAGGGAAGGATAGAAATCAAGAATTATTTATTGGATTTTAGATTAAAGAAATGAACGGACAGAGATGCCATTTACTGAGACGGAGAATTCTGGCAGAAAATAGATTGGTTAACCCTCACCCAAGGATATATTTTTACCATTGATTTTTAGAGAGAGAGAGAGAACAAGAGATAGAGATACATCGATTGGCTGCCTCACCAGGGGTCAAACCGGCAATCCAGGTATGTTCCCTTAACCAGGAATGAACCACACCCTTTGGTGTGTGAGCCAGCACTATGACCACTTAGCAACCCTGGCCAGGGCAGAAGTTCATTTTTTGACAAAATAAATTTAAGATGTCTATTAGACTTTAAGATGTAAATAGGAAGAGAAAGTTGGGTCTGCATCTTAAGATGTATAAATAGATTAAAATAAATGAAGATCACCCAGGGGGAAGAACATAAACGTAGAGAAGAAGGCCCAGAACAAATACTGCCCAGGCGATGTTCCAGGAAGAAAACCAGAAACCATAATAGTTAGAACTATAAGTAATTGGTTGTGCGTAAGTCAGAAATGGAAAGAGCCAGAGGGGGAACGCTGAGATGCACAGAGGTTAATGACAGTAGGAACCAGCTACCACTCTCACACCTGGAGAACAGAGGGAAGAGGCCCTCTCACAGCAGATATGCAATATTGTATCTGTCTCATAATCCTTCTGTATCATTCCCTTCCCCACCCAAAATACTTATGCTCCCATTCAAACACACACAAACCATTTTATATGTGTATTGGAATCTATGTTAGCCATGATTAAGAAACAGTAATCAGGGAGCTATTTTTCTCACTAGGAGTGATTAAACATAAATGAATAATTCTGAAAACCATGTAATCACACATAGGGAATATTTTTCCATAGTGGAGACCCCCCAACATATGTCACTACAAACAAATAGTCTCTGGTTCAACTAAATCTATTCCCATTTTCCCAAACTTTAGATTATATATGCTATACCATATGAACTCATGCAGAGAATCTGAATAGGGTGAACAAAAACCTTTATAAAAAGGTAAAAAAGTCATCTCCAGGGATTTCAAAAGCTTCCTTCAGAAATAATTTGAATAATTCAAGGGCCTCTGCCACAAGACAGCCATGCTCTAACCCTTAGAGGAATTACTAAGCATTAATTGTAACACAATTTACTCTTACAAGTTCTTTATTTTACTTCTTGTCCATGTCTTACCTTTAATTAATATTTTCTTTGAGCTAGAAGAGCAGTAATTTCTTCAGATGTTTCTTTACTAAAAGTAAAAGATGCTATTCTTTCCAAATCTTGATCTTCAGATCTTCTCTGCAAAGCATAGAAAGAAAAAAAAAAAGCGTTCAGTATCAAATATAGCTATTCTAAGTTCTGAAATACTATTAAAATGTTGTTTAATCTCAGAACTTCCTTAAACCATTACTGAACAATAGTTTCCATTTTCCCCTATGCTATCTATCTATCTATCTATCTATCTATCTATCTATCTAATCTACCTATCATTCATCTGTTTGATCATTTGTTTATTTATTTATCTGTTTGGTCAACAAACATTTTTTGAGCATACTTTGACTTCCAGCTTATAGGTTTAGGTGCTGAAACTCACAAAGATGAACAAGACACAACCTGTGAGACATTTTGTTTGTAGAAGAGACATGGGGATGAATAACTATAATATAAATGCTTTATTCCATTTGATCCCCAACCCACCTTGTAAGTTAGTGCTATGGTATAAAGTTTTGTGTGTCCCCTGCATTCATATATTGAAATCCTATCCCCCAAAGATGATTGTATTAGGTCAGGCCTTTGGATGATGGTCACGTCATGAGGGTAGATATCTCATGCCTGGGATTAGTACCTTCCTTATAAAAGAGGCCACTTAGCCCCTTCCTCCGTGTGGGGATACAATGAGAGATCTGCAAGATGGAAGAAGGCCCTCACCTGCCCATGCTGGCACCAGGATCTTGGACTTTCAGCCTCAAAAACTGTGAAAAAAATTCTGTTGTTTATAAGCACCCAGTCTGTGGTATTTTGTGGCAGCAGTCTGAATGGACTAAAATAGGTAAGTAGGACATATGTTGTTATTCTCATGTTGTGGGTAAAGAAATGGAGGCTTACATAATGAATTGTTAAGTAAGTTGTCTAGCAAATAGCAAATGTAGGACCAAGACTGAAACCCAATTTTAAAATTTCATATCTGCCTTCTTCCCATGGCCATGCTAATGGTACAATGTCCTTCCTTGAGACATTTCTGGAGGCAGCATTGCTGATGTGACCACTTTACTGACTCTTGCCATCTGAGTCATGAACCATGAAGTATATTTAGAAACAGATAAATTAGCAAAATAGAATAATATTTCATTCTCTTTATTTGTTAATAACAGAAAGACGGGCTTGTATCATGCCCAAAGTTTTCTATAGCTGTGCTTTAGCAATAGCAAACTTTAAAATCCAATTAAGCCCCAGGCATGGAGGAATCACTTTATCCCTCAAAGCAAACTAACACATCTTCTCAATGATGTTTTCTCAACCACATATTTTCCTTTCCTGCAAGTACCCAAATTATCATGGTGTTCTCTGCAGACCCAAATTTTAATATACAGCAAGCCAAGTTGTGATAAGCTTGAGAAAGAGATAAAGCTAGGTGTGGATCACTGGCATAACAATACAAGCTGACTACTTGGGGATGATTTACCCAAAAGCAGAATTTAAGCATTAATGGTGGCAAGCCAGGCATGGCCTAGAAGAAACACACACATAATAACAGTAATTGTGGACAAATAACATCATGTTTTGGTTGGACTAGACCACCTCTCCTGTAAACTTCTGACCTCTGGAATGATATATATATGATCTAGAACTGGCTAAAAAAAGGCTTCCACACTCTGGGTGTCACTGGTCACATTACCTCAGCTAGACCAATGAGACTCAATTTTGGGATATTTGCTGGGACCATAAGGGAAAAACGCAACATAATTCAGTCACAAAGAACTGTTTTCTTTATAATGTTAAAGCAAGGATCCTATTGTGTGGGCCACCTGATGTAGCATGTGACTATTACCTTTGACTAAGATCTTTATTTCTCCCTGGCCCAGGTCCCACTTTGCTCCTGAGAATCCCCATTCTTGTGATTAGAGGAATGAAAACCATATCACAGCTCTGTCTCTTTCTCTCCTTTGTCTTTGTTGATCTACCCAGCTCCTCTCCTTTATTAGACCAACTCCGGCTATTTCTGCTAGTTAACCCTGTACTACAGATAACTCCTCTAAACTCTCTCAATAACTCCTGTTTAAGAAATGAAGACAGTGAGGTTCCAGAAAGTTAGTTACAACACTAATAACACTAGAATAGGACTTGAATTCAAAACTGTTTTATTCAAAGCCCATGTGCTTCATTCCATACTCTGACTCCTCTTGAGATTGCTTCATTTGTGATTGAGTTAGAAAATTAAGTGGTAAGGGAATAGACTTTTTGGTTTATTTAACATGGATCATCATCCCCTATGACCAATTATCCTGCTGTTGAACATTTTCAACAACATATAAATAAAATGTATATGTTCACACATTATAATATTTTTCATTATTGTTATTTAATTTACAGACATCCTAACATTGATTTGTTTTCTCCCCAGATTTTTAGTAAGAATCAATCATTTCATATGGCTTTTCAATTTTTAAGGAAATTATTATGCTTCTACATAAAGATCTTGTGGAAGAATATTTTCCAAGGGAGAAAAATTAAGTGATAAATAATATCCAAAGTTAACTCTAGTTTCCTCAAAATAACTTCTGCTCTTGGTTCAGTTTATACGATCTTATTGGCATTGGTATCTACACTAATAAAAGAGAAACATGGTAATTGGCGTACAACCGCTACCCTTTTCATTGGCTAATCAGCAAGATATGCAAATTAACTGTCAGCCAAGATGGCGGCCGGCACCCAGGCAGCTTGAAACGAACATGAGGCTTGCTTGCCTCAGTGACGGAGGAAACCAACATTCCCCGCCTGCCTTGCCGGCCTCTGAGCCTGCAGTTTGAAACATAACAAATATAGAAGTGGCC
>NW_006284238.1:3145242-3147184 GCF_000327345.1 Myotis davidii
CTCCCTAGCCGCCCGGCTCTGTTCATGACAGGGGAAGGTGCCCCAACCCCCTGATTGGCCCTGCTCTGTGCCTGATGCGGGGAGCTCCCCAAACCCCTGGTTGCCCTGCAGCTCTGTGTGTGACAGGGTGCGGCGCCCCCCTCCTCCCATGGGCCCTGCTCTGTGTGTGACGGGGTAGAGCCATAACCTCCCCATCTGCCCTGCCCTGAGTGTGACAGTGGCGGCGCACCAACCACCTGATCGGCCCTGCTCTGTGGGTGATAGAGGGCAGTGCCCCAACCCCCCAATCGGCTCTACCCTGAGCATGATTGAGGGTGGCATCGCAACCTCCCAATCTTCCCTGCTCTGTGCATGACTGGGGAAGGCACCCCAACTCCCCAATCGGCCCTGCTCTGAGCCCGACCAGAGGGGCTGCCTAGGGATTGGGCCTGCCCTCTGCCACCCGTGAGCAGGCCTAAGCCAGCAGGTCGTTATCATCTCCCGAGTCCCAGACTGCGAGAGGGCACAGGTCGGGCTGAGGGACCCCTCCCCCCCGAGTGCACAAATTTTTGTGCACCGGGCCTCTAGTGTATATATATATATAATTATTGACAAAGTTCCTATGCCAGGTTCCACATGGCCAATAATTATAGCTAGCTAGCAGTGGAAGTTGAAAATATTTATAAACTAATCTACATTTAAAAAACATATATATTTTTTATTGATTTTTAGAGAGAAAGTGAGAGGAATAAAGAGATAGAAACTTTAATGAGAGAGAAACAGCATCAATAATCTGCCTCCTGCATGCACCCCTACTCAGGATCCAGCTACAACGTGACCTCTTGGTTTATGGGGCGACTTCTTGGTTCCTGGGTCAACTTTCAACCACTTAGCGACACTGGCCAGGCACAAGCTTACCTACATTTTGAAGTTTTACATGTGGTTTATTTTCTGCAAAATTCTTCTTAATTTTATTTGGGGGTTTTTAGGACAATCTAATATCTTAAATGATTATTATTTTGGACCATGATATAGAATATGTCCTGGAACTTCTGTTTGTTTTAGGTCAGTTATTGCTAATGTGCTTCTTGTCAAGTTTCTATAAGTCATACTGTGTGTCAATATTAGTTATTGTCAATAACTTCTGCTATCTTCTTTTACTTCTATTTTACGCATTTAATCATGTTAATCTGCTAAGAAGCCTGGTTGTGCACCCATTTAGTGATATGCATTCATGCATTCATGCATTCAGATACTGAAGATAAAATAGCATGCAAGACCAAGTCTCTGCCCTCATGGAGTATAGTTGGAAGGACAGACAACAAACTTGAAGATGTAGAGAACTTGAAAAGCAAAAACTGGTGAAAATAAAGACTGAGAGTCCAGAAATCTAGACTGTACAAGTCCAAGTGCTTCGAAAATATGCCCTGTTCCACATATTCCTGAATCTTGGCTATAGTACTTTTGCCATCTCACCAAAATAACTTTGTCTACTTTCCCTTTCCCAACAGAGCAGCAAACTTGGCTCAGTTAAGATCAAGAAGCAGGCAAAGTTGGCATTATTTATTTGCTTATTCCAACAAAAATGGATTATTTCTGTTCAACCTTTTTGGAAGGCCAGAGTTTTTGTAAAGACTAGAAATTATGTGGAGAAGGACTTCTGCTTCTCAGCAGAATGTAATAGGCCAATACTCTTACTGGAATAAATGAAAAATATTACAAGAGTAATTTTCAAAACATTGGAGAGCTATGAAAGCAATGAAGACTAAGTGAACTGAACTTCCAGAAAACAATTTGGAAGCGATGATTGCCAGCTACTTTTCTTTCAGGGCATTTGTCAGTTCTAGGGATTCACTGATGCTTGGGCTTGATCCAACTGGAGGGACTCTGCTGGAAGAAGAGCTACCAACCAAGTTTTTATAATCTTGTGGAGCATTGGAAACTCGGGGGGGGGGGGGGGGGG
>NW_006284238.1:3147277-3164451 GCF_000327345.1 Myotis davidii
GGGGGCTCAAATGCATGCCCCGAATGCATACATTCCTCATTGAGAGCTCCCAGTCTTGCAGAGCTTAGAAAACAAATTCATCAGGGAATAGATCTATTTCAAATGCATGGCCAATTGCCAGAAGACATTTGTCAAATCTTGAAATTGAACAGGAGACCAAAAAGTCAGCTGGAAACTTCTGAAGGGCAGAAATGTATCTCCTGCAGCTTAGAATTAAAAGCCTGAAATAGTCTTACACAAGGAACATGACTAAACCAGAAATACACTAAATCTTACTAAAACTTTACCCCAGTCCAGTTCTTGATGGGATTTAGTGGCTAAGTCCCATTCTCTGTCTAACAGAGGTGTATTAGTCGGCCTGGGGGGAGAGATTTTTTATAAAGACACTAATCCTATGGTCCCACTCTTAAAACCATATTTAATCTTTTTGTTTGTTTAAGAGAAGATTTATTATTTACATTAATGTAGATTAAGTGAAAAGATACCAACTACTTTTCAAGTCAATCAGATGTCTTTTCTTGAGGTTTGAATTTATGGCATGGCATGTTTCTCATTATAATTTCTGTATAACCAGTGAAACTTTTTCTGTTTAGGTTTCAATTAAAGTTTACACTCAATATTATTTTGTATTAGTTTCAGGAGTATAGAATAGTGGTTCTCTTTACAAAGTGATCCTCTGATATTTCAAGAGCCCACCTGGCATCGTACATAGTTATTACAATATTATAAATCTTATGCTATACCTCACATCCCCATGACTATTTTGTAACTACCAATTTGTACTTCTCAATCCCTGTATCTTTTTCACCCCGAAACCCAACCTCCCTCCCCTCTGGCAACTATAAGTCTGTTTCTGTTTTGTTTGTTTATTTTGTTCATTAGATTCCACATTTAAGTAAAATCACATGATATTTGTCTTTCTCTGTCTGGTTTATTTCACTTAGCATAATAACCTCTATGTCCATCCATGCTGTCACAGATGGCAAGATTTCATTCTTTTCTATGGCCAAATAATATTCCATTGTATATATGTGCCACCACTTTTAAAAATCCACTTGTCACTTGGGTTGCTTCCATATTTGGCTATTGTAAATAACACTGCTAAGAACATAGAGGTACATACATTCTTTTGAATTGGTATTTTGGGATTCTTAATACATATTCTCAGAAATGAAATCACTGGGTCCAAAGGCAGTTTCATTTTTAATTTTTTTGAGGAAACTCCATACTGTTTTCCACAGTGGTTGTACCAGTCTATCTTCCCACTAGCAGTGCACAAGAGTTCCCTTTTCTCTACATCCTCGCCAGCACTTATCTGTTGATTTGTTGATGTTAGCCATTCTGGCAGGTGTAAGGTGATATCTTATTGTGCTTTTAATTTGCCTTCCTCTGATGATTAATGACGTTGAGCATCTTTTCATACATCTGTTGGCCATCTGTATGTCCTCTTTGGAAAAGTGTCCATTTAGATCCTTTTCCTACTGTTTAATTTGATTGTGTGTGTGTGTGTTGGGGGTTTTTTGGTGTTGAGTTATATGGTGATATTGACCCCTTATTCCTCAGATGGGACCTCTGCAGCTGAGAGATCCCTCTCTGGATTTTCAACCACCATATATGGGTGCAGGGCCAGCCCTTTTCATGTCTCTGCCCTTCCTACCAGTCTTGATGTGGATTCTTTTGTTTATCCTTAGTTATAAGACTTTTATTTAGCTAGTCTTCAGATGGTTATTTAGGTCGATTGTTCTATAATTTAATTATAATTTTGCTAAGGTCATGGAAGGAGGTAAATATAACTTTTACCTACTCTGCCACCATCTTGGACCCCTCCAATACCTCATTTTATCTTAATTACTTCCTTTGAGGCCCCATCTCTAAATACAGTCACATCAGGAGTTAGAGTTTCAGTATATGAATTTGGGATGACCCAATTCATCCATAACAAGAGGAGAAGGGGACATTTCTTCTTAAGGAATATAATAATATCTGGAACCTCTATGGGTCTTTTATACACAATATCACACCTACAATCAAGAGTCACTACACGTATAATGAGGCAACATCCTATGACCAATAATTGAGGGGTAAGGGGAACCAACAAGAACAATAGACTGATGATTCACATAATTGAAGTTATCAGACAAGAACTTCAAAACAATTATAATTGGGGACTTCTGGGTAGCTGAAGAAAGTGGCAGCTGCCTAACTACTTGCCTCCCAGTATTTCCTACTCAAATGATTCAAAACAACAAGATATGATATATAAATCTACGTAAATCCATGCCATCAACATGACTTGAAGACAGAGAATGCTAAAACTTTAAAATGACTGTGACTAAAAAGAGAAAAACCACCACATCCCAGTGCATGATATCTCATACTTTGGTTTGACCCCTGTACTACAGTGAGGCTCTGCAGTGGGCAAAGGCAGACTCAGAACAACTCCAGGAAAGACAGAAAAAGAAAAAGGAAATGAGCAAAAGGGCTTAAGGTTCATCAAAAACCACCACCAAAGAGACTATATTATCCTCCATATGAAAATATGATAACAGTATCTAGGCACAGCATAACTTGGACTACAGGGAAAAGACTTCAGAATATGTGTGATTATAAGGGTAAAGAGTTATATAAACAACCTCCTGTGGTCCTTTTCCCCCTGCCACCCCCCGCCCCCAACATTGTTTAAGGGGAGAAATAAAAATACAAAAAGGGAAGAAGAAGCAGCCTTTGTAATTGGGTGGTGAAAGGGAAAGGGAGCAAAAGGTGGGAAACTTAGGGTCCTGCAAGATCAAAGAGAAACACAGAATTGGAGGACTTATAGCTCTTCCTTGCACTACCAAAACAAATGAACAACATAATTCCAAAAGCATATGGACCTTGCTCTATTGATAGATGTATCCACTAAGCTAGGAATCTTTCAAATTACTAACATACCATAAAAGTGAAAAGAAATATTAACAAATTCATTAACAGAGCCATTGCAAAAAAAATCCCCCAAAAAACAAGAAAGAAATTTTACATGTACCAACTGAGCAACAACATTCCTCCTATGAGAAAAACCCTGACACAGAAAAATTTGTAAGTCAATACTTCAGTCAGAATCACATATATTCATTCAAGCATTTGAAGACAGAAAACACCATTGAATTAGAAATTCAAAAACTAAGAACAGAAAAGAATAAAAACTGGAAGAAATAAAGAGAGAGTTGATTAAACTCAAGAAAGAAATGAATTAATAGGACAAAAACATCTGAGAAATAAAAAAATAAATCATAAGGTCCCCAAGGGAAAATGGACTTCCATAAACATTTGATAGGCATAGAAGAAAGGCAAGAAAATAGATAAGATAATAAAGTAAAATGGGTCAGAGAGAAAGTAATGGAAATGGAAGAAAGGCAAGGAAGGACAGTATAAAAAACAATAACAACTATGAACCAATATTCTTTTAATATTGATGCAAAATACCAGTATTAGCAAGCAGACTCCAATACCATATTAAAAATAAACCATGACCAAGTATTATAGAAATGCCAGATTTGTTTAATATTAGGATATCCATTAATCTTACATACTATTTCAATTGTGCTAAAGAAAAAAATGATTAGTTCCATTGATACTAAAAAATAGTATGAAAAAATTAAAAATTCAAATTCATTCACATAAAGACACTCAAAAATAGGAATTGAATACTTTCCCACACTGATTATATGCATACTAGAGGTCCGGTGCACAAATTTGTGCATGGGGGCGGGGGGTGGCAGGGGGAAAGGGACCACAGGAGGTTGGCTTGGGAGCACACTGACCACCAGGGGGAAGCTCCTGCATTGAGCGTCTTCCCCCTGGTGGTCAGTGCATGTCATAGCTACTAGCCAGTCATCCGGTCGTAAAGGTCGCTTGGGCTTTTATATATATAGATAGTGAGCTACTCTTTATGTAATAAAGAAGGGTATATACAAAATATACATGCACCTGCTAATTTGTGCAAAAATAATATGATCGTGATATTAAATAAAACTGGTTACCTATGGGTGGTGGTATGGAAAGGAGTAGAAAGAATGGAGAAATTAAAATGGAATAGTGAGGTGAGAAGAAGGTGGCACTTCTCTGAGTATAACCTCAGGTATAGCTCTGACTCTTAGAACCCATGACTTGCCAGTAGGTTTAGCATAACACGAGGCCAACAGCATGTTTTCTTCAGGCTTGGACACAGGAGGCCAGCAGAAATGCAATACTCACTCCTTACTTTTGTGTTTTTCACACCAACTCTATTTCTTCATTTATAAACAGCTCATAGTTCTTTGTCTAGATTTTTAAACCTTAAAATTAACAAATACCCCATATAGAGCAATGGCTAAAAACAAAGTCAATTTTAAGTACCAAATGAATCATTTTATTTGTAATCTGTCAATTGAGAGTTTATAACCATTCCCCTTTGATACCCATGGTGTACCCCAGGCACTTCCCTCCACTGCCAGCTCTGGATAATGAACCTAACTAATTCTTAGCAGGTTGATTTTGTACAGGGGTTAATTACCTCCTTAACACATTGCTCTGTCTCTCTGAGCACTAACTGCTCTTAATTACCTTCCATTCGTGATGAGATAGCAGGAGAGGAACAAGGGGAAAACTGGGAACTCCTGTACCCTGTGGTTCATCTTTTATGTAGGCAAGCAATTACTGAGCCAGTTCTGGAGCCTTCTCTTTTCACCCAAAATATTACATTTTGCCATATTTACAACAAGAACATGTGATTACCATACACCATATATCCTGGTTATCCTGGTGTAACTCTATTTAAATTTGTACATTTTAATTTAAGAGGCTAATGTTATTTATTCTTGTTTCCTTGATGTAGCAAAAGAATTAGAGCTGAATTTGAATTTTGACTTTTGCTTACTGATTTAAGGCAGATCTTTCTTCTAAGTCTTAGTTTTTCCACTTGTAAAGTTGGAACATTAATAATTGGGTATAGTAAAACCTAAGTCTCAGTACCGATTACTAGTAGCACACAAGCTTAGTTTTCTCCAAAGTGTGGTGAAGGCCTGGGGAGGGGGCAGGCATGGGTTGGAAGGGGTCAATGGGAGAAAAAAAGGGGACATCTGTAATACTTTGAACAATAAAGATGTATTTAAAAAATTTAATCTTCGTTCGGTTGCCAGTAAGAACTCACCTTCTATCATTATTTTAAAAAATAACACAGCACTGTATTTCCTCAAGATATTTCAGTTGAGGTTTGTGAGCACAAGCAACATAACCCAACTCTGATTCAAGCAGAAAATTGTTTAAGTAAAGGATATTGGGTAGGTCACAAAATCTCCAGGAAAGTTAGAAAACCAAGCATGGAGGCCAAATAGCTGGGAAAAATGCTCCAAACTAAGCCCCACAACTGCAGCTGCAGTGGGAACAGGCAGTATTTGGTACATTTGGCTCCTCTGATCCTGGAGCCAGGATTACACCACCAGACCACATATGGATCCTGGATGTGGCTTTGCTAGGAATCCCCAGCTTTATGTCACCAGCTTCAGAATCAGTGTCTGGGGTAATCTCATCAGATTGGCCAAGCCTTGTGCCTCTGTGCTGATTACAAGGGCACTAGAAAAATGTTTCTCTAAAGGGAGATGAATGCTGGATTATAAAGTGGGAGGTCCACCCAAAGAGGAAAGAGTCTCAGGTAGTAGTTGGTCAACAATGACAAATGCATACCACAGAATTCGAAGAGATGGAGTAAGCATTGCCAGAGAATATGGGCATATGTTCCATGATCAGGTAAACTAGGCAAATGCTTGTTTCCCTTCTTTCTTTCCCCTACTCCACCCTCATTCTTCACCTTCACCTCACTTAAGCCTTCTCATTCTTTAGGCAACTTATCTCTTCTTACACAAGAATGTACATGGAACATTAATGGCTTTAGGCTAAGGATAATCTTGAATATCTTCTCTAATTTATGAAAGGAAAAAGGTAAATGCAATCTAAAGTAAGGTATGTATTGGTATTGACAAATATATTCAAGTACCCGTGATTTTGACACATTATGAGCTATGATACCATGACTAAAACATGTTTTAAGCCAAATAGTAATAGAAAAACATTCTGCTCAAAATGTGCAGGTTGGAGGTTGTTCTATGAACTTTAACACTCAACCAGAACCCCACTGGGTTTTGCTGTGTCCTCCTTCCCTTCTTGACTATCTATTGAGTACCATAGTTTATACTATTACTAATATTATTTGGTGGTGTCTACTTAAGCTTCCAGTATCTTTCCACATAATCTGTAATCAGTTCTAAATAATTACACATTTAAATACAACTTTGTAACCAGCCAACATTAATTGCTGCTTTCCTCAGTTACAATCCTTCCCAAATGATTATGTTTATACACTAATGTACAGTGCTCTCCATTCTAGCCTATTATGTCAATTACAAATCATTCTATGGTGTCTGGGTAGTGCTGATTTATGAGTTGTGCTATCACCTTATTGAACTTTTATCCTGTTAATGACCCTGCTGCCACAATCCTCACATCACTCAATATAAATTACCTGTGGCTCCATGCCTTTCCAGTGGATTTGTGTGTGCCTGTGTGTTTACACACACACACACACACACACACACACACACACACACACACCCCAAAAACCTTACTGTTTTGTTAATATCCCAAATGTCTCTTATGCACTGATTGAGGCCTTTGATGCTCTGGAGGAAATTCCACTGTATTTTCCATTGGCCCTCACCTTCAGAAAAATACATTTGTCTAAATTTAGCTTAGAGGTCCCATGAGTGTTCATATCTCCAGTCTGAGTCAGTTTCCTCCCATTTACAACTCATATTCCCTGTTAGTGTTTAAATTTTTCTTTCTTACTGGAATGCTTCTTGGTACATTATTCTCGGCCCCCATTACAGGTCCCCTTCTTTCTCATGAATCCGACTGGGTTATGGATGAATGGAAACCAAGTGGAGCATCTCTGCTACTGTCCTCCCTGGACACTGCCTGTCCCCAGTTTTCATTACACCTGCATAAAGAGATACATGTTAAGACATCTCTCACTCCAAGCACTATTCTGGAGGGATTTGAAATGCATCACTTCTATCTTTTCTCATCTTCCTTTTGATAATTTTTCCAAAGTATATGAAAAAAAGAAAAAAGGAATCAACAGGAGAGAAGAAACTGAAAGCTGCTTGTATAATGTTTAGGGTACATATTTCAAGTCCCAAAAAGCAAAGGATGACTTAGATGCATAGTTGTGAACCTTAAATTGTTCCTGTTTGTTTTATAAGCTTAAAAATTTGGCCTGGCCAGTATGGCTCATAGGTCGATGAACCAGGAGGTCATGGCTGGTTTCTGGCTCAATCCCCAGTGTGGGAGGCAGTCAATCAATTATTCTCTCTCATCATTGATGTTTCTATCTTTCTCTCCCTCTCCCTTCCTCTTTGAGATCGACAAAAATATATTTTTAAAAATGTTTTAAAATTTGTTATATTTCAGTGTCAGGCACAGTGTTTAATGTTCATATTTGAATATACAATAATGAAATATATTGCAATGTAATTAATAATTACATATGATATTAGTAATAATATAAGCACACATATATATTATTTACATCTTACAACAATCCTATGGTGTAATGATTATGGGAAATGGGAATTATCTGATTTGGAGAAATTTGCTGATCTGAAAAATTGGTTCTTACTTTGTATTTGATGTTTGTATATAAATTATTCCTACAGATTTTATTTTTTGAGTTCTCTAAAGGAATTAAATAATGTTAGGTGACCTACTAGAATGGCAGTTCTGCTTCTAGTGGCAGAAAATTAGGCTAGAATCCTCTAGAGATTTGCCAGCAAAATTAGCAGCAGAGGGTATAAAAGCAGCAATGAATTCTGCTTAGAAAATGAACAGAAGGGAAGGCACTAATCGTGTTAGCAACTATGCCATCAGTCAAAATAGCAACGATGTAGGAATGAAGCTTTGAAGGCTAATTTCTCTTCAAGAATCCCTGTTTCTCTTTTTATTTCAAGACCAGTAGCAGAATAAAGAATAATATAGCAAATGGAATTTAACAGGGGTGAAAAAACAGAGTTGCATGATTGTTCTGTCACATAATTTTGTAAGAATGGACATGGCTCAAGAGTGACTTTGGGCATGCACAGCACTTAAGGTCCAGATGCCACAAGCAGTTGTCACTGTGTTCAAATTATACTGAAAGTTTTGCAAGAACAGTCCCTCTGTGTAGAGTTAGCTCGAGTGGGTAGACTAATGGCTTCCAATAGGGAGAAGGTGCAACAGGCCTAGGCATTAGCGGAGAAGAAGGTCTGACTTCAGCTGGCCCAGACTACATGGTCCAGAGGCCATAAGGATGAACGATAAGCCATGGATGTGTTGTGTTCATTGATTTCTATACATGGAGACTATATTATTGGGCATGTGGTCCAGCAGGTAGGGTGAGGTGGGCACTTCATTTCTCCTTTAATACAGTGTAAGGTTGTGCCTCAACAAAAGTGTAGAGTGTGAGGAGAACCTACTTTTCCCAAAGGCAAGGAGCTCAAAAACTACTTATTAGAAAGATGATCCCACATTTTACCACTGTGGCTAATCCTAGACTATGGCTAAATGCTCAAATTTGTTTATTTACATTTAATTTTGCCCCTGATAAGAATTGACCTAGCTCACACTTATCTCTCATTTGTAAATTCTCAAAGTCCTCTTACATTGTTCACACGTGGATATTGTGGCTAATCAAATCATACTCACAACTAGAATCGTTAAAACATGAAGACATAAGTATCTCCATGGAGTCTTGTGAGGACATTTAAAAAAATTGGACTTCTGAGTCACCAAATCCCATGACATTGACATAATTTCTAACTAGATATAATCTCCAGTGACTTGACAACAGCAGCAATATGACATTCAAACTACAACTACTGTCCCATTTTCACATTCATTATTGAATTAATAAAATACTCACTTTTATTTCAAAATTTTTTCGGGTGACATTAGTTAGTAAAATTATATAGGTCATAAGTGTACAGTTCTATAATGCATCATCTGTATATTGCATTGTGTGTTCGCCACCTAAAGTAAAGTCTCCTTCCATCACCATTTATCCCCCATCTACTCTGCCACCTGCTTCCACACCCCTTTCCCTCTGGTAATCACCATACTGTTGTCTGTGTCTATGAGTTTTGCCCTTTAAACCACGCCCCCCTTTGTTTTTTTTTGCTTAATCCCTTCACCTTTTCATCCAAAATATTCATTTTTAAAAACCCATATGGTTGTTGATTTTTCTTGAACACAATTAAAGAACTCTAAATACCGATACAGTAATTTAGGTTGAATGACAAAATAGTCTCATGTGATAACTTTCAAAGGAAATTGTGGAGAGGCCAGAAGTAATTCTAGGGAGGTGAACAAAATACAGGGGTGAATAGATAGTGCTTGGCCCTGGAATGTTCAAAAAAGTTCTTTCGCTTCCCTCATCTGTATTGTCTAGTTCATGCAGGGAAAGTCATGGGCTAAATCCACAATTCTCCATAGTGCTACCCAGCTAGGGAAGTTTGCTTTGATTTTCTGAGAGGTAGAGACAGGGTTCTTATATTGTCCTACTGCTGGTTTGTAACTACCCCACCTCCAATCCTATTTTATTTGATTATTTTAATAGCACTTTGATTTTCCTTTTGAGAGCCACTCTTCCCTAACTTTCCCCTATGAAATTTAGGTGGCTGGTGGCAGGGTGGACTCATGCTTAGCTAAGCAGCATGTTCAAACACAATGATTCTTACCTCATCACCTTGGACTTACTGATAATGTGATTTTATAAATACCATTTCTTAATAACCAAAGAATTGTAGCCCCCTTACTTTAGAGCAGGGGTGGGGAACGTCTGGCCTGTAGGCCATGTGAGGCCTGCAAAATCATTTGGTCTGGCCCCGCCAAAGCATTGGGATGAGTTAGTTAAATGTTTGACCAAGTATAGCAGACTAATTTTTAAGTTGATAATTTTGTGTGGCCCTCGAATGAGGTTATAAATATCCAAATGGCCAATGGCAGTAGGAAAGTTCCCCACCTCTGTTTTATAGCAAAGTCCTTTGCTTCCTACACAGACAAAGCCAGCAGACAGAGACATGTCTTAGAACAACTGAGAGTTACGTGACTTTAGGAATGTCCCTGTGCTTCTCTTGTGTAACATTGTTCCTGTTGAGTCTAGGCAGGACTGACATTGAAGTCAGTTCCAAGTCCCTTATAGACAGTCCTGGTTTGGGGCTGCAAATGTCAATCTGAGTTAGTGGGTCCCTAAACTGGGAGCTCTCTGAGGCGAGGGTCACTCCTCCCTGTTCACCACCAAATCCCCAGTGGCTTAAAGATAAAAGCAGCTTTAACTCTAGGGATGAGAATTGCCTAATTGCCTCAAGGCTAGTTACTCACCGTTATTACTTCCCCCACGCCAAGCCCACCCCCAACAGTAAACACTCTTCTGAGAACAAAAAATTAGGCCATATCGGTTTCTGGATCTTTAATATTGCTAATCCCAGTTACTAAGTTGTCCCAAGTGAAAGCTACATTTCATATGCTTATAATAATGATTTCTTTTTAATTTTAGTCTGGCCAGTTTTTAATATCATGGATTAGTTCTGCATGCAGGCATATGCTTCTTATTTATTTCTTTTCATAGACACTCATTTTTAAAAAAGTTAGAAAATACGTGAAATTGCCTGCATCAGGTTCAGTAACAAACCATGAAATTTGGGGGGGACAGCTTATGAATGCTCTTATAATAGTTCTTTTCTTATGTAGTCGCACTAGGAAAACATATTGTCTTTATGTTTTACATTTTCTCTGTTTATAATTTGTTGGTATATTTAGAACAACCTTTAATGATGCTGACTATAAGGTTATATTTGTAAAGCAATATTAAGATTTCATTAATCACTATCTCATAAATTTACATTAGGTTAAGAAAATCTTATATTTATAAAATTTAGTTTTTCAATTTTCCTAGAAGGAAGATCTTGAATAATTTGTAGTTAAAACAGCAATGAAAACAGATTCAGTTTATTTATTAAGAAAATAGTTCCTACAATCTCTGTGAAAACCTCCTTTCCTGTCGTATTCATTGTGTTCAACTTCTAGCATATGAATCTGAGAAGTAGGCTATTTAAGACTGGGATTAGAAATAATGGTGACAACACACTGAGCATTCAGTTGGGCATTCATTTCTCTCAGCACTGAATTTTAATGGCAGCTATTTGTTAGTTTTGATCAATTTCTATAACTCTTAGCAGTAAATTAAAGTCCTGTTTTATTCAGGGCAGGAAGTGATGCAACTGGAGGATAGATGGTCTTGGTAAGTCTCAGAGGGGCTGTGAGGGCCAGGGGGTGTGCCTGCTATTCCTCCCTCATGGCGTTTGCCTTTAAAGGAGCTCATGATATGAGAGAAGTCATCTCATATTCGGTAGCTTGTCATAAATTATTTTGGTCTTGGCCTAACAATTTCTTTGAGTACTTTTCTTAAAAACACAAGGTGTTTAGCTTATTAAATAGGTAATAAAAATAAGTCCTTTTTAAGTCTCAGAGCATTGCAAATTTAATTTGGTTTTGTGAAATCCAGAGAAGGGCTTCATTTACTGTAAAGTTGTGCCTATGTCTAATGATGCAAACCAGACAAGGAACTACAACTAAATTGAGTATCTCATTCACCCACTGAACAACTATTAAAGGTGAACTCAGTGCTTCTGGTCTCTGTAAAGCATGGAAGAAAAGGCAGAGACCAGAATAACTGATGTCATCTAGTTTTAGTTTGCTTTGCTGTTAATTAAAATTCAATGTATGCAATACATAGAGAAATAGTTATTCATTTATCTCACTCTTAATTATACTCTTACTATAAGAAAAGCACTGAGCAAGAATGGGACTCAATCTCTACCCTCAAGGTTATATAGCAATTACTTAGTGTACAGAAATCATGTAAAAACAAACAGTGTTGGTCCCCAAACCAGAAACACCAGATCACTAACTCCCTACTTTAGCCATTCTGTTTACATATGGCCAAGTGGTAAAAGTTGCTGCAGGTCTGGGCAGTGCTTCCAAGTATGATTTTTTCGGAGCCCTTCCACTTCAGTACTGTTTACCAGGTGGCCCTCCACAGTGTGCCTGTCCTGCTGGTGTCTACCAAAGACCTACTCAAGAGGAGCTCAACTGCCTTTTTTAAAAGACAATCTTCAGTCTCTGAGAAACCTAGTCAGTTCAGCTAATCTGTCTGGCAGAAACTCTAGCCATGGCCTTGGCCTTCGGCTTGGCCTCTTGCCTTTTCACAGGCTTCTTGACTCCTCTGTACTCAGCCACAGCTTGTGAGCCGCATCATCTTGCTTCTTGCTTCCTTTCTGTCCCTGGCAAATAGCCTGTGTGTGTTCTGGGCCTCAGATAAGCGATTGCCTTCTCCTTTGCTGTTTACTAAAGCTGTGAAATCTTGGAAAAAATAGTTAACCCTCCCAGCCTCGAAGACCTCCACTTTAAAGGGGATAATAGTTTTTAACTTCCTCTGATTGTTCAAGGATTAAATGAGCAAAGTAGATAAAATGCTCAGCACATAATTACACTATATACATGAGCTAGCATTTGCTTTTCTTCTGGAGTCTAGAGTCTACACCAGGGGTGGGCAAACTTTTTGACTCGAGGGCCACAATGGGTTCTTAAACTGGACCGGAGGGCCGGAACAAAAGCATGGATGGAGTGTTGGTGTGAACTAATATAAATTCAAAGTAAACATCATTACATAAAAGGGTACGGTCTTTTTTTTCAATAGTTGTATTCATTTCAAACGGGGTCGGATCCGGCCCGCAGGCCGCAGTTTGCCCACGGCTGGTCTAGGGTCTAGAGACGCTCACTTTAATTAGCCGATCTCCACACTTGTGTGCCTGAACAATTAGCATCTGAACTTCTGAAAACTCACCTACCCCATGTGTCAGCCAAGCTTCCTCTGACCTTCCACAGGGAGCCCCAGGTCCTTGCCTGCTGCCAGTCGGGGAAGAAGGCAATTTCTAGTGCCAAAGCAGTGTCCATGAAATACAGCGGTTCCCACAGGCAAGCTCATGCAGCACTTTCTGAGTACAATTCAAATGAAGGGATAATGAATACAGGAATAAGGCTCCGCCTGGGCCCAGGTCTCTTACTCAAGAGCCTGCTGAAAAGATCAAGCAATGAGAATACATTGGCTTTTTTTTTCCCCTTTGGATCCCCATCTATTGCTTACAGTAGGGAGCAAGCATTGTATTTGAAGCCTGCCAGGGATTCTAGGGCCAGACTGCCTGGGTTCAAATCCTAATGTTGCCACTGACTAGCTGACCACTTTTAGTGAGCTTTTTAACTTCATCACTCAGTTTCTTCATCTATAATATTAGGATAGTATCTACTTCATTGAGTTGTTCTGACAATCAGTGTGTTCAGATCTGGAAGCTGACAAGCATGTCAAACTCGTGCCCCACAGGCTGCGAGCCTCATATACATAAACGAGGCCTGCAGCCCACAAGCAGCGAGTTTGACATGCTTGGAGAACAATGTTTGGGTTGTGGTGACCACATTGTGGTTTTTCAAATAGAACACATTTAAAACTAAGAACTGAAATCCTGAATACAAAACTTGATGAGCACTGCATGCATTAGCTCATTCCTTTTGTCCCACTGTGCCTTGGAAAGCTTTACTGGAGCCACCTGCACAAATTCTGCAGGTTTCTGCTCTTGCCATGTCTGTTAAAAACTGCACTAATTCAAGAATATGGACTCAATATGGGCTTCATCAGGTTCCAGGGGTGGGCAAACTTTTTGACTTGAGGGCCACAATGGGTTCTTAAACTTGACTGGAGGGCCAGAACAAAAGCATGGATGGAGTGTTTGTGTGAACTAATATAAATTCAAAGTAAACATCATTACATAAAAGGGGACTGGTCTTTTTTTTTCAATAGTTTTATTCATTTCAAACTGGCCGAATCCAGCCCGCAGGCCGTAGTTTGCCCACGGCTGGGTTAGACTAAGTGATCTTTCTTGAATCAATTACCCAAGACATCTACCTCACTAAAGAAACAATGCTAGCTCTTTGTATATACATTTTTTTAAAAAAAAACCTCTTCAACATAAAGATGCTACTTATCCCTGGGGCAAATTGTGTGATCTGTAATGATAAAGGTTATACTCACTTAGACCTGTGACTGTTTTCCCTGTCTCCCTCTGAAGAATGCATTTTGCTAGTAATCACTATTTCTCAAGGCCCTCAGCTCAGATCCCTTCTGTCATACTGCCTTTCTTGATATTTGCAACAGGTGAGCATTCTCCTGTTTAGTTCACCTTCTCTCCTGCATTCCTTTTACCTTCTATACCAGTGGTTCTCAACCTTGGCTGCACATTAGCATCACCTAGGAATCTTTTTAAAATCCTAATTTCTGGGCCTCATCCTCCGGAAATTCTGTTTCTTTGTTATGGGGTGGGGCCACAACATTAGTAACGAAGAAACAGAATTTCTGGAGGATGAGGCCCAGAAATCAGGATTTTAAAAAGATTCCCAGGTGATTCTAATGTGCAGCCAAGGTTGAGAACCACTGTTCTATACTGATGGAGCACTTGTCACGTGCCAGGCACTAAGCAGGTACTGAGCTACACCAATGAACCAAATGCACATGTACTCGATTGTCCTGAAACTTTCAATTTTGAGAATAGGAACTATGTTTTGTAACTTCCTTTAAACGTCTGGTGAAATGGTTTACACTTAAAAGAATATTTGATAAACTTGTTAGACTCAAAGATCAGCTTAGGGGTAGTCAGACTAGGACTCTGCTGGTAACTCCTTATCTGTGTCATGCTAGTGAGGGTGAGCCCATAGGGCTATGCTGTCTTCAAAGATCCCTGCCATCTTTAAATGTCACTAAATAGTGTTTGTGAATTTGAAGATAAATACAGGCAGGTATGCTAGTGTTAGATGTCTTTTAAGTGAGGGGAAGGACTTTAAAAATAAGATAAGCCACCATAGCAGCTCTGAAAGAAACATGAGTTTCTAGGATCCATTTTATTTTATTTTATTTTTTAAATATATTTTATTGATTTTTCACAGAGAGGAATAGAGAGTTAGAAACATCGATCAGCTTCCTCCTGCACACTCCCTACTGGGTGTGTGCCCGCAACCAAGGTACATGCCCTTGACTGGAATCGAACCTGGGACCCTTGAGTCCCCAGGCCAGTGTTCTATCCACTGAACTAAACCAGTTAGGGGCTCTAGGATCCATTTTATAGGTTACTTTTGAGTTATTACAACATTAGCATTTAGATATTTGTTTCAAAATGAGATGAGTTAAAATAACACCAGATAAAGAATGGAATTAGTCTTTTAAAAGCTGATGTGAAATTTTAGTTTCTCCATAAATATTTAGTGATGAAATCTCTTTTCTTCTTGAATGGGGTAAATATGCCACTCATCCAAAAATGACTACACAGGGAGTAAAATTATCCACAGAACTTAGCTCAGTAGGAGTCTGAAGTAATGACTTCCATGGGCAATTAGGCTTATGAATCCAGGTTCCCTGCAAATTGTACATACTTGTATTTACAGTTTAATTTGTATTAAATGACTGATGATGAAGAAAAAAGGATACGCTGTACAATCCATGTTTTGATTAAAAAACACACCAGCCTGAATCCCACCACAGTGAGTTTTATTGAATGAAAAAATGTCAAAAAAATATTATATGTCTGAAACTTCCTTATATCAATATGTAAAATTGGGTTATACTCATGTAGACCTAAGAACCTAAAAGATGATTCATTCAAAATCTGCTATCTTGAAGAAGCTTAGAGAAAATAAGTGACCTTCCCAAGGTCATTCCATGAATTAACAGCAGAGCTGGAGTTCTAACCCTCTTCTTTGGTCAGTTAATCCCATAGATTTTGTACTCTGTGTGTAAAGCAAGTGGACACTGGCCATATCTGCTACCCATCTTTTTAAAGCTATTCAGTTAAAGAAAACTCAAACCATCCATACTTCATAAATCTTTGTTTTAGATGGTTCTCTTAGTCAAGCTGCTCATTATTAAATTTAACCTTTCATTTCTTCTTATAATCTAAACATTTATTTTACCTTTAAAGGTCCCTCCTTTCTATTTTCTTTATTTCGATTTTTGAATCTTGTATAAAACTTCACTCATTTTATTTATAATCTCACTGGACTTGTTGCAGCCTTGACAAGCTCTCTAGTATCTTCACTCAGGATTGTTAGAAGGATTTTGCTTTCGATTTTGAAAGCTGGCACATGTGCGTTTATATTTGGTATTCCTTATTTCAATTATTTTTGAGCTGTTATCAAAGATTTAATGTTGACTGTGGAAACTTTATCTTTATCATCTGACATTTTGAAGACAAATTCCTTCATCCTGGATCATCCTAGGGAACCACACTATTAAGTCTCTGGATAGAATGCTAGGTATTACTTGTCACATTTGCTTGCTAGGTGTAGCCCTTTTGAGGGCATAAGGGGGTGGGGAGATAAACCCATAAAATGACTGAAGGAGAAAGTAATTAAATTTTTGATGCTTCTTAGGCAGAGAAAGCGGTTACATTAAGCTGGTGCAGGTGGCTAAGTATCAGCTTCTCTCATTCTAAGCTGGTAAAACACATCCTTCCAGAAATATTGAAGAGAAAGAATCACTCTTCTTTACCTCAGCTTCTGCAGAGAAATAAAGTCATTTCCCACATCTGTGGGAATCTATGGGTTTATAATGTCTCAGCTCCCAATATAGGCTAATTGCTCCAAAGGAAAGTTAATTTCCAAGATTCTGAGTTAATGATGTGCTTCCACAAGTCAATGTGAAAAACTGATGGGGAAAATTTCTGCTTCTGGCTATGTCAGACTAGCTTATATCAGACTAACCCTCCCATTGAATCGAATTATGAAAGCTGCATAAAGAAAATGTTTAAAGGAGTCCAAGAACTTCCAAGAACTTTCTCTTTGTGCTTAAGTGCTGGGGTCCAACCGCAGCAGGTCCAGGGGTCCCCAAAGGTGTGGACGGAGTCGGCAAAGAAGGAATGACATGGAGACAGCGTTCAGTTGATCAGCAGCCTTGCCAGGATCTCTAGCCACAATCTCCAGCCAAGTTCTGTGTCCATGTTCTCTTGCTAGGTTCTCCAGCCCGGTCCTCC
>NW_006284238.1:3164668-3189178 GCF_000327345.1 Myotis davidii
TACCCGCCTGGCACTTAGTTAAGAGGTTTTATTCCCTCCCTAACTTCAGGGGAAAATCCCTACCAGGGGAAACAACCTTTCTCAGAGAGGTGACCTTGGTTAAAACACATAGTGCCAAGAAGGTGACCAAACATATTAAGAACAGTATGCCATATATGCCAGGTCCCTTGAAACAGCAAGGATGGACCAGCTCCCAGCACTTAAGGGGCTATGATGCTGAAGAAAAGGGAAGCACAGAGATAGCCTGACATTTGACTGAACAATTTGCCTGAGCCATTTGCTGATTTATAAGCAGCAGCTGAAATGAAGAAAAACTAACTAAGTAGAGCTTTTGGCAGGCTCACGAGGCTGATGAGGCAAAAATTCGTGTTTAAACCTCACTAAAAAGGAGGGCTGATAAAAACTTTAGGTGATGAAGCCTTGAACTTTAGGGCAAAGAAATATACCTGCCCTCTCAAAACCTGATAAAAGATTGGAGTCATCCCCAATTAGATTAAAAAGATCTGCTTCTGACTTAACTGCCTGACAGAAGTTGAAGCACATTCTCTCTAGGAGGAAGTGACATCACCCAGGGCCTCAAATTATTTCTAGAATCTTTAAACAACAATGTCTGAAATTTTATTTAAAAACTAGAAGCCTGGTGCATGAAATTCATGCACTCGGCGCAGGGGAAGGGTCCCTCAGCCTGGTCTGTGCCCACTTAGAGTCCATGAGCCCGGCTTCTGGATGAGTGGTGCTCCCCCTGTGGGAGCACAATCACCACCAGGGGGCAGCTCCTGCGTTGAGCATCTGCCCCCTGGTGGTTAGTGTGTGTCATAGTGACCAGTCATTCTGCTGTTTGGTCAATTTGCATATTCGCCTTTTATTATATAGGATTACCACAAAAATATAGAGCTTAATTTAGCCAAAAATTTCTTAGCTGTGATATAAAAAACACATTCCATCAAAGAACAAACTGGTATACTGGACTTTTTCAAATTTGAGAGAGACCTCCTGGTCTTTCAAAGAAACTGTTAAGAGAATGAAAAGAGAAGCTATAGAATGAGAGAAAATATTTGTAAATCACATTTCTGATAAAGAACTTGTAACTAGAATATATAAATTGCTCTCAAAACTCATTAACAAGAAGCAAGCTATTCAATTAAAAATGGGCAAAAGATTTTAAAGGAGACTTCATCAAAGACAATGTACAAATGACAAGCACATGAGAAATGTTCAACATCATTAGTCATGAGGGAAATATAAATTAAAATCACAATGAAATACCACACACTGTAGTTATAGGAAAAAAAAGACAAAAGCAAATACTTTCAGGGACATGAAGCTACTGGTGCTCTCATTTATTGCTGGTAGGAATGGAAAACGGTACAATCACTTGGGAAAATAAAATGTTTGCAATTTCTTTTTTTTGTACATTTTAAAAAGTACTAGTATATATATATTTATTTATTTTGTTATTATCTTAAGTTTTACATATGTCTCCTTTTTCCCCAATTGACCCCCCCACACACACACACACAACCATTTCCACCCTGGGCAAGCGCCCACCACCCCAGTGTCTGTGTCCATTGGTTACGCTAATATGCATGCATACAAGTCCTTTGGTTGCTCTCTAACCCCCCACCTCCCTTGCCATTTGTCTCTGCATCTATTTTTGTTCATCAAATTATGTTGATCATAATATCCCACATATGAGTGAGGTCATGTGATATTTATCTTTCTCTGACTGGTTTATTTCACTTAGCATAATGCTCTCCAGTTCCATCCATGCTGTTGCAAATGGTAAAAGTTCCTTCTTTTTATAGCAGCATAGTATTCCATTGTGTAGATGTACCAGTTTTTTAATCCACTCATCTACTGATGGGCCCTGGGTGATGTTGTTTCCAAATCTTAGCTATTATAAATTGTGCTGCTATGAACTAGGGGTGCATATATCCTTTCTGATTGGTGTTTCTGGTTTCTTGGGATATAGTGCAATTTCTTATAAAGTTATACATACACTTAACCCTTTTCAGTCCAACCTCGAGGCTGACTCGACAGACCAGGCACTAGGAGCAGGTCCAACATCGAGCAATAAGAACATTAAAAAGTTCAACATTCAATCTCAACAATTAGTTTGGACCAGACTGTTTGAATTCCAAAAATAACATTGGACCGCAAAGGGTTAAAATAAGACCTAGCAATTCTATTCCTATTTACTTTCCCAAGTTAAATGAAAATTTATGTTTACACAAAACCTGTGTATGAATGTTGACAGTGGCTTTCTGTATAATCACTCAAAGTTAGAAACAACCCCTTCAACTAGTGGATGGATAAACAGACCACATTACAATGGAACACCATTCATTCAACAACAGAAAAGAACAATTCACTAATACAAACATAGATGATTCTAAAATGTACTGTACTAAGTTATAGAAGCCTGTCTCATAAAAGCTACATGTAATGTGATTCTACTTACATGACATTCTGCAAAAGCAAAATTGTAGGGACAGGAAATGGATCAGTTGAAATGAAGAAAGGAGTTGACCAAAAAGAGACACGGGGAGCCCTAGCCGGTTTGGTTAAGTGGATAGAGCATCACCGTAACAGTCATAACTGGTCAGGAGGAGGCTGTGCGTGCAGGTGAGGCCCACAGTGGAGACGGAGACAGAGACAAGGGAGGCTGCTGGAGCAGACACAGGCAGGGGGGCCTGGGGCTGCTCCAGCTGTGGCACACCACCAGCAGCCCTGCCTCTGCACATGAGCTGCAGAGGAAGCACCTTTTCTGACTGCTCATTGGCTAAGCTCCTACCACTCACAGTGTTCTTGGTAACTTGAGTAATAAGAATCCAAGAAGGTGATCTAGGGTGTTTGGTTAAGTGGATAGAGCATCAGCCTGTGGACTGAGGGATCCCAGGTTCGATTCCGGTCAAGAGCATGTACCTTGGTTGCAGGCACATTCCCAGTAGGGGGTGTGCAAGTGGCAGCTGATTGATGTTTCTCTCTCATTGATGTTTCTGGCTCTCTATCCCGCTCCCTTCCTCTCTGTTAAAATATCAATAAAATATGTTTTAAAAAAAGAGAGACATGAAGAAATTTTGGGGGATGTTGGAACCTAGCTAAATGTAAATATGATGTTCTTTCACTAAGAACAATTCCAAACTCTGAACTT
This sequence comes from Myotis davidii, assembly GCF_000327345.1. NCBI lineage: Eukaryota > Metazoa > Chordata > Mammalia > Chiroptera > Vespertilionidae > Myotis > Myotis davidii. Next base: position 3,167,823 of record NW_006284238.1, read on the forward strand.
TACACATAAAACAACCATAAAAAGGCTCTGAAAGGTGAAGCAAAGCAGACAAACCAGCTTGGTACCACGGGTCCAAAGGAACACCACCAGGAGACTGTGATAATTCTCTCTCTCATATATATATATATATATATATATCTTGGTAACTTGAGTAATAAGAATCCAAGAAGGTGATCTAGGGTTTTTCCACCTCATTCATGGAGGAAAAAACAAAGGTCCGCTGCTGTATGGGCTAAGAAATGTCATAGCCTGCTCTAGCCAGTTTGGCTCAGTGGATAGAGCCTCAGCCTGCAGAGTCCGGGTTTGATTCTGATCAAGGGCATGTACCTAGGTTGCAGGCTCCTCCCTGGCTGGGGCCCAGGTCAGGGCTCATGCAGGAGGCAACCAATCTAAGTGTCCCTCTCACATTGATGTTTCTCTCTGTCATTCCCTTTCTCTTCCATGCTCTCTAAAAATCAATGGAAAAATATCCTTAGGTGAGGATATAAAGAAAGAAAGAAATGCCATATCCTATGAAAGAGACATCTTGAAAATGCCTAAAGACAGTTGTCATTTTTTTGTGCTGAAGGGACTGGAGTTCATGTTGATGAAAACACCTTGGTGGCTCCGGTGACCAGCAGTGGCAGCAGCAGCAGGGTGATGGGGGTGGCACTTTCCCCGGATCAGCCTGGTCACATCCCATAGAGGGGGCAATAGGACATCCCCTGAGGGCTCCCAGTCTGTGAGAGGGGGCAGGCTGGGCTGAGAGACAACCCCCCTCTATTGCATGAATTTTGTGCACCAGGCCTCTAGTGTATATACAATGTAATATCTAGAGCAACCACTCAAAAAAACTATATTTAAGAGTTATATTAAAAAGTACTGTAGGTAATTCAAAATAGAATTCTAAAGAATGCTCAAGTAACCCATAAGGAGACAGAAAAAAGTGAAACAAAAAGAGAATGAACAAGCAGAAAACAAAAATAAAATGGCAAACTTAACACCTAACATGTCAATAATTACATTAATTATTAATGGTCTACATAAGTCCACTAAAAGACATAGATTGTTAGAGTGGACTGAAAAACATGACTCATTATATGCTGTATACAAGAAACCCACTTCAAATAGTGTAATATAGGCAGGTTGAAAGTAAAAGGATGAAAGATCTATCATGCAGCTACCTATCAAGAAAGCAGGAATAGCTATGTTAATATCAGATAAAGTAGACTTCAGAGCAAACAATAAATTAACAGAGAATAGAGGGACATTATATAATAACAAAAAGGTCAATCCACCAAGAAGACATAGCAATCCTAAATTACATGAAGAGATATTTCACCAAAGAGGACATAGAGATGGCAACTAAGCACATAAAATTATTTCAATACTATTAGTCATTAGGGATAAAAATGATAATCACAATGAGATATCATTACACATCTATTTGAATGCCTAAAACAAAAAAATATTGCAACAAATAAATGTTAGTAAGGATTCAGAGAGGATCACTCATATATTGCCAATGTGAAAATTGAATGATATATAATCACTTTGGAAAACAGTTTGGCAGAGAGAGAATGAAGCAAAAGCAATAACTGAAAAGAAAATGACCATGAATTTTCCAATATTAGTGAAAGATATGAAGCAACAGATTCAGCAAGTGCTATAAAAAACACACACACAAAAAAACAGAACAAAACAAACATACAAAAACCAAAAACAGGATAAATGCAAAGCAAAGTACACTCAGGCACATCATTGTAAGAATGTTGAGAAACAAAACCAGAGGAAATTTAAAAAGCAGCCAGAGAGTTCTGGTCGGTGTGGCTCAGTTGGTTGGAACATTGTCCCATGCATGGAAGGGTCCCAGGTTCAAGTCCCAATGAGGGCACATACCCAGGTTGTGGTTCAATTCCCCAGATCAGGGTGCATTTGGGAGCAACAGATCAATGTTTCTCTCATATAGGTGTTTCTCTCTCCCTCTCCCTCTCCTTTCTTCTAAAATCAATTTAAAAAGTACTATTCTTGGGTGAGGATTAAAATAAAAAAGCAGCCAGTCAAGGGCATGCACACATGAAAGACACAATGAAAGGGACAACACAGACCTCAATCTGACCTTACGATAGAAATAATGAACATCAGAAGATAATGGAATACCTAATAGCATTAGATATCCTCAAATAGTATTTGCAAGATATCCAGGCAAAAATAACCATACGAAAGGTGAAGTTACTTTGTATTAAAATTGTGGATGTCATACAATTCTCAATTATTAAAAAAGAACGTGGAAGTAAATATATTAATATTAGAAAAAATACATTTTAAGATAAGAGCTATTACTAGAAACAAAGGAGATATTTTTAATGACAAAAGATCAATATTTTAGGGAGATTTAACAATCATAAATGTATATACACCTAGTATTAGAGGCCCATAATATATGAAGCATATACCCTGAAATGAAAAATAGACAATTCAATAATTATAGTTGAATATTTCAATGTCTCACATATAGCTCTTAATTTATAAGCACTTTATCATAGCCTTGAAATTTATAAAGTAAAAATGAATAGAAATAAGAGGAGAAACAGCAAACCCACAACCACAGAGGGAGATTTTATCGCATGTCTCTCAACAACAGACTGAAGAAGCATACAAAAATTAGCAACAGTATAGACAATGTAACAACATGATTTACAAAATAGAGCTTACTGATATATCTAGGAAACTACCCCCAAACTGCAGAATATAAATTGTGTTTTAGTGCTTTTGAATTATTTACAAACTGACCTAACCTGGCCATAAACATGTTTCTACAAATTTCAAATAACATAATAGTGAGCATATTCTCTGACCACAGTGAAATTAAGCTAAAAATCTATCTAAAAAATATAAAATCATCAAATGCCCAGAAAGTTAAATTATATTTACATACAATCCATTGGTTAAAGGGGAGATCACAGTAAATTAAAAATTAGTTTTCATGGAAGTATAATAAAATAAAACATACCAAATCTTGTGGAACACAGATAAAAGTTATGTTTAAGGGTAATTTATAGCTTCTAATGCATATAAGGGTGGGCAAAAGTAGGTTTACAGTTATGAGTAATTGAAAGTTTATTCTTGTGTTATTATTTATTTATAAATTATTGTGTTATTTGTTTGTATTATTTGTTTTCTTCTTATCGTTATTATTTTGTTTCTTATGATTTATCTGCTGGATAATGATGGTTGGTAATTTAATCTACTTTTTACACCCTCATATATTTCAAAGAAAGCTAAAAATACCTATGTATTTACCTCAAAAGATAAAGAAAAAGACAACACTAAATAGAACCTCAAAAAAAATAGAACTAAGGAAGGATATGTAAAGGTACAAAACAAATGCAATACTGAGAATAAATAAATGAAAAAGTTGGTCCTTTAAAAGTTATTAAGAATAAGTCTTTCACAAGAATGCTGAGAGAGGAAAAGGTAATTTTTAACTCTACTTATAGAAATGGTGACATCACTATAGTCTTTATTTCTTACAAACACATAAGACAGTTTTAACAACTTTTTGCCATGAGGTTGAAAAATCAAATTAAATGGGCAAACAGATAGAAAAACACAACTTTATAGAAAATGATGTAAGAAAAAAGTAGGATATATAAATATTCCTAATTTAAGTAATCAAAATTCTATTTAAAAACCATCCCATGACAAAACTCCAGGTACAGAAGTTTCCATTAATTAATTTTTTTAAACATTAAAGGACAAAATAATATTAATCATACACAAACACCTCCAGAGAACAGAAAATAATAATCAGCTTATTTTTGAAGCCAGCATAATCTTGAGAGCAAAATCCTATAAGAATATTTTTTAAAAATTACAGTCAATCTCTTCCGTGAATATAGATGCAAAATAATTCTAAACAAAATGCTAGCAAAACAAATCCAGTGATATATAAAAGGAGCCATCTAGCATGGCTAAGAATGTAAGTTTGGTTTAGTTCTACAAGAATTAATCAGGATAATTCACTGAATTAAGATAACCACGAAGAGAAAAATCATATTTCAATACATGAGTTAAAAACATCTGATGAAATTCAATATCCACGTGTAAGAAAAACTCTTAGCAAAATAGAAATAGAAGGGAATTTCCTTAATCTGACAAAGTTTATCTACTAAAGAAGCCTACCGCTAGCATTTACACTGAACAGTGAAAGAGTAAAAGCATTTCCGGAGGCTGGGAATAAGACAAGGGCATCTACTACCAATACTTTTATTCAGCATTGTCTTGGAGGTCCTAAGCTGGGCAACAAGTCAAGAAAAAGAAGTAAAAGTAGTCAGGATTGGTAAAGAAACTGTCATTATTCACAAATAATATGACTATGTCAATGAAAATCCAACAAGATCTATAGACACTCTAGAGTTAGCAAGTGAATATAGCAGTTTCTTGGTACTAGAGCAGTATACAAAAACCTTTTGTATTTCTATATACAAGAAGAAAACAATTAGAAAATAAAACTTTAAATATTATTTAAAATAGCCTAAAATTCAAATACCTAAAAATAATTTTAACAACAGATGGGTACATACACACACAAAACATTTTTTAGAGAAAATAAATATGACATAGGTAGGGGCATTTCCCAATTAAAGGGATAGCAGAACAGGGGGGTTATTTTCCTTTAAAAATTGAATTTTTAAATTCAAAATGATAAATAGCATCATTTAGGCAGAATTAATTCACGCAAACAACCGAATATAGTTTTTATTTCTTTCACAGGAAAGGCAGGTTGTAAGTTAATATTTTTCAATATTTATTCTGATTATATTTCCTTTGTTCTTTATTATGTCTCTCAAGTGTGTATTTAAGGAAGTGGCAGCTATTTCTTTGGGAACATTATGTTCTTTTAAAAAAAGTATATCTTGCTCAATCACATCTGTGCTACTACTGGAGAGAGTCCAACAGATAAAAATTTACATTGTCCCATGGAGATAGAAGTGCTTGCTTTATTGCAAAACAAAAAATATGTATTGTCAGATTTCAGAATTAAGCTTTAAATGCCCCTAAAATTAGTAGGAGTTTTCTATAACTAGTTAAAAAATAAATCACAATAATTGGATACAAGGGTAGGAATGAGGCTAGTAAAGAAGGTATTGAGCAGGCATAAAAGATGCTATGAATTAGGAAGAGATGCTTCCTTTTATTATTTTCAAAAAAATTAAAAAGAATATAATTTTATTATAGGAAATTTAGAAAGTACATGGAGAGATAAAAAAGAAAAGAAAAAATCACCAATAATTATCCTACTAACCCAGAGATAAAATCAAAACAAAGAAACAAACCACAAACAAAAACCCAACATATCAGTTTGGGCCTATTTTCGTGATGTATTTTCTGGGTCTGTAATTAAGAAGGTTTTACTGTATTATAAAAGTTTCCCACCCTTACCATTATGTCTAGGACATGTACCCACATTGTTCATCAGATTTTTATTAGATTCCACATATGACTGAGGTCATGTGATACTTGTATTTCTCTGACTGGGTTATTTCCCTTAGCATAATACCCACTAAATCCACCCATGCTGTTGCAAATGGGAAGAGTTCCTTTCATGAGAGCAAAAGGAAGCCTTTGAAGCTTTTTAAGCATAGAGATGTTAGATATTTTAAAGCCTGCTTTGGCTGCTGAGGAAAGACGGAAAGAGGCAAGAATAGAGCAGGGAGACCAGTGGTTACTGTTTTTGTTCAAATGTCAGATAAGGTGGAGAGAAATGGATAGGTTAGAGATATCTATTGTATGTGGGATTTATAGCAAATATAATTACATATGAAATGAGTTATTTGTGCTATAAAAGCACATGAGTGAAATGGGATAATAAAAATATGTGTGCATTTATGCAGTGTTATAATAATTATATTTCATGTTTCTATAGTACATGACAGTTTACTAAGCATTTTCTCAAAGACAAAAAATGTTAATTGAGAAAAAAAAAACTGAAAAAAAACACACACAAAAAAACGGTTAATTGAGTACCTTGTATTAACCGGATACCATTTTAGGCACTGAAGTTACAGATGCACATGGCATAGACAAAATCTATGCCCTCATGACATGAGATAAGTGGTGGATAAATAAGCAAATAAAAGTGCTGCTTCAGTTGGCAATAGGAATTTTAAGGTAAAGTAAAGCAGCATAAGGAGTTGAAGGAAGGAGGGCAGGTCTCTTCTGGCCACTTTGCGTATTAAGAAAGTCTCTCTGAGGAGGTAACATTTAGACAGAAATCTGACTGAAGGGAAATCAGCATGAGGAGACATGAGGAGAGAATGGTAGAAGATGAGGTTAGAGAGTGTAGGTGAGGTCCTAATAGGCTCCTGTTGTCAGAGACATAGAACCATGGAATAGACTGATGAATTTCAGAGGGAAGGTGGGGGCGGGGTGGGAAGGGGGATATTAACTGGGGAATTTATATGCATACTAGAGCCTGGTGCACGAATTTGTGCATGGGTGGGGTCCCTCGGCCTGGCTGGCGATCAGGGCCAATTGGGGCCATCTTGCCCAGTCCCAATCAGGGCAGATCGGGACTGGCTGGCCGGGGAGAAGAACTGCGGGAGGTGGCCAGCTGCGGGAGGTTGGCTGTGAGAGCGTACTGACCACCAGAGGGTAGCTTCTGCGTTGAGCGTCTTCCCCTTCGTGGTCAGTGCATTGTCATAATGACCAGTCGACTGGTTGAGTGGTCGACCAGTCATAACAGTCGTTTGGGCTATTATATATATGGACTAGAGGCCCGGTACATGAAATTTGTGCATGGGTAGGGTCCCTAGGCCTGGCCAGTGATCAGAGCTGGCCAGGACCTCCCTTCCCTGGCTGCCGGCTGCCGGCCAGGGCCTTCCTTCATTTCATGCCACCCCTTGGTGGTCAGTGTACGTCATAGCAAGTGATCAAACTCATGGTCTCCAGGTCGAACTCCCAAGGAGACACTTTGCATTTTAGGCTTTTATATATATAGATAAATGTATAGCCCATGGACACAGACAATAGTGTGGTGAAGGCTTGGGAGGGGTGGGTGTGGAGAGGAGGGGGTCAATGGGAAAAGAAAACAAAGAGGACATTGGTAATACTTTCAATAATAAAGATACATTTTCAAAAAATTAACATCTTTAGCCTAACCTAGAAGGACTGGAATAATCTCATTCACTTGCCCTGTAACCCCTTTTCTTACACTACAAATCTTTGGTGGCTACTCTGACTTTTTCTGTTTCTGTGTTTTGAATACCCTGAGCTCTTTCCTGCCTGAGGACATCTACACATGTCTCCACTACCTGGACCGCATTCCCCATTTTTCCCTATTTAGCTTCTACTCAATCGTCACCTTCTTCAGGAATGGCTTCCCTGAATCCCTGGTCTTGATTGGGCCCCTCTGGCAAAAACATTTAGAGCATTTTATATTTTTACTTCTTAAGGTTTTTACAACTGTAGTTATATCTTTATTTGTGTGACCATTTGTGTAGTCTGTCTTCTCCACTAGACTGAAAACTCCATGGAGGTATAGCTATGCCTATTTTGTCCCTGCTCTCTCCAACAGCTAAAACAATGTCTGGAATACACTGACCTAATTTTAGTGTGTCTCCTTTGAATAATAAATATGAGTTATGTCTTTAAAATACTTACCTTTAACCTTCCAAAATGTACCTAGTATGTGAAAATGGCATTTAAAACTCAAGCCTGTGTATTAACTGCTTCTATTTCCTAGCATAGCAACTCTTATTAATAGATCTAGAATAAACACTTTTTTGAATGGCCCAGGTCTCCACTCAGAGTGAAAGTATGCTAAATAAAGCAAAATATTTTTCTTACAACATTCCTTTGTCATCCTAATGTCAGATGGTGGCATCAAACTATTTTCCTGGTTGAAATGGGATTCTGAACTTTTTAGATAGTGAGAAAGGGTCCCAGGGCTGCTCTTAACTCAATAACTCATTGATGGCTTAGGAAAAGGCCCCCCTTCCTCAGGACAGTTCACTGCCATCTGTTTGCAATCGTTGTAATATACTACTGATCTTGTTGAAATTTTATTGCCAAAATTGTTCTAATCATTGCACAGTTCTGTAGCATCCACAATGTGAATGGCACCTCTGGGTGGCGCCATTGTACCTGCCCAAATGTCCAAGGTAGCCTAGGGGGGTGCACCAAACGTGGACTAAGGCACTTGAAACGTGTCATCCATCGCATACTTGTGCAGTGGCTTTTCTTTACCAGTGATACAAATCACAGTAAATGTCAAAAAAAATCTTTTTTTATGCTCATTGGGATTTTTCTGAAGAAAGACTGTAACCACATTGATAGGCCTTTAAATATTTGATTTCGCTCTTCTTGTATCCTCTTTTGAGACCCCATCAGTTTTGCTTGATTCCATTTTGCCCCATGTCACTCTAACTGATCTCTTACTTCACTTTTACGATAGACCTTTAAATTCACTCTTTATATTCATCCCAGAGGGCATCATCTTTCCTGCCTTGAGGAAACAATAACAAACAACTCAGGTAGTCTCCTGGAGAACTTAGAGTAAAAATATTAAATTTTAAAGTAGCTGTTTTGTTGGCATGAATTTTCTCAGTGGCAATGAATTTTATCCTCTCATCCAGCCTTTCCTATTGTGGTATTCTGTAAGGTGTCAAGAGGAATATGATGGAAAACCATTCTATGCTGTAAAAATCAGGAAACTGCTGGTTCATCACATTTAACCTGTTGGGTCAGTTTTTCTAATGCTTGTCGTTTTTTTTTAGGTTTTAACTAGATTTTTAATTAAGTTACTGTGTAACTGAATTTGAAATGTTTGAGTTTAACCATAAATCCTTTGCAGCACCTGTTATCAAAACCCTGAGAAATGTTTTGCAGAACACAGGTTTGGGAAAGGTTGCTTGACTGATTAGTCCCTTTGTGTGTGCTCTTGGGAAACAGGGTGGTGAAGTGGAAAGGCTCTGACTGACAACGAGGAGACCTGATTTCCAGGCCTTCTTTCCATTGAGTAGTTAGATACCTTGAGCAATGAACTAAATCTTGCTAGCTCTAGTGTCCTTCTTGTTCAATATTTGCTCAAAAATGAGGCAAGTCAATATTCTTAGTTAGCTATATACTGGGCTGCTGTAACAGAGTACCAAAAACTCAGTGGCTTAAAACAAAAATGTATTGTCTCACAGTAAAGGCTAGAAGACCTAAAAGCAAAGTATCAGCAGAGCTATGCTCTCTGAGGGCTCCCGGGAAGAAGCTTTCCTTGTCTTCTAGCTTCTGGCGTGCTCTGGCAACCCTTGGTACAGATGCATCACTTCAGTCCATAGCCATCTTCTCCTGTGTGCCTTCACACTGTCATTCCTCTGTAAATGTGTCTCTGGGTCCAAACCTTCCCTTTCGATGAAGTCACCAGTCATATTGGATTAGGTCTCATCCTAATGATCTCTTTTAACTTGATCATCCCTTTAAAACCTAATTCCAAATAAGATCACATTCTGAGATTCTGAGGGGTTAGGACTTCAACAATATCTTTTTCTTGGGGTGGGGGGCAAGTCAATCTATAACAAGCAGCCATCAACAACTTTGCTTTTGTATCTGAAATACATTAAATTTGCAGATACTTCCTTTGTTAGGAACTACACTTCTCCCAACCCCGCGCTCCTCACTCTGGCCAGCTTTCCAGTTGTCTGCTTTGCATATCTCTGGGCCAGCCTAAGATTCTGTTGTACCTATATAGTTCCTGGACTAGCAGCATGGGTTCATCTAGAAGCTTTTCAAAATGGAAATTCTTGCCCTGGCCAGTATGGCTCAGTAGTAGAGCATCAGCCTGAGCACCGGGGTCGTGGGTTTGATTCCTGGTCAAGGGCACATAACTCAGTTGTGGGTTTGTGAGTTTGTTACCCAGCCTCAGTATGGGTGTGTGTGGGAGGCAACCAATCTATGTGTCTCTCTCACCCCTCTCTCTCCCTCTTTCTCTCTCTCTCCCCATCCCTCCCTTCTACTTTCTCTGAAAATCAATGGAAAAATATCCTTGGGTAAGGTTTAACAACAGCAACAACAAAAATAGAGACCCTTAGGCCTTATCTGGAACCTCTTAAATTGGAATCTGTATTTTAAAAGATCTCAAAGGGGCTCTTATGCACATTAAGTTTTAGAAGCACTGTATTGAAGAATTAGCTCCCATGAGATCAGAGGACTCCTAAGGCTGAAGTAGGAAACTGACCCTTCTCTTAAACCTATTTGAACCTAGGAAAGAGACCTGGTTCTTCAGATGTTCTCTCTTGTTGCCTTCCTGCTTTCTTGTCATCTGTTCCTGTGACCTGTCCTGACTGTGTGGACCACTGTTTGTATCATCTGGCTTGACTCATGTCTTAGTATTTACCTTTCTTAGTCCTTCCTAAGTCTTTCTTTTCTCCTAGCTACCCACCTTGCACTTAGGTTCTGCTACTGCTGCCTAAGCCCCAGCATGCTATAAATTATTATAAGTGCCATTGCCCCTGGAGTACAAGGAATTATAACAAAGCAAGTTGAAGACTATCAAACAGATGTACTATCATATCCTCAAATGACATGGAATGGCAGTCTCATTAGTTTCACAATGTCTATGATATCTCCTTCCCCCGTTACTAATGTAATCCATGAAGCTAAAAGAAGCTGCCCACCAGCTGGGAAAGTGTGTGATGTAAAGCAAAATCATAATATTATGATACTGAAGTTATCAAAGCATGTATGTAATTATGCTGGCTTTATTTTGCATTGGATTCTCTCCGAGGTAAAAAATAAAATTGCCTTCGTTTGATAAAGAAATTCCACTTATAAAGGATACCATCAGTCAAATAAAAATAAAAGTGACTGGCATAAAAGCAACAAATGAGCATGCAATTTTTATTCTGTGTGTAAATTATAATTAATTAAAAAGAGGAACAGTGAAGTGTTATTTTAAATAAAATATTAGCATAAATTTCCTTTTTAGAAAATTATTTTGGATCACATTGATTGCTACTTACTCCTTAAGAGAAAATTTTATTACCTGCTTATGAAAAAGATGCATTTTTTCTATTTTTATTAACATGTGAATCTATATCTCACAGAAGTAGATTTTTTTTAAAAAAACTAGAAGTATCTATTATCCATTTCCCTCCTATATTTTATACAAAGCTAAATAATGTCTCACATTTAAAAGTATGTTTCTTCTATCTATGTTTCCTCTATTACATGAAATTATTTAGCTTTATTTCAAAAATCTATATCTGGTTCTTTTTCCCAAATTATTATTTTTTTCACCTGAGCAATGTTTGTTTGTTTTTAATCCTCACCTGAGAAAGATGGGGGGGGGAGGGGGAGAAAGAGAGAGAGAGAGAGAGAGAGAGAGAGAGAGAGAGAGAGAGAGAGGGAGAAACATTGATGCCTTCCATATGTGCCCCAACCCGAAACCCTGGTATGTGCCCTGACTACATTTCGGTGCACAGGACAACCAACTGAGCCACTCTGGTTGGGCATCATATGAGCAATGTTTAAAAAGGAGTTGTCTGTATGGAACTGGATCATTGACAATCCTTATTGATGATATCCAGTGAGATTGAAATGTTGAGATTCAAATGGGAAACACTCAACAATAAATACTATCCTTTTTATATAGTACCTATCATACTCTCCCATTAAATGTGCTTATGGCTAGGCATACTAGAAAGAAAACATTTATGACCAGGAAAGTGCGCACATGGAAAACAGAGAAGGCTGGGAGGAGAACTGACATTTTACACTGAGAAAGGCAAAGATCGACTCAGAGGAGATGAAACTGGAGTTCAGTGTTTCTTTTTCTGTTAGTGAATCACTTATCTGGCTCTAAGCACTTAATTAACTGCTCTGAACCTGATTTTCTGTCTATACAGGTAACCCTCTACTTATGACAGAAAGGTACTTTTGATATGAAATATGGAAATGAGCTATATAGAGACAATTTAAGTAAAAATACTTTCCTATTCATTTACTTAGGCATTAAACAAAATTTAACACCTATCTGTTTCTATGAAACATCACCGACTTGAGGAACTAACTCACAATCTAAGGAATGTGTCATACACTTGGAATCAAGGGCAATGTGTGGGGCAGGAGAAAAATCTTATGATGTACAGGCGAAGGATTAGGCTTAACTCTTGTTAGCTGGGTGAATGTGTATCTCCCAACTCTTCCACCTTAGTTCTCTCATCTGAAAAATGAAGCAATATTCTTACCTGTCTAGAATACAAACATTCATTATTATTTTTATTAATTTGTAGAAAATGAACACATTTAAAACTCTGTTGATAAACTATCAACTAAAGCAATGACTTTCAACTACCATATAGTTTAAAAGGTACAGGCTGGAAAATAAGAATTATTGTAAATACACTGCACATAAAATATGATATGAAAAATCATAACTATTTTCTCTTCTCAACTCCAACATAAAATCTGCTAAAAAAAAAAAAAAAAGTCTGGGCAATTACTGATCTCCTAACTACAAAGCCCTTTCAGATGAAAGGTTCTCTGTGAATTCAAAGTAATATTGTTGATAAAGTTTTATCAACCCTCAATCCACAGACTGGGTGATCAGCCCCTAAATCAGGTGTCCTCAAACTTTTTAAACAGGGGGCCAGTTCACTGTCCCTCAGACCGCTGGAGGGCCGGACTATAGTTTAAATAAAAAACTATGAAAAAATTCCTATGCACACTGCACATATCTTATTTTGAAGCAAAAAAACAAAACAGGAACAAATACAATATTTGTATTTGCATGTGGCCTGCGGGCCGTAGTTTGAGGACCCCTGCCCTAAATGATATTGGTCCTCTTTGGTTAATGCTATTATTTTGTATAAATATTGCTTCCACGGGAGATCTATCTGTTTATTGTACAGGCACTGATAAATAAGCTCCTTCATCCAGAGGTCTGTTGAATTCTCTGAATGTCCCCTTATTGACTCTGGTTGGACCTGGGAGGCTTTTCACAGGTGCAGAGTTACCAGTAAGGTGGGAAGAAGGGATGGAGAAGCCCTGACACTGAAGGGGTGTCACAAATGAGAGTGGTTGGAAGAGTTACCAAATCACAGGCTATAATCTAATAGTGCCTAAAAAGGGTTTCTGGCTCCAGTTCCTATGTATGTGTGGAGACTTCCTCACACCAACAAGTGATTCTTTGGTGCCAGCAGGTGTCCAAGATTTCAGCTCAATTCTGGCACTATCTACCTGGTGATAGAGTCAGATTCCACAGGTAAAGGCCTCAGTCCCACAAGACTGCCCTCTACTTCAGATACCAGTAGCAAGCCCAGGTTGTTACCTGTGCTTCTGACCAACTGGCTATAAATCCCCACAACACCCTCCTTGGGTTTGATTAATTTGCTAGAAGTGCTCACCAAACACAGGAAAACCCATTTACTCACTAGATTACAGATTTATTACAAAGGATATTACAGGATATGAGTCAACAGCCAGGTGAAGAGATACACATGGTGAGGTGCCAAGCAAAGGCGCTCCGTCCTGTGGAGTGGGGATCTGGCAACATGCCATGGGGAAGTGCCCAGATTCCCCAGTGCGGAAGCTCTCCAAAAAATGGCAACGGTCTCCTGGGGCTTCTATGGAGCCTCCATTACCTAATCCGATTGACTAAATCACTGGCCATTGGAGATTTTTTCAATCTCAAGCTCTGAAAACCAGGGGGTAGGACTGAAAGTTCCAATTTACTAACCAGGTAGGCTCCTATTGACAACCAGACTGCCCTTGTATGAGGTCCAAAAGTCACCTCATTAGCATAACAAGAGACACCATTGTTGTTCTCACCACTTCCAAGAGGTTTGGGGACTGAAAGACAGGTATTGTAAATGAAGACCAAATATATCTGCAAAATATATTCTGGTCATCTAAATATATATACTTATGAATCATAATGTCACAGCGATCTTATGCAAATCTCATCACCTCTCCGCTCCTCAGTTTGCTCAGTGATAAAACATTAGTAATAATGGTCTCTGCAGATCATTCAAAGGAGAAAATGAAATGACATGTAAGGACCCAGAACAGTGCCTGCTTCATAATAGGTGCCCCATAATATAGCTATGGTTCTTCTTACTCATCATCATCTTATTCTCTCAAACTTTCTCTAGGATCAGATGCCCTGGGGCTGCCCTCCTTCTATAATTCTGGGGTTAAAGCTGTGCCTGTAGTCAGTTTTGTTTGGTTGTTTTGTTTTTTGGTGCCAGGATGATGACTTTAATTAATGTTCTAAATTTCTCAAAGATAATCTCATGTTATTTATTATCTGAGTCTCTCAGGCTATCTAGGCCTTTACCCTCTGTCATTGGGAAACATGTGGCCATTTTTTTCTCTCTCCTTACTAGATTGTCTTCCCTTCCCATGTAAGATAAATGTGCAGACATCAGTGCACAACATAAAACATTTTCTATAACATACTCAATTCAGTTAATAACATTAATAATTCTAAGAAATCTTATAATTTTCCTGTCATTAACTAGTTATGTATCTGTTGCATTATTTTAATGTTATTCCACCTTTTCAGTCTTGCCATTTTTTTTATGAGTGAAATTTCTACCTTCTGCACCCTGTGTCTTCCTAATTTAAATTTCTTTTGCAATCATTCTTAAATCAATCCCTGATTTTTAAGTACAATAGAACTTAGCTTTCTTTCTTTAATATTTAGAAAAAGATGTTTCTTGTAGAAGCTAGTGATTTAATAAAATATTTTCATTTTATTTAAGTAGTTTTTGTCTATGCTATTCTCCTCTGCTCTAACAGTTAAGAAGTGATTATTAATATTACCACTATTAACATTTTGATTAATTACAGAAATTATAAAAAATAGTATATGTTCTCCTCTTTGTGTCCCCACTAGATTAAGCAGTAAAATTTTGAATGAATAAATAATTTCTATGAAGGAAAAATATCTCAATGATTATGTGTATTTATAGTTGAGAACTTATAAAAATAGGGTGAAGCTAAATCAAGAAAAAAATCTAGAAATGTTGAGGTTAATCTTCACATCATAATTATGATTTAAATACCAATACACCCAGTGGCCTTATCTGAAAGCATAAGTACTGTACTGTTTTCTACAGATAAGGTACCTATAACATACAAGAGTATTTATTCTGCTGTAGAATTCTGCAGTTCAAATGCTAAAAGAGAAAACTCAGGCATCATAATTTTCCTTTCAAAATCTTTTGTGTATAGGATATTTAGAGATAATTATCTGAAACAGTAAAATTAAATTATACATAAAGAAGAATAAAAGCTAGACTGTTGGGGAAAGATATCCCATTAAGAAAACATTTGTGAGGATATTGGCTGCAGTTTTAGAGGAAATTTTAAACATATAGTGTTCAGGTGGGTGATAGCTACCATAAAAATAGTGAGAAATATGAGCTGAAGAGAAGGATTTACTGGAGTCATTTACTAGAATCAGTACACTCATACAACCTTCAGATTTAAGCTAACCCAGAATTTATTTACCAGGTTACCAATAGTAAGGATTTTATGATTGGAAGCATTTTTCAGTATAGTAGTATTAGTAGTAGTAGCATTAATTATTATTTAAAAATAGAGCATAGCTTGATTAGTTTTCAATATATTATTTTCTCTGTCATGAAGTAGATAAATATAAGGCAAACATAGTGAAATTTTTCCAGCTAGAGTATTGGGAAGTCCCCCCAAATCAAGCAAAAGGATTTCTTGTTGTGCAAAAGGATGGGGGGGTATGGGGGAGAGAAACGTTATTCTCATGCCTATTTTACAGATCAGAAAACTGAGACACAGAGAAGTACTATAATTTGCTTAATGTCACATACCTAGTTAATGACAGAGATAGAATTTGAGTTCAGGCAGCCTGCACTCAGAATTTAGACTCTGAAATTCTATATTATACTGTTTCCCAGAGAAGAAAATTGCAAAGTACCGTTCCTTCTGAGAAAGATAAATGTGTAGACATCAGAACACAACATGAAACATTTTTTATAACATACTCAATTCAGTTAACAGCATTAACAATTCTAAGAAATCCTAGTTCACATTAATTAGATTTGTTTTTCCCATTTGTCTTTGCTGAATGTCTCCAGCCTGGGGTCACACCATGACTATTGTGTGGAGCAGTAATAAATGTTTAAACCACCTGGAAGAACCAGTGTGCAGGGAAAGGTTCAGGCTTTGCCTGAAGGAGTCCCCCCATGTTGTCTGGACTCAGTGCTCTCAGATGGTGACTATTCTGCTGGGTTTCCAAATTGAACCAAATGTCCACTGAGATCAGGAAACTAGGCAGTCAGTTACTATGCCTTCAGCTGACTCAGTGTTACTTACATAAATATATTTTGGCACAACAAGAAGTACAATGGTAGGGCTGCTCCTGGGTTGAACTAACTCAGTGGTTTGACACTATCATTAAGGATGCAGATTCCTTCCCTTTTTCACTCTGTCATCCACAGTGATGTCTTTGTCTTGTTATAAGACAGGAGTTACAACCAGTCTGATAATGTCCAGTGGCGGGGGTGGGGGGAGGAATCTTTTCTAGAAGACCTTTCCTCATGTTTAATTACTGAGCCAACACTGGCAAGGGGAACAGGGCTACTGTGATTGGCTGACAGAGCCCCTGTAACTGGATAAAGAACCCTTTTCTTTAGTCTTGGAAGAAGGATTAACCTCCAAATGCCTTGCTCTTCCAGAAAGGAAAAGGAGAAAGGGTTGTGGATGGACCACCAACAATGTACACTACAGGAGGATAAATTGCTCATTTTGAAACTGATCACCTTTCAGTTCTTTTAAAAAAGAGAGACTACCTTTAATTCCAAAAGGTATATTCATAATACTCCCCACCTTTCTGGTTATGAGAAAGGCTCATTGGTATTTTCTGCATTCAGAGACATTTTTCATATTCCTAGATCTAATTTAACTCCAAGTTCTTTAACTTTGCAGGAAAATATTATGCAAGCATGACAGGCAAATAGAGGAAGCAGAAGCATGATGCACCAACTAATACTTTAGTAACTGAAGAGGGAGAGAAAAACCTGAAGTGGCTTAACAGGTGGATTGAGTAACTCTTTAGTGGACTGTCTTCCCTTCCCATGTAAGTTCAAAGTCTTATCCCAGATAGAAATAGGAGAATGATGGAAAAAACACAGAGAATTTGGGATTTCCAGGACTTAAATCTTGGCCCACTTTTTCTAGGTGTCCGCTCTTCACTAACACACCACTAATTTCTCTTTCACCATCAGTAAAATAGTAATAATTAAAATCTACAACATGTTTATCATGAAGCTCAAATAAGATTTTGTTTACAAAAGCACTTCATCACTCAGGAATAATTTCAGCTGCAAGTAACAGAAAATCAAAATTCTAATACTTTAAACCAGCAATTTCCAACCTATGTGCCACAAGAATTTTTAAAACGTGCAGTCCCTGACTATTTAGTCAGGGGCACTGGTCTCTTGTACCTTACATTGCCAATAAGAAAACAGCCAACACAACAATATATATTTTATGGTTTGTTGCAGAATTTTAGTAATTAGGTTATGTGTGCCATGAGATGAAAAAGGTTGAAAATTGCTGCTTTAACCAAATAGAAGTGTGTTGTTTTTTCTCATAACAATACATCTACAGGTAGGTGAGCAGCTGTAGCAGCCCCATGAGATCATCGATGTCTCAGGATTCTTTTCTTTCCTTTCTAACTTCCTTAGTGACTTGGCTAACTGCTCCATTGTCACAAAAAGTACTCATCTTTTCAACCTCTACAGTGGAAAAGAGCCGGGGAGCAAAGAAGATTGGATAAAATAATCAACAATGTCTGCCACAAGCATTTTGTAAAATAACTATTGGTAAATGCTAATTACTAGTGTTTTAGTTAAAGTTTCCTGGAAGTAAATCAGTCACTAACTACATGGTGGATGAGAACTAGTAAAATATATAAGAAGAAGAGAAAGTTAAAATGTTAGCTTGTTTAGAGGGACACCTAGTTTCTACTGTCACTGTGGTAAACTGGTCATGACTGTTACCTTTTCCACAGGAAAAATGGGCAAAACAGGCCTTCAAATGAAATGCTACAAAAAGCATGGATTAATTGGGTACCCTTTCCTATTCTTATTATCATGTTTTACAAAAGATGAAATAATTTGTGTCCTTTCTACCCCCCTTTTAGTATTTGTCAGTATTATGGAATGTCAAAAAGGACTTACAATGCCTAAAACACTTAGAAATTAAAATAGTATGTCATGGTACCATGACCTTTTCAATATGCTGGGTTTTCAATTATTCAGCCATTTCTCTTGTTCTTTTTACGGACTTTTCTTTATGAGAGGAAAGGGTGAACTGGCACCTAAAGTATGGAGTACTCACAGGAACAAAACAGCACACCATTAAAACAATTCAGCGGCAATCCGGCACTGCCTCAAAGTGGCAGGGGAACAAAAGAAGGTAACAAGGTAACTTTATTAATTGTGACAAGGCGGGGGAATGGATTTCGAACCTTGCCTCACCAATTTTCCTCTAGTGTGCTCTGTAAGTACCTGTCTATTCATAATCAAAATGTGACCCTGCCTGTTCCAAAGAATAAAAACTGATAAATCCCCCAATGATATTTCTTCTCTATTTCTCTGAAGGAAAATGGTTGCTTCACTGTCATTATGTCCTATGACATGTCTTGGAGGAAGCCTTCTGGAGATGCCCAAGCCCCTCTTTTGAGTTTCCCTAGCACTCAGCATGTGTTCCCATGCAGAAATTACCACTCATTATTGCAAGTTTCTATTCACCAACCTGGTCTCCCAGAGGAGTGTGCTTTCCTGAAGGGCACCTAGCACATGCCTGCATTACCAGAGAGACCCATGAAACGCTGACTGAATAAATACCATCCTGTGGGAAGGAGAAGGCCAAATCACCAACCAAGAGGCCTTTCTCCTGCTGCTCAGAGATTCTCCATCTCTGAAAAGATTTAAGAAAACAGCAAGCATATTAGATGTGTGACTGCTTCCTCTACCATCTCCAAGTTTTATCCCAAAGCTGACTTTGGTATAGCTCTGCCTAAATTATAGAAAACTGGGATGACTACCTAATAATTCTACAGATGCAAGCAGCTCTACAGCTACTCTTCTACTCTTTTCTTAGAGTAAAAGAGGAGGTAGATGTCATTCTTAGATAATATTGGTAATTTCAGAAATAAAATTAAAATACCCAGTGCCTCACACTTTTATTTTTATCTTTCTCCGTTTCTTGCTTTATTTCCCAGAGGTGAGTAGCTCCAGAAATGATTGGCCAACATCTATCAGGAAAAACCAGGCTCAAGGCAGGTGTTTGCACATCCATGCTAGATAGGTGTCTGAGCACAGCAGGTCCTGGCATATGGAACTATATATTTAGCAGGGGGTAAAGAAGCCAGTATTTTTCTATCTGATTCTGGTTAAAGAAAAAAAAGGGAGATAAGCAAGGATATTATATTGGTTAGGAGGGAGGCCTGCAGAGTGTAAGGATTCACATTCAAATCTGAGAGAAGCCACTTGGTAGCTATGTGACCTTGGTTACTTAACTTCTCTAATCCTTGGTTTCCATATATGCAGGATGTTGATAATAATAGTGCCTGAAACATGGAGTTGTTAAGAGAATGAGATGTGATGTACAGGGCTTGGCTATTAGTGATTTCTCAAAAAGCATTCATGGTGGATATCAGCTATTACTATCTGACTATGGGCCTGTCATTGCTCTTCTATGACGCTGGACACTTGGAGTGGAGAGAGTCCAAGTCAGGAGGCCTAGCTAGGGTCTCAGCTCCATGACAAACTACAGACACAATGTTGGGCAGTTCACAGGGCTCAGTTTTTTCATCTAACAAATGAGAAGGGTTTGGATGAATCATTTCCTACCTGATTGTTCTGGAAACTCTGACTTCTAGCAACCAGTATAAAACAATTTAAACACTTATCTGAGTATTTTCTGTGAGATTGGATGTAGCAGAGTTCAGTTTCCTAGGCGCATCCTTCAACACCTGCATGTATGAGGTCCATGCCCACAAAAAAGGAATTAAAAGTGCAGCTCCGCCGAAACCGGTTTGGCTCAGTGGATCGAGCGTCAGCCTGCGGACTGAAAGGTCCCAGGTTCGATTCCGGTCAAGGGCATGTACCTGGGTTGCGGGCACATCTCTAGTAGGAGATGTGCAGGAGGCAGCTGATCGATGTTTCTCTCTCATCGATGTTTCTAACTCTCTATCTCTCTCCCGTCCTCTCTGTAAAAAATCAATAAAATATATTAAAAAAAAAAAAGTGCAGCTCCGAGTCTTCACTGCCAGCCCACAAATGAGCACAGAAGATACTGAGAATAGCTGTCCTTCATGACTCCAATGGCCCTGAGAGCAACTCTTTTTTGGGTTCCTGGACCTAATTCCAAAGTCTACCTGTACTGGGGAGGAGGGATTCCTACAAAACACCAGGAATTCCTGGGTACCAGCAGGATGTTTGAGGAGTCAACTCAATTCTGACACTATCTACCCAGTGATAGCATCAGATTCCATAAGTTAAAGGCTCAGTCCTACAGAACTCCGCCACCCCGCCACCATCCCCACAGGTTGTTACCTATGCTTCTAACTGACCAGCTACAGATCAGAGGTTCCTACAACCTTCTCCTTGGACTTCAGAGGCCAGTCACAAGTCCAAGTGGTTGCCTCTGCTTTTGATGGATTGGCTATAATCAGAGGTTCCCTCAACCCCTTAGTTTTTATTAATTTGCTAGAGCAGTTTATAGAACTCAAGAAAACACTTGCTTACACTTATCAGTTTAATAAAATATATGATAAAGGATATAGATAAACATCCAAAGGGAAGAAATGCATTGGGCATTTCTCCAGCCCCTTGAACTCAGGTATGGCTTCCTGGATTCATTTCCTTTGGCCAGTATAAGATGAACAGAAGCCTTTCAAAGCCGATACGCTTATGACCTCTTCCCCTGCTGCAAGGATTGGAAGCACAGGCTCAGACGGAGCTGCTGTGGGGAGGGGCACAGAGCTTCTATACCTCCATTTGGGTCACCACTTTCCCAAGCACCTCCATGTGTTCACCAACCCAAAATCTCTCCAAATCCAGTCTCCTTGGGGTTTCATGAAGGCCTCATTATTGATTCAATCATTAGCCATTAACAATTGATTCACCTTCCACCCTCTCTCTCCTCCCCAGAGATCAGGGTAGGGAGCAAAAGTTCCTATTCTCTAATCACAAGGCTGGTTCTTTAGGCAATCAGCCCACAACCAGCCACCTCATTAACATAACAAAGGACACCATTACCCACTCTGCTCTCCTAGAAAATTTCAGGGGTTTTAGGACCCCTGTGCCAGAATCAGGACTGAAACAAATATATAT
>NW_006284238.1:3189425-3221397 GCF_000327345.1 Myotis davidii
CCTCCCAGCCTATTTTCCTTGGTCACCTTTCTGGTCATGCTTAACTTTTGTTTTAATAATGCTTTTCTTTTCCCTGATCCAATCGCTCATTCTTCACCACCAAATTCTTTTTTTTTTTTTTGAGCCCTTTACAACTCCTTTCCATGGCCCCAAATTACACTCTACATCCTCAGCTTCTTCAGGAAGCCTTCCCTCAATCTTGTTGCCTTCACAGATATTTGGCTATCACCTTATAAAGCCACTTAATCCTATAACCTTTTTCTCTCCCACACACTATGTAGCTCATGATTGGGAAGTAGAGTCTGTGGCCCATTACTTCTGCCTCTAATCTCATATTAAGGAAAACTCCTGTCTCTGTGGAGTCCCTGACAACTGGACATAGTCCCTGAGTAACTTCGGAACCAGCTCAGAGACTTGGGGATGGAGGCTCCATCTGAGCTTGTGTTTCCAATCATTGCAGCAGGGGAAGAGAACATAGTGATAAGTGTATTGTCTTTGAAAGACTTCCATTCATCATATATTGGCCAAAGGAATTGAATCCAAGAAGCCATACCTGATTTCAAGGGGATGGAGAAATGCAATCTTACCATATGCTGGGGAGAAGGAACAAATATGAGTATTTATGAACAGCCAGTGACTGCCACCATCATCAATCTCAGCTGTTCCTGGCTTTCTTAATGTTTCTCCATGGCAACAATTTCAAATTTCCTTAACTCTATTCAGCATCTGACTGTACCTCATTCTTGTGCTCCCACAGCTATGCAAGTTGGAGATGAGACTGTCCTAAGAAGTGGTTGAGGTAATTTATCATTTACAGTTTCCTCATCTATAACATTGAGATAATAACATCTGCCAAACTTACTTCAAGGCTACGAAAATGTAAAAATGAACTAAAAGCCCTGGCTGGGTGGCTCAATTAGTTAGAACATCATCCCATACAACAAAAAGGTTGCAGGTTCCATACTCAGGTGGGCCAGTATGGGAGGTAACCTATTTCTCTCTCTCTCTCTCTCTCTCTCTCTCTCTTTTCCATCTCTCTCAAATGAATAAAAACATATCCTCTGGTTAAAAAAATTAACTAAAGACATATTTGTGAGTGCTCTGAAAAGTTAAACACTATCTGTATATATAAAAGCCTAAGAGACCAACCAGCCAACTAGTTGACTGGCCAGTAGCTATGACATGCACTGATCCCCAGCGGGCAGATGCTCAATTCAGGAGTGGAAACCACAGGCATGGAAACATGGAACAGACTGATGAATCTCAGGGGGAAGGGGGTGGGGAGGGAGGAGGGGAGGAACAGATTAACCAAAGATCTTATATGCATACTAGAGTGGGGTCCCTCAGCCTGGCTTGTGCCCTCTTGCAATCCAGGACTCCTTGGGGGATGTCAGAGAGCCAGTTTCGGCTCCATCCCTGCAGGCCAGGACAAGGGACCCCACCGGTACACGAATTCATGCACCAGGCCTCTAATATATTACAACTTCATATTATTATTAATTATTTCAGACTACCTAACATGCAAAAAGTGCAAAATGGGCACATTAACATTGCAGTGGTTTGGATTTTAAGCTCCATGTGGACTGACTCTTTTTGTCTGTTCACTGCTATATTCTCAATGCCTACAATGTCCAACACATAGTAAGCACTCAGTAAATATTATTGAATAAATCCATTTTTATAAACTACCTGGTCTGATTTATAAGATAGCATCACTATTGTAGGATGTTAAATATTTTGATCT
This sequence comes from Myotis davidii, assembly GCF_000327345.1. Classification (NCBI taxonomy): domain Eukaryota; kingdom Metazoa; phylum Chordata; class Mammalia; order Chiroptera; family Vespertilionidae; genus Myotis; species Myotis davidii. The sequence continues at coordinate 3,191,170 of NW_006284238.1, forward strand.
AGTTCATATAGTAGGAACAATTATCTAGTTCTGTATACAACTGAATATTTTCTTGTTAATCCTGTATAAAATTAGAACTGTGTTAAGAAGTGTAGGGGGCTGGTTGTCTCAAAGAAATAAGCTCCTACTTTAATGGCATTTTAGAAGTAAAGTTTTGCTTGCTAAGTTTTCCATATTCTAAATGCTCTTCAAATGCATATGAATTTTGTATGTGCATAATAAAATATTGTCATTATTATGAATTTAAAATACATTATTTAACATATGGCAAATGTTTGCCAAAAATGTTTTCATGATATATTAGATAAGGCAAATATATTACTTGAGGCATTATGGCATGATAATTTAACAGAAAATATTCACAATTGATCTTTTTAAAAAATAAATTGGAAGCAGCTCAATATTTATTCAGCAAATTATCAGTCATGTTTTAGTTTATATAAAATAATTCTTGTCTCCATTTTTAGTTATATTGCATAGCAGTAGTATACATGAATAGATATGCAGTTAATACTTAGTTGTTTTCCCTTGTACTAAATGCATTGCTTGCTAATATTTTTTAAAACTTAACTATTTACAAGTGATTAACCTTTGAAAACATTTATAACTGTGGGCAATTATTTTTTCAGCATACAAAATTCAGCAAGTCTATTTATATAGCCTTTTTGTTTGAAACTTTTTAATATATATTATGATTCTGTTCAGAAGGGAGATTTGAAGTGATGTTTAAAGTTCCCACCATAAATCAGCAGCCATTCTAAGAAGTCACAACTAGTGATGACAACCACAGAGTTGTTTGGTATTTCAGCAGAGCCTTGTGCCACACCACAACTCCAGGCCACAAATGTCAAGTAAGTCAGGTTCATTGTGTCACCAAATCCCCCAAAGGCTCAAGGTTCTCATATTTCCCATTTTGGCACAGAGATCATGAGTTGCTTCATTACACTGACTGAGGGCAGCATTTAATATCTCTCTTGACCTAATTCTCCTTATCAAAATCATACATCTTATGTTCTCCATATTAAGCCTTTCTATTCATCTCATACGTAAAACCAAACTTAGCTGTTAATGAACACTTGATGTATTTTCCTATGACAGCTCAAAACATGTCTGAACATCTACTGTATGCAAGTAAGATGCTAGGCTCTGGAGTAAGAAAAAAAATCCTCTCATTAAGGATTTCTACCTGTTGAATTAGACAATCTACAATTTATTAGATTGTTTAGATTTAAAGGTAACCAAAGTTAATGAGAAGGTGTTATGGGCCAGTCATTGTCTGGGGCACAAGTAAAGAACACCCAATCTGTGCCCTCAAGGAACTCATGGTAGTATGGGGCAAAAGTGTCAAATTGGTATCTGCAAGCCCACTGCTGCCTATAGAATCCATGTGTTTTTAATTGGCATAGTGCTTTAGCAATTTTGAGACTAAACTTGAGGTTGTGAGATTTCATATAAAAATCTTGACTTTCCAGTTTCTCCAGAAAAATAGTAAGATCTGGCATCCTTGGTCCCAATTCCTGATGCACTCATCTGATATTGAGGTGCAGTTTCCTCATTTTGGCAGTGTGAGTTTCACAGTTTGTCACAGTCCTCACCAGTCCCTTTTTCTTTCTGACACTGAGATTGAGTTTTAGTGGCCAATGAGTCTGGAAAAAACTAGAGAAATATTTTTATACCTATGTCCATAGCAAAAGTGGAAATGAAAGGCCCAAAGGAACACATTTTAAGAAAAATGAAGGAGAGCATATTCCTCAAAAGAAGTAAAAGCAACCTAATATATTTAATAGGCACCTAGCAGACCTTTGTCACTCATTTAAGTCAACTGTTTTACCTCTCTAAGCATTTGAATTTGGGGCCACTGGTTAGGGGCTCTCGGTGTAAAGTGCAAGATGGGAGGAAGAGACAGAAGAAATTGTATGGGAAAGAGAGTGATAATTAGTGGGGAATCTGGACAAGATTCAATCAGGCAGTGGTTTTGTGGGTAGGGTAATAAAAGTTACTTATGGAGAAACATCATCTTTTTTAAAAAAAATATATTTTATTGATTTTTTACAGAGAGGAAGGGAGAGGGATAGAGAGTTAGAAACATCGATGTTTCTCCTGCACACTCCCCACTGGGGCTGTGCCCGCAACCAAGGTACATGCCCTTGACCAGAATCGAACCTGGGACCCTTGAGTCTGCAGGTTGATGCTCTATCCACTGAGCCAAACTGGTTAGGGCGAGAAACATCATCTTGAACAAGTTCTAAAGGTAGGAAAGAACTTAGTGAATATTAATGAAATAAATGGTGTCCAAGTGAGGTGCCCTGGAGGGGGAGGGGGTTGAATGGGTGAAAATACTAAAATTAGAAGCTCTGATACATAAAATGTAATGTTTTATATGGGCTTTGGGGAGATTAATATGAGTCTTTCTCATCCTTTTGGTGACTCCTTCCTAAAGCCATTATAGACCATTTTCATTATGCTTTCCGGCCCACCATTGAACAAGGCAGAAATGTGGCATCACTACATTGTTTAATACTATGCAAAATAATCTCAAAATCAGGCCTACATTGTATCTTTACTAGCAACTGACCAAAGGGGATATCCCCAAGGACTGTAGGTGTGGGTCAAGCTAGATGTGACAAAGCAGCAGGAGCAGGTGCTTGGGAGTCTGAGCCAACTGCTTTCAAGCTTATCTGTCATCAAGGCTTACTTGAGCATGATCTTGTTTAGAGTACGTTCACTTGATTATGGAGTGTTGCTGCCCGTGCCCAAGTCTGTGACTCAGTGAATTCAACAACATCAGTTTATGATGAGCAGCTCAAGCTTCATGATTGCTTGATGGACCATGTTCAGCCATTCAGGCTCAACTTTGGTTCAGTTTTATTCCAAGAGTTATTTCTCAAAAGGATAAGAAAGCATGGCTTCACTCTAAAACCCAGGGGTTGCACTGTAATGTTCTTATCTGGATTTGCTGGAGGCTTAATATAGCAGTTCCATTTGGAACAATTGGTCTTTATGAATTAGTGTAGAGAAGAAAGCATTTGCCAGATCAACAGTGACATACCTGATGCCAAAGGATGCGTTAATTTGCTCCAGAAAAGATAGTGGCAGTAATTTAATTAGTGTCACAAACTGATTACGTTTATGACAATCTACTGTTTTTTCCTTCAAAATTAATTGTTTTTCTTCTGTACAAGACAAAAGAGGAGATTTATGTAAATGTGATAGGAATCACAACCTCTGCATCTTTCAAGTTTTGGTTGATGATATAAATCTTTGAAGTCCCCAGGGTTGTAGAATTATTATTAACTTATACTCTGGTAGAAAGGGCTTCCTCTTGGCCTTTCCTATCATAATAGCCCTCACTTTGTGGGTCAGGAAATGAGGATCCTCCAGCTGCTGAACATGCTTTTGGAAACTGGGAAATAACCACAAGGCTAGGTTCACAGATCCAAGGGACCTGTGGGAGATAGACTCAAGCCAAAACCCATTTATTACTGACATCCCTACGTCCCTCCTCTAACTGGTGGATCCTAATATTTTGGGGATCTATTGAGATTCAGTGTCCAAAAATCTGTAAATATCTGAATATTTTCCTTTTCCCAGAGTATATAATCACACTGATAAATAGATGCATTTTCCTTTTAGGAAAGCTAGGAGGAAATTTTATAGTATATTCTTGCAATCTCATTGGGTACTTCCTCAAATGGTCCCAGCCTCCCCTTTTAAGGAACCCTACTAACTAGCTCAGGCATGAGAACTTGTGAGAGTTCATGACTCTTCACTGTGGCTATTTAAGTTATATATATTCATAAATATAATTTTTTAAATTTTATAAAGGAACCAAGATTTTATTAAGCTGACAATCTACTTCAGTTTCTGGGACACTTTGATAAAAAAGTAACTGCCAATGGTCTCTGTGGATAAAACTATTCAGATTAGGATTCTGGCCTATTGTTCAGGACAATAATCTTGGCTAATTTATCTTTCTTGTGATTAAGACATGTCACTTGGCCTCTGCAACTCATGGCAGGTCTTCTGAATAGTGTTATATTATACTGTCACCCTGAATCTGAAAAGGGACAGAGAACACAGATTTTTCAGGGGTGCTGGTGCTCCCCTCACTAATATATTTCTCAGTGTATTCTCTGGACTCTCTTTGAAGTAGGTGAGTCAGTCCCATATGATTGACCCATGCCAACAGTGTTACCTTCCTAATCCTTTGAATTCTTCTTATATCAATTTAATGTAATCAAGGCCACTGTTGGGTCCATTTTAGTCAACAATTAAGCAGACTCTTTATAGGATTGTTCCCAGCCACTCAAACTAAACATTGAATCTAGAATATGTGGTAATTCCACTCACATTAACAAATTTGACTCTATCCAAAATTGTGTTTCCTCTTCTGTTGTCTAAAAATTTTTGACTCCATTCCAATTAATGTTTCCAGGTTCCTGATATCCCTCCAGAGCCTATTGGGCACTGACTCTAGTCATAAGTCTGGGGGCAATAAGTGGTGGAAGTGGACCATGAAAATAATCTTTATTCCTATAAGAAGTCATTGTTTCAGGAGGCTACTCGCACATGGGGAAGAAAGACAGCTCCATAGGATTTAGAAGTTCATGACTCTCAGAACCATTAAAATCCACCCAAAGTGCTCATTCCAATTTTTGCTCTTTCACAATCAATGCTCTAACTTTTGCATAAGAGACCTGTCAAGTCTATGAATTCTATTTGAGTTGTAATTTATGCAACCTACAGGATAAAAAATTTATACATTAGCCATATGGCTATAAGAGATATTTTTAGATCAGTCTTAGAAGCTCTGTGGTTCTCTGACTTTGCCTTTAGCTGAGAATTCGAAATCCTAATTTTTTATTTAGAAGCAGTCAGCCATACCATAGTCCTCACAAGTCCTTATTCTCTTTTAAAATCTGATTGTAATAGTAGTTTCTCAAAGGCTTTTCTATAATAAATGCTGCATTCCAGAAAACTATAGATAATTATGTTGCCACTGCTTTTTATGGACTACCAGTAAACTGGAGATAAAGTCTCAACTGCTTTCTAATCTAAGGTCAGATAACTAATCCCAAATTCCTGTCTTTGAGTTTCTGCATCCTGAAACCACTTCTGGAAACCAAACACTGTTATCAGTCAGGGTTTTGCCAGGAAAGCACTTAACTTTTTAGTTTATAGCAGGAAGGGATAATTAAATACAAAGGGATTTACAAAACTGTTGGGAGGACTGAGACAGTTAAGGTTCATGAAATATACTGCTGGCTCTAAGGAAATATGGAAATCCAAGAATCACAGTCAGTGACTGGTGGTTACAACTGCTTGAAGTACCAAGAAAGATGATTCATAAAACCTTACCCAGAAGCATCTATAAACTTCATGTTTGCTATCAATACAAGCATTGACCAACCATTACTGAGGAAGAATAATGGCTATCCTTTCTTCTAACTTCCAAATTTTGTGCAAGATGCCTTTTACTGGCAGAATGTAAATGAGGCAGTGAGGGAGTTTAAGCAATGTATTTTCCAGGCTTTCAGACTTCATAATATAAGGAAGAGTTTGGGTGGAGGAGATCATTCTGACTATGAATAATCAATATTTGGCATAGTATATAATCATCAGCTTCTCAAAAATATTTCAAATGTGGCACCCAAAATTAACATGTGAACATTCAACTTCTTACTATAGATTTTTCAATAAGTACAGGATTATAATTATCCCATGATCTATTTCTTCTTTTTCCTGACATTTCTGAACCAGTTATTTTGAAACTTTAAGATGAGACTGAGTAGGTAAGAGGTAAATAGAGAAGAATTCAAGGATCTTGAGCAGCTAGGGAAGGAGCTTTTGGGGGAGGAGTTTGGAGAGAAAGGCACAAGAATAGCTGCAAGATGAGAGCTTTGGATGGAAGGGGAAAATGACTTTGAGAAACAATGCTGTGAATTGTATGTTTAGTTCATGGTGCTTGAGAAGCACAAATAGAGGATCTAGTGGTTTTGAAATTCCTTTAGTTGCTACATTTTGTTTGTTGCTTGTTTACAGCAGAGATTCTCCAAGTGTGGCCCAGAAATCCCTGAGGGTCCCCAAGAGTATTTTAGGGGTATTATTTTTGTTTGACTTTTTCACCATGACACAATTTCTACTGATGTGCAAAAACAATGGTGGGCCAAACTGCTGGCAATTTAGCAAGAATCAAAGCAGTGGCACAAAACTGCAGTAGTCTAAGCATGTTCTTCACCACCATGCACTTACACCATAAAAATAAAAATTTAAATACCAGTTCCACTTAGCAATGTTCTTGATGAAGTAGTATAAATGACTATTTTATTAAATCTTAATCCTTAAAGATAGCTCATTTTCATATTCTGTGGGACAAAATGGGAAGTACATATGCAAAGTACTTTATAGGGTTATACATTATACCAAAGTATGATGCTGGCTCCAGGAAAAGCTCTTCTGTCAATGAGCTGTGAGCTCAATTAGCCAGGACTTTTCAGAGAACACCATTTTTACTCGAAAGAAGGTTTGACAGACAAATTATCATTATTCAGACTTGGGTATTTGGCAGACATGATATTCAAATGAACAAAATAAGCTGGTTACTTCCAGGAAAATAATTTACACTGTATGTTGCTAATGAGAAAATCCAAGCTTTCGAGTAAAAATGAACATTTTGGAAAACTTATATCTACCGGTAAACCATGAGCTTGACAGCTTCCCAATACTTTAAGATTTTTCTAATGAGATTGATGCTGATATTAGGTAAGGAAATGTATCAACATTTGGAAGATCTGCATAACTCAATGAACCAATATTTTCCAAATGACAAATGCATGATATTAAAAAATCATGCATGAGTTAGAGATCCCATCAAAGTGCAAGACAGACCAATGGATCTTAATCATGAACTACCAAGAGTTCATTGATGTAGTTTCAGAAGCCACCTTGTGGTAACTACTTGTTGAGTTTTGGTGTGATATCAAAGAAGAATACCCACCTCCATCTGAACAAGCTATTAAAATATTTCTTTATTTTTCAACCATATACCTGTCTAAAGATGGATTTTCTTTGTATATTTCCACCAGAGCAAATGCTCAACAGAGAACACAGAAGACATGAGAATCTAATTGTCCTCTATTAAACCAGATGCTGAAGACATTTGCAAGGTGTAAAATAATGTCATTACTCTTACTAATTTTCATGCTATTTTGGAAAATACAGCTATTTTTTTAATTAATTATGTTATTTATGGTAACATACAATGGGCTTAACACTTATTTTAAATACATTAATATATAATTATTTTTTTTCTTTTTTTTTAAATTTTATTTTTTATTACAAAGGGTATTACATATGTGTCCATTTTTTTCCCCGCCCTAGACAGTCCCCTAGCCTCCCCTATTCCCCAGTGTCTTATGTCCATTGGTTATGCTTATATGCATGAATACAAGTCCTTTAAAACATCAATTTTGAATACAGTAAAATAATAGTAGCTCTAACCTACAGAAACAAAAAATTCCTGGGTCCTCACTAAGTTTTTAGTGTAAAGGAGTCCTGAGACTAAAATGTTTGGGAATCAATGGTTCACTGCAACACCACTCTAAGACCAAGCCAAATGGATTATGTTGCTATATGTGTTACACATAATATTGAGATGCTTTTGTGTATACGTTCTTTTCTTAAATTAATGTGTATTGCACACATCTATTGATATAAAAATCTAGACTACCTTAAAACTTGCTATGACGACTTTCAAAAAATACATTGGGTTATATTAGATACAATTAATTTAGAAATACATAAACAATAGAGCAGAGTAGAAAGTATCTGATTTTGGAGCCAAATATAAATTTGAACTGTAGTTCAGCTGCTGCTCTACTGTATTCTCTTATACATTTATACTGATACTTAAATATATTTATATTTAACAACTTATTTTTAATTTCCTTATTATAAAATAGGAATAAAAATACAGGCTTCATGGAACTTGGAAGCAGAAGTATGTTTAGATATTACTTAGAATATTGGCTAAAGTGCTATAAGAATGAGAACAAAAGTTTTACAGCAGTTCAAACAAGATTATTTCTATCTCTGCTAAAAGTCTAGTTGGCCCAGAATAGCCAGATACTTCTGCACATAGAGAGTCAGAAGCCCAGGTACTTTTCACGTGTTGCTTTTCTTTTATGTTCTATATGCATGTCCAAGCTAGTTTAAAGAAACATTTGCATTTCATCCAGTAGAAAAAGAGCAAGAGAGGAATCCAGGACAAAAACATTTATTTATTTAAGTGATGCAAAAGTTGCATATGTTACTAGGCCCACATTCTTTTGAAAAACAGTCACATGGCTACATACCTTTAAGTAGGCTGAGAAATAGTCTCAAGGTGGTAAACCATGTACTTGTCTAAAAATCCATTATTATTGAAGGAGAGACTACATTAAGAAGCCACTATCAGTTTGCCATAGCTAATGTGTGTTAAATACCTAGTCTAGTACCTGCTAACTCATAGGTACTCAGCAATCTGTGTCTATTTTTATTATGAGCAATACTGTAAACAAGTATATGTTTTGTCAAATAAGCTAAAAGATTTACAGAAAGGTCTTTTGAGAGAACATTTCCACAAAGGCAAATTTTAAGTGGAGGAGAAAATTTGGTACAAATATACTTTCATTGGTTTAATATTTTAAAAGGTTCATAGCCTTAGGCTGTACTTCTTTCATTCTACTGGGGTGCCTAAAAATTTTACCATTAAGGTCTAATTTCTTTGAATATGATAGAAGTGAATAATAAATTATTATGGGATACCAGCATCTTAAAATAAATTTATTATTTCTTTATCTCCTGTCCCACTCCTCTTCCTGTTTTCTTTTCTTTTCATAAAAATCCACAGCAAGCAAGAATTTCCAATTTGGGTAGAAGACAGGAACTAAGCAAGGAAAGCCAGAACCTTTCTTTTAAGCTCAGAGCAGGTACTTGTCAGAATAAATGAGGGACTTAATGAGTGAGATTTAGTAAGAAAGTGGAAGAATGTTGTTCTGAGCCAGGGCTCAGCCCTAACAGGCTAAGTCTTAGTGGAAGTATAAGAGCATTAGGTGCTCCTGAGAGGAGAGAAGGCACTAGAGGTGCTGATATCAAAGCAGCTACTTCACAACTTATTCCCAGGAGCAGCCACACTTCAGAGGCTTTGCTGCAGCCCTATTTAGCTAGAGACAAATAACGTACATGAAAGCTTCCAGGGCTTCAAGCTTTGAAAAAGCTCAGTGCAATTTCTGGGCTTTGCAGTTATTAAGTCAAGGTAAGCAAGAGGTTTATAAATGTAACAACTTTGTGATTAAGATTTATGTGCTCAGAAATTAACTCTTGCTTTTACAGGCAACTGACAAGTGAACATTATACATTAAACATTCACTAAATTAAATCTCCCTGCTTGGTGGCAGAGAACAAAAACATGGCTCCTGGAATTTAGCCTTTTCATGGTTGGCACCAGAGTCAGATTAAATGGTGGCATTAGTCAGTTAGGACATTACCAAGAGTTGCAATTTGAAAGGGGTGATAAAACATCATGAATCATGTAACAAAAACATGGTTTGAGGCCCTGGCCGGGTAGCTCAGTTGGTTAGAGTATCGTCCAGATGTGCCAAGGTTGGAGGTTCGATCCCAGTCAGAGCACATACAATGAATGCACAGCTAAGTGGAACAACAAATTGATATCTCTCTCTCAAATCAATCAACAAATACAAATCTTAAAAGAGAAGTTGTTTTTGAACCAGAATTTCTTTCAGAAAGTTTGTTCTGTTATTAGGAGTAATTTGAATATGTTATGTAGGGTTGATGGTCAACCAGCCAAAGAGCTTGCTTATAGCTTTTTCTATCTTCATTTTAAGCTGAGACTTCAAAAGCTGAGAATAACTCGAAGGGTTATTGGGGTCAAGTCATGCTCACTTTCCAAAATGAAGCACTAAACCATTATGCAAAGAAGGTAACCTAATTCTTAGGCAAACAGCCATTTGAGGATATAAACAGGTTTGAGTTGAAGATGTTGGGGTAGGGGTAGGGTGGGTGTTTTTAGAGAAAGTTGTTGTTGGATTTCTATGACTATCCCATCCTTAGCAATGTTGGAGTGGTAGGGTGTGCTTACCTCTATCTCAAGGATGATCTCCAGGAAAACTATTTAGAAAATTTGACTTATGTCCCTGAAACCTATAGGGAACAGAGACTGGAAAAGTATAAATATAAGAGCCCATGGCTGCCAAATGCTCTTGAGCAGTTAAACAATCTTAAGCAGTAGCCAGGGGGTAAGAGTCAGTAGGCCACTATGGAAACCACTAAATTGGCTTACACACTTCCAGAGATTCGGCTGGTAAAGTGACAGTGAGCCCAAGCATGTTCAGGTAGACTCTTACTACACAGCAGAAGCAAGGTCACCATGGTGTCATTTCCCCTGGCTGTCTCCCACAGGACAGGGGAGGAGGTGTGGGTAGTGGCCAGTCTGTGGTGGAGGAGCTAAGTCTAAAGTACAGCCAAGAAGTTTTATAGACGTACACAGAAGCCCACGACTGCACCCTAAGGAGCGAAGGGAGAGTGGGTGGAAAGGCCTGTGTTCAGCTGAAATGAGGGAGATGGATGAGAAATGCTCTTTGGCGGTCTCTCACAAGGTAAGAAGGCAGATGAGAAACTGCACTGGGCAGGTTCTCACAAGGTGCTTATGTCTCTGTGTTCTGAAAGGACTCACAGGACATTCAGCCAGCACTTAGATCAGATTGTGGTCAAGTCTTCCCTATGTGGCCTATGTGGAGAACAAGGCTGTCAGGGTGCTGTGGTGAAGCTGTCTCCCGAGTAAGCCTTGGTAAGACATATAAAGGAAGACTGCATTAGGAAGTGTCTGCTTTGGATTTTGCCCAAACAGATAGCCTTGAGGGTAAATGGTGGAATAGACTATTTGCAAGTGACCAGAGGCTGACGCAGGAATCATGAGATGCATGTGGAAAGAGATACATCCCCAAATTATGTGAAATGCAACTAGATATTCCCAGTTGGTAAATCGCAGAAAAACACTCAATAGCACCCAACAGAGAAGAAGTCAGCCTGAAACATCCACAGAGCCCAGAGAGCACCGCTGCCTTATCACAGCAGCGTCACCTTGTAAAGCCTCTCTCTCTGTCCAGCTTTCCTGTTTAACCCCACCACAGAGCAGATGTCAAAGTCAGTCTAATGGAAATGGAGTGCTCTACAATAAGTACAAGTTAGAGAAGAAAGAAGAGACCAAGCATGCATCCTTTTAGGCTTTTTAGATCATATACCCACTGTAGGCTTTCAGCCAGAAGTAGCCCAATATGGAGGAAGAGAAAAGCTTTCCATTTGAATGAAGTTTGAAGTTTTTTAAAAAATATTTTACTCAAAATGTATTTTTATTGATTTTTATAGAAAGAGGAAGGGAGAGGGATAGAAACATCACCAACTGGCAGCCTCCTGCATGCCCCCTACTGGGGATTGAGCCCACAATCCAGTCATGTGCCCTGACCAAGAATGGAACTGTGACCTCTTGGTTTATGGGTGGAGGCTCAACCACTGAGCAACACTGGCCAGCCTGAAGTTTGCAGTTTTGACTATTATATTAGAATGGAAAATTTAATTACTGATATTGTGCTTTGATTAGAAGTCTCTGAAGGACTTTTAAAACATTACCTACAAGTGAACATAAAAGGCTATATCCAGAAGTATGCCTGAGTAACAGTAGATGGTGGTAAATTGACTTTAAAGAGGTGAATGTCCTTTTGCTTAGTGGGGTATGCAAGTTTGGACTAGAGTTGAATTGCCTGGGGAAATCAAGGAATGACTGAGACTGCCCTAACTCCTTTTCTACCTTTCCCTCTCCTCACCTTTACATAAACATTAACATAATATTTAAGAAATACTAGATGTAAGTGCCAATTGTTTAGTCTGTTTGCTGTAGTATATGAATTGGTCCAACCCTGGACCAAGATTTTTTTCTTCCTAGCTAGACTAAGAATCAGTTGGGTTGGGGGTAACTCTAAGTGGAACAGATTTGGAATAAGAAGAGGGTGAGTACTTACTTCCTTTAACAAACCTTTCTGCCTCTATGAACAATTTACGTGGGCTTTCAAACAACACATTAGTGAATAGTACTGTCTTACTAGGTAGGCCACCGTTCCAAAACAGAAATGGTTTTTATTTTATTATTAGGGCACATAGTGTCTGTAACATTTCCTTGTTTTTGAGACTATGAAACAACTTTTATATTGCAGGTTTTATATGAATAGTTTTTTAAAGAGAATAATTGGTTATAATCAGGCATGATACAATGGTTCTTAGCTCTGGAAAAACCTGTCCCTAGGTAAACACTGGTGGGTGGTTCATTACTGAATGAGAACTAGAGCAATAGGTTACTAAAAATAGTGCTTACAAGTTTCAAAGATCTTGCCAACTTCCTAGTGCCCAGTCAGAATATTTTTCTGTTCATGCCACAGAGCCAATACAAATATTCAACCTTTGTTTTCTAAATGCTATGACTAATAAATCTCTAATCAAATAGGAGGTAAATGTTGGTGCTCAAATTTCATAGAATGACAGAAAAAGAGCCATGTGTCATGTTTGGTTCATTCAAGTGAATGCCCTTAGACCAGGAATGTTTATTTCTGTGACATCCTACATTTAATTGAGGGAATCACAGGGTACTTTTAAAATACTCAAAGTTAATTTAATTAACTTTAAAGTTATATGCCTTAACAGATTTTCCGCAGGATGGATGGGTATACTAAAATAAAGCAAATAGTGAAGGTATGTATATTCCAAAAGGTTAGGTATTAGTGTCTGAAACCTGTCAAAATGGAAAGTTATCTACCTACTAGAGGCCTGGTGCACGAATTTGTGCACAGGTGGAGTCCGGCTGGCCAGGGAGAGGGGCTGCGGGCAGTTGGCCGGCCAGCCCCACCCCCTATTGGGATGGGGGAGGGGGAAGTAGGGAGCAGGGCCAGCCAGGGGGAGTAGCCTCAGGCTGTTAGCCAGCTGGCCCCGCCCCTTGGTCAAACTCCTGGTTGAACTCCCGGTCAAGAGGGCAATTTGCATATTAGCCTTTTATTATGTAGGATAGTTTCCAGAAATAGAGAGCCAAGAGGTTCTCTCAGCAATCCATTTCAGTAATTCATTTCATGCATGTTGTATAAGCAGATAATACCCATGGTAGATATTTTGTCTAGTGTCCCAAGTACTGCCTGAGGGAAAATTCATATATTCCATATGAATATAATGGGGATAAACAGAATTTTGTTTGGAGCAGAATGACTCAGGGTAATTACCACATCCTTATAACTGGAGGAATATGACAGTTGATGATGGTTGGAGAAGGTCAGGTAGAAGGGTCCCTATCAATTTGCGCTCACAAAGATAGAGTTTTATACATATAACATCCATTCAAAACGTATATGCTACTACAAAGCGAAACTCAAGAGACTCCCTTTCCTTATCTCTAAAGTCAAATATTGCCCACATTTGTCTATCAAGGCTGTTCTTGATGTGAATCTAAACATATCGTTTCTGTGTAAACATTGTTTTCAGGCTCTGTGGTTCTGGATGATTGACTCTGGATCTGGATGGCTCTGGAACTTTTCCTATCTAGAAATGATTACAAAGATATGAACAAGGAGTCATCCAAACCTCTCCCCAAATATAGTCTGTTTCTGTTTGTCACTGGAAAACATTTGTAACCCATCCTATCACTTAGTCACCATCTTGGCACAGTCCCAACTAGATTTCTATAGGGATTTTCTTGGTTCCCCTTCTGAATCCTCATTGGATGTTTACACTCTGCTCCCTGCATGAAACCTTCACAGAACTGTATCTTTCTGACTTCCTCAAGAAATAAAACCCATTAATTATATCATACTTTTTGGAGTTTTACTGAAGATTTGTGATCTGATAAAAGAATCAAATTGTACAATAACCAGCATTTTGGTGCCATCCTAATGCCCACATCCCCCCATCACCCTCATTGGCTTCTTTCTCAGACTTTCCTCTTGCTGCCATCTGCTGCCTTCCCAAAGCTTGTGTTCCTGCCATGGGACACTCTCTGTCCTGCATGGAGCCCCCTTGTTGGTTGTAGTGTCCTTCAGGCCTGTTTTGGCTTCTTATAGCCCTTTCTATTGTTAATAGTGCCTCAATTCTCCTTCTCATTTTCATTGCATGACATTTGGGCAAACTGTCAATCAAGGTGACCCAGAGTTCCTGGACTGTGCCAAACAGCTGTTCTATCCTAGTGCTTGAAATCAGCTGGAGCTGATTCATCTAGTCAGTTGCAGCCCAAGAAATTGCCTATTGTGTCCACTCATTCCTTTCCTTTCTAAAGCCTTTCCTTCGGTCCTCTCAGCTATATCATTTCTTTCTTTTCTACTTAAGTCAGTAGAGCTCCAACCAAAGGACCCTGACTAATATAAAAATACTGCCTAGTTTTTTGCTCAACTGCCTTAGAAAAACACTTTTTTCCCTAGAATTCTGGCAAATAATTTTTTCATCTTTCTATATAAATATCAGGAAAATTATCACCTAACAGCAGGTCTTTTTTAATGGGCATGTCAGGGGAAAGGCAAAGGAGTCTAAAGTTAATACACAAAATATAGGCAAATATAGTTAAAGCTGCCCACAAAAGCTCTAGAATTTGTCCAAGGTGGCTGAGATGTGCAACTGAGATGCATTCCAAAGCCATCATTCACTGAATGAAGGAAAGATTTTATTGGAAGTTAAATAGTGGTTTGAAAGTAATTGTTCCCTTTTATTTGTGAGGACTCGCTGTTCATACACATTCTGCTGTTACAGTCTTCTTTTATTTTTGTCATGTGATTAAACAGAGCAACTTAATTATACCTTCTTCTCAGCTAAGAAAATGCATTGTAAAATATTTATTGTCCTGGATTTCTCTATATACAACTGGATCTCTGAATAGAAATCATCTATCAGCTTAACTGAAAATTGAGTTCAAAGAATATATTATGCAACTCTCAAAAAATCATCCAGTGTTTCTTGCAAAAGTTATAATACTAATGTGTTTTCATTTGTTCTTGTACCAAAAATACACAGAGAAATGTAATAGTATTCCAAAATTTTTGTCTGCCAGGTATCTTCAAAGAAATATTTTCAAGGAAAGTGATGTTTAGGAGATAAATATTTATCTATAAGATGTGATTAGGCATAAATGGTGGGAATAGTAGTTACCAGATGAAGCAGGTTGTGTTTTCACATAAGGTGAAAGGCATACTATAGGGAGAATTATTATATAGAGTATGATGTACTCAATAAAAATGGAAATAAGTTTGAATTATACTTCAAGTTGGTCTAGTATTGTGATTGATTATCTTGACTGTAAGAGAACTGAGTCTTGCAGACTGAAGGCATTCTAAAATAGTCCATAGGTTGCTATGGAAACTCCTCAGAATGTATTCCTACACTATTGGGGGACATTTCTACTATACCTATTGACAAGTGCCTGATAAAGATTGCTCAATTGGTGGCTTACTAAAGTAGTTTTGGATTGGATTTTTAAGAAAAAGGTAATTATTAGTATGTATATTATACTTTGCATTTTTCAAACTATTTTAGACACTTGGGTTTTGCAGGGGATTTTTTACAATACTTATGAAGTAGATCAGTACTATGATTGTCCTCCATATTTAACTGAGAAAACAAAGAACTGCAGGGCTATAAAGTATTTTCAAGGCATGGGACTTAGGTAGGACTGCAATTAAGCTACATAAACTAGCCTGAGTTTTATTGTGAGAAATTCCTAGTTTATTCATTTACAACATTCTGATTGAAAACAATTTGAACATTGGGTATGTGCTAAGTACTCTGCTAAACTCTTTCCATACATCATATTACTTTTTTTTCTCACACAGGTGTGATGTAGGCATTGTTATTGCCATATACAGCAGAGGAACCTCACTCAGAGAAGTTAATTAACTTGCCCAAGCTCAATATTAAGTGACAAAAGCAGGATTTGAAACGAGGTCTATTTGACTCCTAATTTAAATACTTAATAATTTTGTGGCAGGATAGTAAAATTTGTGGCAGGAAAATCTCTGGGCAAGTGGAATGGGGAAAATGAGACAGGAAAATTAAGGTCAAAGAGTTTGGGTAGCTTGCAGCCAGCGTGTGAATCACAAGACCTTATCTTCCCCAACTAAGGACACTTGAGAGCAAATGGTTTATACCTCTCCTCCCCAACCAGAGAATACATAGCTTAAATCACCCTGGCCTGGGAAAATAGAGAACAATGACTCAATTAATGCTATTTGTGCCAGCTAAACCCAAGGACAGATTAAGTCGGGGGAACAAACAACAAAAACCCCATTAAAGTCAAACAGACCAAAGAATAATATAAAACTCCCCTATACACTCATTTTGAAGGATCCGTATATTAGTAAATGGACCTGGAAAGCTGATAAATATTCTACTGAAACCCTTCCCTAAGATTCTCACCCACAGGAAAAAAAAAAAGATAAAAAGACCTCAGGATAAAGACTCAGTGCAGACTCGCTCTAGAGCAGGGGTGGGCAACCCCTGGCACACATGCCAATCATGGCACACCAGTAACTTTTGCTGGCACCAGAAACCCTCTCTTATAATCTTCTATTTACAATTTTTTTCTTAATATCGACTTTTTTATTTTTCAGGTAAATTCAGTGTAGGTGCATCTTAGGTAAATAATTTTACATAACATGTATACATTTAAAAAATGTATTTTTCATCATCATATACTGTGTTTTTGTCGCTCAAATGAATTTTATTATTTCTTCAAGGTTCTTCACATACGTACACCGTAAGAGATATCAAGTAGGCGTAACATGTTCTCAAAAAATTAGGGTTGGCACGCAAAAGAATTTTGAGTCAGAGATTTTGCTGGTTTTGGCACACACTCACAAAAAGGTAGCCCACCCCTGCTCTAGAGCATGCCCATGCCCCTTCCTGGACATGAAGTTTTTATTTCTTCCTAAATCTAAGGGTCTCCACAAGACTTGAAACCAGGGACAGTGGCAGCAGCAGCTTGACCTGGGCTCACCCCCTGATCCTGACTCTAAGGACCCCTTTTGCTCTGACTTCCAGTGAGCTCACAGCAGCTCCTTCTTGGCTCACTTCTTTCCTGTAACATTTCTAGAGAACCAAAGCAGAGCACCATGTAGACTCTCCCCTGTTGTTTCTTCTATCTTCATTTCTTCTTTTGTTTCACTGTCCCAAGCTTTAGTAAATGTACTCTCACAATCACCTGGACGCATGAAATATTTCCTACACAAAGTCAAGAACCCACAGACCACAGGCTGGCCTGAGGCAGACCTGCTCAGGGCCAGTCCCTGTCCAGTAGCATTTTTGCCATACTTTCTGTTGCCATTTTATATTTGCATCCAACATATGTAAAAGCGTGTTTTACAATGTAACCTGTTTTTAAAGTAGTACTGAACTAAAAAAACAAAGATGCTAAGGTTAGAGAATCTTGGGCTCAAACTCAGACAGTAACCAGTTTGTAGCTACTGCTCTATTTGATTATTGGAAGGATTTAACAAGTCAGCCTCAGCACTTGGTGTAGGGGCATAGAACAAGGGTCAACCCATACTTCCTAACTCTCACATAGAAGAGCTGTTCTCACCTAATTCATTCCTCTCGCTTAGATTAGTTAACCTATCCAAAATACAAACATGCAAACAACATTCATTCAACAGATGCTTTCTGAATTCTTATAGCAGATACTGTCCCAGGAGCTTCTGGTACAATAGTCAACAGCACAAACAACCACAAGCTCCTCTAATGCCATTTTCCTGCTAAAACCCTTCGAAGACCCCACATTCCTTACAGAATAATATTCAAGGAATAGTTAGTCATTCTTGATTAGGTCTCTGTAATGGAAGGATTTATCAAGTAGTTTGGAGAAGGTATAGGAAAGGCCTGGAAGAATGGGAGAAAGTAGGAAGGACATGACAGAGTTGTAAAGAGCATGGGAGTCTGAAAGGCCAGGCAGGACCATGAACTGGACTGCAGGAAGTATGGATTCTGCTCTGGCTGCGAGCTCTCCATAAATTCTCCCCTTCTCTACTCTGGCTCTCCATGATCTTCTAATCTTCATGAGGACAGGATTGAGGCATCTCATTTGTGTATCCCTATTGCCTGACCAAGGCCTGGCACACAGTAAGAATGTAATAAAAGTTACAACACAATGGTCTAAGTATGTATGGAAATTTAAGTTTCTAAATCCAGTCTGGGTCAGATTTTTCTCTTCAGAAAATGAGGTCAAAAAGATCCTCGCAACACAAAGTATGGCCCACAGATGTGCAACACACCTAGGAACTTGTTCAAACTTAAAAATCCCAGGCCTCACTGAAAATAACTAACTCTGAGTTTGCTTTTTAACAAGATCCTCAGGTAATTTGTCTGCACATAATGTTTGAGATATGCTGGCCAAGATAGTTTTTATAACTAATTAATAAATTTAAGACAAAATGTAAGTAACTCTAACATACAACACTCTGATAGTTCCCACTGTTTTCATAAATATCAGGGGTCAAGTACAAGGCCAGTGCCTGAGTATGCTGCAACAGGATAGACTCTGAAATCCTGTAAACCTCCTCGGAAATACTGGCACCCAAGAGAGGAGGACTTTATAGCTCCTGACAAAGTTAGGAGGCTGTAGACAGAACATATTGCATTTGTCAACCTGGAAACATTAAAGAAAGTTTGTTCTTTTGTGCAATCATTTAGCAATAAGGTAAGGCTTGCCAGCTAGATTTATTGGGATACTGGATTTTATGTTTCTTGTATCGAATATTTTTTACATTGTTTATGTCTAAATAAATCTGTCTTCTATTTTACATTGCCCTGTAGTATTGCTGCTTATAGATAAAGGGTTCAGGTAGCATAATTTGCTCTGCTCTAGGGATATGCTGCCATACATTAAAACCCAGTCACATGGTGACTACAGTAGAGAATTTCAATGTGCTCTGAAACGTTACACACAATAGTGAAGAAATAAAGCCCAATGAGAAGATGGAGTTTCTGAGCTTGCTATCTAGTTTGTGTCTGGCAGACACTGATTATCAGCAGATTTCAAACCCATAGATGATAATTTCAAAATAAAATCTATGTCCTAAAAAGTCCCATTTTTAATCCAGTCCTTATAACAGCTGCTTTGTAACATCGTGGCTTTATGCCCATCAATACCAATGTGTTTTTGATTATTTTCATAGCATTCATATAAGAATTAACCAATAAGCAATAATGAAAATAAAATACAATTAGATTAGTGTTTTAAAATAAGTTAAAAATTTGAAAAGGAAATAATGACTATTAAAAGGCAAATGAATGTAGACCCTTCTTTGTGCTTATAAAAGGAATGGAAATGGGGTCTCATTTTGAACAGGCAGGATAAAATATGCCTATTTGTGTTACAGTCTTTATCTGATAGTCTGCTTTATGATTTGATTTCATGTTTTCACTGTTCCAAAGCAATTCTCCAGATCAAATCTTAAAAGGATTATAAACCACAAAAGTCATTTTAAATTCTACATGGAGTTAATATACCTACTACAATTCTGTGCATTTGTCTTTTAAATTTTATAAAGAAATTTGTTGACACTTTCCCTTTCACTTGTTTCTGACAATACATTTTGTGTAAAAGTATGTCAAATACTGATGCCTGTCTTATTTGATATGTTTTAAAATATGCCAGCCAATCAACATAATTTCAAATGTCTAATATTTGCTAGAGTTTTACATTCTTTTCGGTATTAAAATACTACCCCAAATTGAAATAATTTGATAATGTGACAGAAATAGCTAAAGGCTTGGGGGAGACAGTTTGAGGGGGTCAATGGGAAAAAAGGGGGGACATCTGTAATACTTTCAACAATAAAGATAAATTTTTAAAAAGGAATAACTAAAGCTTAACCTCAGAAAGCAGTCGTTGGAGGTGGTTGTTTTCTGACAAAAGTCTGGTTGCATTGTGCTTTCCCACTCTAAAATAGAGCCACTGTTGATAGCATTGGGTAACTTAATGGGCAGTCTTCTTGAGCACCTGTGATAGGCAGCCTCGGTTTGAAATGGATGGAGTAAATAGAAATGAAATGAGTCCCTCTATGTGAAGAAATAAGAGCAGGTGTTAAAAGTTCTTCAGCAAACCCAAAACATTTTAGTCATGTTGGCTAATATGAGCACTAATTTTTCAGTTAGAAATTTAGCCTTTTTAAAAAGAAATGAGTAGTCAGTATCTCCCTGTTCCTACATACAGACCAGAAAAAGGTCCTAGACTGAAAATCAAGCAGAGGGAAGGGAAAGATCGAAGAAAGAGGCTGGTCACTCCAGATTGGTAGTTAATGGAGTTTATTAAGGGAAACGTGCCGAAACCGGTTTGGCTCAGTGGACAGAGCGTCAGCCTGCAGACTGAAAGGTCCCAGGTTCAATTCTGGTCAAGGGCATGTACCTGGGTTGCGGGCACATCCCCAGCAGGAGTTGTGCAGAAGGCAGCTGATCGATGTTTCTCTCTCATTGATTTTTCCAACTCTCTCTCTCTCTCTCCCTTCCTCTCTGTAAAAAATCAATAAAATATATTTAAAAAAAAGGAAACGTATATACCAGGCATGTCTTGGGAGGTTCCAAGACAAAATGGATCCCCACATCACTTGGCAGGTGCCAAAGAATTAATTATATAGGATACAAGGGGGGATAGTCATGAGTACTAGTGAATGCTACCAGGTACAGAAAATTTTATAGTGGACCAGGTCAGGTTAACGGGTTGTTCTAGGAACTGGCACATAGCAGGAGGCAAGAGAGGGGTGCTGATTTATGTCATAATGAACATAAATTACAACCAGGTAATCTCTAAAGGGGGTTTACAGAAAGTAACCTCTGTTCTGGCCTGGGTCCAGTTTGCAGGATACACAGTGGTCACATCATGGAACAGTGCCTCCTCTACACTTCTTCAGATATTCTCCTCTTCATAATTAAAACACAGGAGATGGTTTTTCATGTTTGAGATCCCAGTGTAAGAGCCCAGACCAGGGATACCTGGAGGATTTAGACATGTTCAGGAGGTAGGTGGGCTTTCCAGAAGGAATAGAGAAGCTTTATGGTTCAAGTCAGGGTTGGTAGAAATGATCTGTATATAAACAATTAAAAATTTCCAGTAGAATAAAACAGACTTGTGTTCTAGCCTTCTGCCTCCCCTTCTTTTCAATATTTAATCATCTAATACTACTTTTGGATGGGTTGACTGTAGCCCATATAAGAGGGTGTGCTTCTCTGTGCTGATCCTGGGAGCAGGAAGTCATCAATTTTCAAATTGATAGTCGAGTCACCTGACACATGCAGGAAGTGGGCTTTTATCTTTTCTTGGAATAGGTGATTACCATTCTTTCCTCCTTTCTGATGGCCATTTTTCACAGTGATATCGCCCATTGGTAATCCCGGTTATCCAAACTAATACCAATAGATTGTACAACTGGAGAAGCAGTGTCTGGGACATGATTATTTAATATATAATTTATTGGGTAATTAGTCTTTATCAAATAGGCAAAAAACAGAGCTTATTTTATACTTTCAATTTATACCTACTGATAAATATATTGTTTTTGTCAGATACTAATTTGAGGATAGAATATACCTCCGTTGCTTACAAAAAAATAAGTTAGAATTAAAACAGTTATAAGAGCAACTCTTTTGATGTTTCCACAAAAGGTAATAACAAAATTTTTCAGAAATATGAGTATACAGTAAAAATCTTGAATTCATCATTCATTTTCCTATATTCCCACGCTATTTCACACATGTTCAAAACTCAAACTTGCCCTTTCTATGCAGAGCAGCACTAAGGGTGCTCAATCTTTGCACACTCCCTTGTAGGAATGGTGAATGGACTAAACATGAAGATCTGCTAGGGGTATGCAGTTGCCTCTCAGTTGGTTATGCCTCACTTCTCTCATTCTCCATGGCCCAGCTACCAATGTGAAAGCTGACACTTGCCAATATCATAAGAATACTGGGAGGTAAGCCTCTGTGCAACTGAGGAGACAATGAAGACAGTTGTTGCTGCTACAGTTAGACACTCAGGAGAGCATGTGGTTGCTATCTTCTGCATAGTTAGGAGACCTGAGCTCACTCTGTTCTATAGCTGGGTTTCAGGAGAAGCAAGCCTACCAAATATAAGAAAGTCATTTTTTACTAATTAGCAAATATTCACTTCATTTAGGACAAGTCTGTGAATACTTTCCAGCAGGCAGAATCATGCACTACAGATTCCATGACAGAAACCACATGAATAAACATCAATTTAATTGTCCACTCCTAGAGTCATCATCTTTCTCAGCCTTTTCTAGGGCTATATGGCTCTCAAAAAAGTATAGGTAGCATTCTAGAGCTAGGATGGTAAGGAACTTAGAGCTTATCTGGTCTTATCCCCTATTTTACATCGGAAGAAACTTAAGTCCACAGAGGCTATATATATATTAAGAGTCAAATAAGATATATCCTATAGATTGCTTACCATACTTCCTAACATATAAGTGTTCAACAAATATTAGCTATTATAATTATACTAGAGGCCCAGTGCATGAAATTCATATAGGTAGGATCCCTAGGCCTGGCCTGTGATCAGGGCTGATAGGGGCCTTCCAACTGCCAGCTGGGGCCTCCCTTCCCCAGCTGCCAGCTGCCGACTAGGGCCTTCCTTTGTTCTGCACCAGCCACTGGTAGTCAGCACATGTCATAGAGAGCGGTCAGTCTCCTGGCCAAACTCCCATGGGGACAATTTACATATTAGGCTTTTATATATACAGATTGGTCTGAAATTTGCTTTCTTAAATATATATATATATATATAGTAAATATATATCCATATGTATACTTAAAATATATAACATGAACTTTTTATAGACCTATTTCATTCAATTATGTAAATGTGTGACTAATTTTTTTAAGTAGTTCTTGATGGATGGACAGTTAGGTTATTTCTAATATTTTTTCCATTTCAAACAATGTACAATGAACATCCTTAAAGATCTATCTTTCCATATCTATGTCTTATTTCTGTAAGCTAGATTCCTAGAAGTGGGATTGCTGAGTGTATATAGTTAAATTTTTAAAACCATTGCCAAATGTTTTCCTATAGTTATTCTACTAATTTCTACTCCATCAACCATGTATAGAAAGATTTCTCTACATCTTTGTCTGCACTGGATATGATCAGTCATTTAAACATTTTGTCCCCCAATCTGGAAGGTTTAAAGAAAAAATATAATTTGTGATTGTTTTAACCTGCATTTCAATGATTACTATTGAGATTGAGCCCCTTTCCATGTTTTTGCAAACATTTGCATTTTCCTGTGTACTTCCTACCATATCCTTTGCTGATTTTTCTACAAGTGTCTTTTTCTTATTAATTTGTAGAAGTTATTTATTTATTCAACAAATACCTATTGAATGTACCAGATGTGGTCCTTGCACTGAGGATGTGACAATGAGCAATGACTACTATTTATTAAACTTTTACTAAAAATCAAAGACAATGGTAAGTGATTCTCACAAAGATACTTATGAACTGAGTACTGTTGCTTTTCCCATTGGGTAGTTAAACTGAGATTCACAGAAGCTACAGGACTGCCCAATATTATATACCTGGCAAATGGCAGAGCCAGAACTTCAACCCAGATTCGGTTGCTCTCTTCATTATACTAGGAACTGTGGGTGAGGAGAGATACAAGAACCTGCGAGGGATGGTGGCCTGGGAGATATGGTTCCTTGCAGCAAATGCTTCAGTCTGAAATTAATTCTGAGAACCATGAGGGAGTAATGCTGCTGAGAATAGTCCAATTAAGAACATTAACTCTTTGTTACAAGTATCACAACTATTGCCTCCCAGTTCTGTTGCATGAGAAGTGTTTATGGGGGGCCGGGGGGGTGGTTAACATATTTCAAAAAAATGAAACTAGACCACCAACTTACTCCATACACAAAAATAAACTCAAAATGGATAAAGGACTTAAAACATAAGACAGGAAACCATAAATCTACTAGAGGAATCCACAGGCAGATTAAAAAAAGAAAAGAAAATGTGCTCAATATCACTAATTATAGGGGAAATGCAAATCAAAACCAAAATGAGATATTACCTCACACCTGTTAGAATGGCTCTCATCAAAGACAAAAGGTAAGTATTGGCAAGGACGCAGAGAAAAGGGAACCCTTATGCAGTACTGGTGGAAATGTAAATTGGTGCAGCCACTTGGAAAACAGTATGGAGGTTCCTCAAAAAACTAAAAATGGAACTCCCATTTGACCAAGTGATCCCACTTCTAGGAATATATCCCAAGAAACTAGAAACACCAATTAGAAAGGATATATGCACCCTTATGTTCATAGCAGCACAATTCACCATAGCTAAGATTTGGAAACAGCCTAAGTGCCCATCAGCAGATGAGTGGATTAAAAAATGGTGGTATATCTACACAATGGAATACTACACTGCAGTAAAAAAGAGGACATTCCTAACATTTGCAACAGCATGGATGGACCTGGAGAGCATTATGAAATAAGCTGAAATAAGCCAGTCAGAGAAAGTAAAATATCACATGATCTCACTCATTTATGGAATATAATGAACAACATAAACTGATGAACAAAAACATATCCAGAGACAGAGAAGCATCAGACCATCAAACCTCAGAGGGAAGGTAGGGGAGGGTGAGGGTAAGGGGGAGAGATCAACCAAAGGACTTGTATGCATGCATATAAGCCTAATCAATGGACACAGACAAAAGGAGGGTGAGGGCATGAGTAGGGGGGTGGGGAAAAATGGGGGGATAAGGACAGATATGTAATACCTTAATCAATAAAGATATTAAAAAATATTTTGAAATTGAGGAATTTACTGATGTAAATTTAAATATTATGTCATCATATCCATCAGATATTTTCCCTATGGTTTCTGGATTTTATTTCTCACTTAGAAAGGTATCTTCCAAATATAGATTTTCAAAATTTTATGTAAAATATCATTTTAATACTTCATGACCTTGATTTTTAAAATTCAATATAGCACTTATTTGGGGTCTGACTTTAACTTTAAATAATCCAAATAAACCTTTTCCTAAACAGAAATGAGTTCTATCTCATTTACTGCCATTTTTAATTGAAGTTATTTGTTACTTAAAGGATTTCAGATTGAGAGAAGTCTATAGAGCAGTAGTTCTCAACCTTCTGGCCCTTTAAATACAGTTTCTCATGTTGTGACCCAACCATAAAAATATTTTTATGCTACTCCATAACTGTAATGTTGCTACCATTATGAATTGTAATGTAAATATCTGATATGTAGGATGGTCTTAGGCGACCCCTGTGAAAGGGTTGTTCGAACACCAAAGGGGTCGCGACCCACAGGTTGAGAACCGCTGCTACAGAGAGATAAAAAGTCTATTTCAAATGATTTTTATATTTCAGTTGCTTTTGAGAGGATATGTGTATTTCTGAAGTTACTTACAATAGTGAGTACATATAGAAAAGTTTAATGATCAGCAACAAGTTGATTCTTCTTAAAGCAGTATGTTAGGAATTACTTAACTTCCATGAAAACCAATTCCCTTTCCTGCAGACATGGGGTGGGGATATTCACCTAATGAGGTAAAGATTAATTAAGATAATGTGGTAGAGAAAAAAAAAAACCTCAGCTCAGTAATTAGCCAATCACAGGTCCTCAGAAAACATTAGTTTGGTTATGTTTATCATGTTTATTGTCATGTTACATATGATTGAGAAATTTTTGTTTCTTAATCCACTAGAGAAGGACATCAGCTAGTGGTCACAAGACAGAATAACAGAGAGGGGAGACCTGCACACAGTGAAAACTCCAGAGATACGCAGAGGTTCTGCCTCAGGTAAAGTCTAAAGAGAGCATGTATGTGTAAAACTACTCGAGTAAAGAAAAATAAACATTCAAAAGTATTCGCGGTAATAGTGTCTGGCACTCACACAGGGCTGGGAATAGTGTCTGTTCATCTCAGCCAGATTGGAAAACCTCAGGATTCATGGGGAACTATATACTATAGTACACAGAAAAGTCTTGCTTCAGTGGTGGGGAATAAATATTCCCAAACTGAATGTTACTCTAGTTCTGTCTAACAAATCTTGGAAGGAAAAACTGAAAGGACCAAACTATTTCCAAATAACTATATTTTAGAGTAAGTCTCAAGTGTATTTGTAAGTATACAAATTATTCAGCATGCAAAAAGGTAAAATCACAAAGTCCTGCATATACAGACAATTACTAGGCTTGCAAAAACAAAAACAAAAACAAACAAACAAAAAAGCACACATAACCCATAGCAAGGAGAAAAAAAATCAATCTGTCTGAACTAACTAAAATGGTACTGGATGGAAATAAAAATGTACAAAAATAAATGAAGAATACAAGAAATGATAATTACATGGATAAGTACATAAAATTTATTTTCTTATTTAAACTTCTTTAAAAGATAAGTGTTTAAGCAAAAATAATTACAATGTAACATGTAGCTTATAATGTATAAGAAGCAAATGTGTGACAACTATGGTACAAAGATCAGAAAGGAAGAAATGAAAGTATGCTGCTGAAAGGTTCTCATGCTATATGTAAAGTGGTAAATATCAATTGACAGCACACTGTGACAAATTAAAGATATACACTGTAAACCCTAAAGCATCCACTAAAATAACAAATCTGAGTTATATCTAATAAGCCAACTAAGAAGAAAAATTTGAATCATAAAAATTTTAAACAATCCAAATAAGGCAGAAAAAATGAAAAAGAGAACAAAGAAGAGATGGGAAAAATAGACAATAGCATGGTCTATCCATACTAATAATTACAGTAAGAGCAAATGATCTAAATACTCCAACCAATAGGCAAATATTGTTGGACCCAAATAATGGTGGCTATGAGAAACTTACTTTAAATATCAACGTACACATGAATTAAATTAAAAACTGGAAAAGGTCATACCAAGATAAAATCATAAAAGAAAGCCGGAGTAACTACAGTTTACTATACTATCAAGTAAAGTAGATTTCAGAGCAACAAAATATTACCTGGGATAAGAGGATCACTATGTAATAATAAAAAATGTTAATTTTTTGAGATGACATAAAAATCTTAACTACTAATGAACCTAGTACCATAGTATCAAAATAAATGAAGCAAAATGAAATAAGTGAATATTTCAATACTCCTTTCTCAGTAATTGATGGAACAAGATGACAAAATTCAGTGAGTGTTCAAAGATTTGAAAAATGTTATTTACCAACTTGACCTGATTGACATTTGTGGGACAGCAGATTACACATTCTTTTCAAGTGATGCACGTGACATGTAAACCCCTTCTGGTCCATGAAATAAGTCTCAATAAAGTTAAAAAGGACTCTATTCCTACCAAGTACGTTCTTCGACAACAGTGCAATTCTATAAAAAAACAATGACAAAAATGTCCCTGGAAACCCCCAAATATATGGAAATTAGATAAGACACTTCTAAATAACTGTGGGCCAAATAAGAAATCAAAAGCGAAATTTGGAAGCATTTTAAACAAAAAGAAAAAGAAAAAATATATTTTAATTTGTGCAATGCCACTTATGGGGAAATTTACACCACTCATCATCCATATTATACAAGAGGAAGGATCTCAAATTAGTGACCTTAAGTTCTACCTTAAAAAAAACTAGAAAAAGAAGACCAAATAAAACTCGAAGTAAACAGAAGAAAGGAAACAATAAAGATCAGAGTAGAAATCAATGAAATAGAAAACAAAAAATGATAGAAAAAGATCACTGAAATAATATTTCCTAGAGAAGATCAATAAAATTGACAGTCCTCTAACCCAATTAGTTAGGATAAAAAGAGAGTAATCAGTGAATACCAAACACCAATATCAGAAATGAAAGAGGTGACATCATCACACATTCTACAAATATCCTATCTAATAAAAGAGAAACATGGTAATTAGCATATGACCCCTAACCTTCCCATTGGCTAATCAGCGAGATATGCAAATTAACTGCCAGCCAAGATGGCGGCCGGCAGCCAGGGAGCTTGAAACTAACATGAGGCTTGCTTGCTTCAGTGACGGAGGAAACCGACATTCCCCACCTGCCTTGCCAACCTCTGAGCCTGCAGTTTCAGAAACATAGTAACAAATATAGAAGCTAAACAAAACCCCAGAAACCTCCTTTCAGTGAGCCAGGGTGTCAGAGCTGGAGTTATACATTGTTTCGATTATAGAACCCAAGCAAACCAGATACCTGCTTTCAGGAGCAGAGGCCTAAGAGCTGGAGCCTCAGAGCTAAAGCTGGCCCAGAATAAAAGAAAAAAAGGAGAGGTTGGGAGCTGCCGTCACCCGCCAGCCTGCAAAAAGCCCTCAGCCCCTCACCCAGATTGGCCAGCCACCCCAGTGGGGACCCCCCCCCTGATCCAGGACACCCTCCAGGGCAAACCAGCCAGTACCCACATGTGCACCAGGCCTCTATCCTATATAGTAAAAGGGTAATATGCCTCCCAGCACTGGGATCAGTGGAGCCGTGAGGCCTCCTGGCACCAGGATCAGCGTGACAGGGGGCAGCGCCCCAACCCCCTGATCGACCCTGCTCTGTGCGTGCAAGGGGGCGGCGCCCCAACTCCCCTATCGGCCCTGCTCTGTGCGTGCAAGGGGGCGGCGCCCCAACTCCCCTATCGGCCCTGCTCTGTGCGTGCAAGGGGGCGGCGCCCCAACTCCCCTGATCGGCCCTGCTCTGTGCGTGCAAGGGGGCGGCGCCCCAACTCCCCTATCGGCCCTGCTCTGTGCGTGACAGGGGCACGAGGCACAACCCCCGTGATGGGCCCTGCTCTGTGAGTGACAGGGGGCAGCGCCCCAACCCCCTGATTGGCTCTGCTCTGTGCAAGAGAGGGGGTGGTGCCGTAAGCTCCCCATAGACCCTGCCTTGAGTGTGACAGGGAGTGGTGCCCCAACCCCCCAATCGGCCCTACCCTGAGCGTGACTGAGGGTGGCATCACAACCTCTCAATCCGCCCTGCTCTGTGCATGAAAGGGGCGGCGCCCCAACTCCCCAATCGGCCCTGCTCTGAGCCCGACCAGGGGCTGCACCTAGGGATTGGGCCTCCCCTCTTCCACCCGAGAGCAGGCCTAAGCCAGCAGGTCGTTATCTCCCAAGGGGTCCCAGACTGCGAGAGGGCACAGGCCGGGCTGAGGGACTCCCCCTTCCCCCGAGTGCACAAATTTTTGTGCACCGGGCCTCTAGTTATAAGAATAATAAAGGAGAGGAGAGAAACCAAGATGGCGGCATAGGTAAATATCGGAAATTGCTGCCTCACTCAACCACTGCAAAACATACAACTAAAAGACAAAACGGACATCATCCAGAAGAACAGGAAAGTTGGCTGAGTGGAAATTCTACAACTAGAAGGAAAGAGAAAAGCACACTGAGACTCAGAGGAGGTGCAGAAGTAAAGTGCAGAGGTACTGAGGTGCACGTGGAAAGGGCTGGCAACTGAGGATGCGGTTGTCTTTTTCAATTGGGAGGGAGTCTCAAACTCCTGACTGCTCCGAACTCCAGTTCCAGGTGAGTCTCTGGGGACCCAGACTCATACGGGGAGAAACTGGACTATCTGGCATCGGTTGGAACTCAAGGGCGGCTTTCTCTCAGAGGTGCTTGCAGCAAAATTACCACGGGACACTGAGATGTGGGGCCTCTTAGGGTAGACCTGAGGATCAGCCATAGCTGTTTGCTCCACACTATTGATTCCCTGGGACCACGCCCCACCCAAGCTGTGTGCAGGGGCTTTTGCATATGAAAACCCTGGCCCTTTGCAATCTGAAAATTACCTAACAAACTATAGCTGGGTCAGAGAGACCCAGAACATCCAAAAGAAGGCCCAAGGCCCCACAGCAGCTTGCATTGCTTCATAGCTGAGCCTCATCTGGGCACCTCCAAATCCCAAACAAAGAGGAATCTGCAGATCTCTCCATAGCTCCTGCTGGGTAGCCTCAGGCAGAGGCTAAATTAGCACCTCCCTAGAAATCCAAGAGCCAGTGTACCCAGTGGTCAGAGTGGGACCATCCAGATTACAACTCCTCAGATCCATAAGGAACACATTCCGGGGGCAGGCTCAGAGAACACCAAAGCCCCACTGAAGCAAGTCTTGCCCCATAAGGGTTTAATTTAT
>NW_006284238.1:3222554-3245688 GCF_000327345.1 Myotis davidii
CCAGGAATCAGGGGCATAGAAAGGGAGTGGAATGACTATTCTTGGCGGGGAAAGGGGTATGGAGGATGTGGGAAGAGACTGGACAAAAATTGTATACCTAGGATAAGGACAGTAGGGGGGCGGGGGTAAGGGCAGAGGGTGGGTGGGAACTGGGTGGAGGGGAGCTATAGGGGGGGAAAAGAGGAACAACTATAATAATCTGAACAACAAAGATTTAATTTAAAAAAAGAATAATAAAGGAATTTTATTGCCTTGGCTAGTGTGGAGCAGTTGGTTGGAGCTACATCCCATCACTGAAAGGTTGTAGGTTTGATTCCTGGTCAGGGTGCACACCTAGGTTGAGAGTTTGATCCCTGCCCCAGTTGGGATGTGTCTGGGAGGCAGCTGATCAATGTTTGTCTGTGTGTCTCTCTCCCTCTCTCTCTAAAAATAAATGAGCATGCCCTTGGGTGAGGATTTTAAAAAGGAATATTATAAATAACTTTATGCTAATACAGTAAAAAAAACTTAGGTAAAAGACAAATTCTTTCACCCTAGCAAAAGGGAGTAACTTATATAGTTCTATATCTATTAAAGAAATAAATTTGGTAATTAAAAACTTTCTGTACCCTGCCCCCTAAATCTTCAGTTTCAGATGGATCAGTGGTAAATTCTACCAAATATTTAAGGAGGAAATAAATACAAATTCTATAAAAACTCTTTCAGAAAACTGAAGAGAAGGTAATGCTTGCCAACTCATTCTGTGAGGCCAGCATATTATTTTGATACTAAAAGTCAAGATATTGCAACAAAAGAAAACTACAAACCCATACTCTCATGAACATAGATGCAAAAATTCTTAAACATAATTTTAGCAAATCAAATCCAACAACAGACAAAAAGAAAAAGAATGATACATCATGATCAAATGAAGCTTACCAGCAATGCAAACTTCGTTTAGCATTCAAAAGTCGATGTAATGAATCTTTTTAATGAATTTATTCTGTGTCACTTTAATAGATACAGAAAAAGTATTTGACAAAATCTAGCATATATTCCTGATCAAAACTCTTATCAAACAATGAGTAAAAGGGGATTTATTTAAAGAGCCTCTATGAAAAAAAAAATCCACAGCTAAGGATGAAAGACTGCTTTTCCTCTAAGATAAAAAAATATGAGAATATCTGCTCTCACCACCCATATTCATCATCATATCAGAAGTCCTAGCTGGTATAATAAGGGAAAAAAGGAGTATATATATTTCATGATTCCATTTATACAAAGTCTTGAAAAAATGCAAACTAATTTATAGTGACAGAAAGCAGATCTGTGATTGCCCTGGTTCTACTTGGGACCCTGGAAGGAATTACAATGAGGTATAAAGATAATTTCAGAGGTGATGGACATGACAAATTCCTTAACTTGATTGTGGTGATGGTTTCAGAGATGTCTATGTGTGTCAAAACTTATCAAATCGTATGCTTAAAATACATGCAGCTTATTGTGTGGCAACTACACTTCAATCAAGTTGCTACAAAAATAAATAAAGAAATGGACAAAGAGGGGGAAAAGGATAAAGGGCTATAAATTAAAGGATCAGTGTATGGGGTAAATTTATAGTGTGGGTTAGGAAACACAGAAGTGAATTTATTTATTAATGAGGCAGATTGTCTCCAGTGTGTAAGTAATGCTCTAATAGGAAGCTAGGTGTAGAGGGCTGAACATTATCTTTTTCTAATCATCGGGGTGCCATTTAGTGGCTCTCTAGAAAACCAGCAATAATTACAATAATGCACTAATTGCCCAGAGTGGAGCCAGTGACTCCCTGGGGACTCAGCACAACTCTCAAGACTCAGAGCATCTGATGCTCAGCCAGAGGTCTCAGCAGCAAACAGGGGTGAGTGACATGGAATCCTCTACATCCTGTCGTAGGAAGAATTTATCCTATCACAAAAAAAATCACCAATTTCCCAGGTTTTCCACCTGTGCCCTGAGCCATCTCTAAGCCTGCTCACTAGGTAGAGCTAGCAATTGCGAAGGAGGTGGTGACAGCAGCCCTCAGTGCCCAGCATTTACTGAGCACCTGTTCTGTCCCAGCTACTGTATTCAGAGCTCAGAGTGCAGCCCCTTCTGTGTAGGTGCAGGGCCACAGTTAACAATCTCTACTTAGCTTACGAGGCAGAACATATTCCTTATCACAGTTGGCTCTGGGCATTTTGCAAATCTTTTCTTTGCCAGGTCTTTCTCAAGGTTAAAATAAGGAAACAAGTACCAAGCTTATGTCCTTATCTCATTGCATCTTACACATTACCAGTAAGCTTGACTTTGTGGCTCTTTGTGTGTGTGCACTTTAGATACCATCAACTGACTTATTTCATGATTCAGACACTGTTCTAAGAACTTTATCAGATTAACATATTTAATCCACATAAGAACCCCGTGGTTAGTAATATAATTATCCTCCTTTAAAAATGAAGAAACTGAGGTATGGAGGGGCTTATTAACTTGCCCAACTTCTCAGAGCTAGTAAGAACTGATGGAGCTAGAACTTGAACCCAGGCTTTCCAATTCAAGAGTCCACATCCTTTTTCTTTTCTTTTCTTTTCTTCTTCTTTTTTTTAAATCATAACACGAATTAAACTGAGTGAAGGGGAAGACTGACGGGCTGAGGCAATCTTCTTTGCCAAATGAGAAGCGTTCTGTTTTGTGGTCACAGGCTCCTTAAGAGGTTTGTTTATTGGTGACAAACGGTATCAAGTGAAAGAAATATAATGGCTCATTGTAAAGCCATTCTGATGACTTAAAAAACAGATCACATCTCAGTGAGTGCCCACAATGCCATCTCAGTCAGAGGGCCTGACTTTTCCTTCATCTCTTCTCTGCCCAAATTGCTTTTGTGAGGAGTGGAGGCCACAGAGTGAGTGGGAAAGGCAGGTACTGGAGAACTGGCCAGGGGAGAATTACTGCCCATTGCTGGATGCTGTCAGAGTGAAAATGGAGGGGCTGAGCTTTGTTTTTGAGTCTCTGAGGGAGAATGGCACAGGAATCAGATTTTGAAATACAGTAAGGAAGAACCAGAGTGACTTCTGGAAGACCTTGAATAGACAAATGTTCCAGATGACAACTGTATTCTTTATAACTTTTAAATACCAACTAACATCCTTGCTTATTAAACCAATATCAAGTTTTTAACATGGGAACTGAAACTGTTTTCTCTTAGACACTAGGTCTCGGCTTCCCAGTTCTTCCTTCTGGTATTCATTCTCCAAAAGGGCTAATTTAATCCAGTAGCTGCCTAACTCTGGTCCATAGGTCTTGTCCTCTCATCCATGTTGCCCCTAGTGACCCACAATGTCTTGAGCCAAAAGAATTCAGGAATATGACAAGGGCCCTCATTCTTCTCTGGCTTTTGTCTTGGCTCTAGCAGATCTGATTGATGACCTACCTGCCTCGTCTTTTGCTACCCATGGTCTGATATTACAAAGCACTCCTCAGGTTCAGGACCACGGGCTGCAGATCTCTGCTCACTTGCCTTCATCTTATATCTTAATCATCACTATATCCGGCATGGCCATCTCCAGGCCAGTGAGTAGCCCAAGGCTGGTGCTTCCCTTTTATATTCTTTACACTTTCCGTGCATACACAATGCAGATGCTCAATAAACTGGGTGATCTAGGAGATGTTTGATCTAATTCTAATTTTCAAGTCCTCTAGGGAAGCAGTTGCTTTCACATAACTTGACTCTAGATAGGGAGATCCTAAAGAGAGGGTGCAAGGTCTGAATTTCCTTAATTATGCTTCTGGCATAATGTTTGTGCTATCAAGTTTTTTTCTTGCACCGAAGATTTCACTTTCACTTAAATTCAATGAGACCTCAGTAAAAAATAAGGTATATAAAGACACATTACAAAGAAGATTAGAAATATAGTCCATACCTTTAGAAAAGGAAAGAGAAGTGATCTTTTTTGTCTTTTTTCCACCTTATATAAAAGGACCACACTAATAATAAGCAATAGCAGTGCTAATGAGTTAGGTTTAATGATTAACTATTATGAACCCTTATTATGGTTGTTGTGATTGGAATGGTTCTACTGTTGATACATTAAGTAATGTCTAGCAATTAAGAGATTCAAACTAGATCTCAACCAGAAAGTACTGGGTACTAAGGGGAAAAAAATCACAGACAGGAGGAAAGCAATAAAGAGCAGCTAGATTTTGAAATTGTGGAGTGACTTTGAGAGGTATGCTTGAGGGGCTATGCAGAACCTACACATGGGTAGGTATAGGACTCTAGGAAAGTGCCAATATGGCAAAAGGGCTGATTGATGGTAAACTGCATTGTGCATTGCACACCAATATTCCCATTGCAGGGACAGAAGTGGGAGGTCCCTGTCCTCAATCCACATCATCCTCATCTTTTGGCATCCTGTTACCACCTTGAAATGCTCTTTCCAATTCACTTTTTCCTTCTTGAATCTTACCCCTCCTCCATCCCATCTTCTGTAGGGTTTTTTTCTCCCTCTCATCCTTGAAATATAGCTCTTTTCATCTGCTATTCTCAGCCCTCTACTCTTTTCTTTTTATACTATCCCTCAGAGAACTTATTCACTATCAAAGGGTCAACTACCACTTCTAAGCTGTTAACTCCCGTCTTTATTTCCTCCCCAGTTCCTCTTCTCAAGCAAGGATACACAATTGCCTACTTGATTTCCTAATTCGTTCTCACATATTGTGTCATTTAGAGCTCAAGATGTTTCAAATTAAACTCTGCCCAAACTAGCTATTTTTACCAAAGTCTTTCTAAGTAAGGCATCACTATTCCCTTAATTTCCAGCTGTTTCTCACCCTCCATAGCTAATCACTCCTCAAGTAACATGCCTTTGATCTTCCCAATTCTCTCATCTATCCCATATTGCCATGGCCACAGTTTAAGCTCTTATCTCTTATTTGAACTATTGAAATGGCTTCCTAATTGATCTCCCTGACCTAATAATCTCATACTGCCTCATTCCACCTAAAATCTGCTGTCAAATTAACTTCTCTTGAATACTGCTAGGGTGTTTCATTCCTTAATCAAAAATTTTTATGACATTCATTATCCATTGACTAAAGGACAACTCATATAATTATTCATTGAACAAATATTTATTGAACACCTACTATGAGCCATGCTTGCATGGTGCTGGGGTTTCAGCAATGAGCAAGATAGAAAAGACTCATCTCTTTGTGGCTTTTGTTTTTGAGTGAGAAGATAGGCAGTAAACAAGTAAGCAAGTAAATAGGATAATTTAGTGCTATGAAGGAGATGAAATGTAGCTATGGGCTAGAGAATGAGTTGCTGGGTGGAGTGGGAATTGCTTTAACGAGTTGGGCAGGGTAGATTTTTTGGAAAAAATGAATAACGAGCAGGACCTGATCATCTGGAGATCTGAGACAAGAGCACTCCAAGTAGAGAGAATAGCAAATGCAACGGTCCTGAGGAAGGAAGGCAAATTACTTATCATTCTTGGCTCCCTATCCAAGTTAGCTTTTAGGTCTAATCTTATAGAACTCCTCCAGACAATATTCAGCTTTTAGCCAAAGCATTCTTCGTACTGTTCTCCAAACATGCCTTTGATGGAAAGCCCTCCCCTTTCCTATTTATGACTGTTAAAAGTCAACAAAAGTGAGTTCAGAGGCCACGCCTTCTATGAACTCATCACTGATTGCCCCCAGTAAAAGTCTATCTTTTCCTTATTGAAATCTTCTTGCACGTGTGGGAACCTCTCATCTCATGCTTGCCACATCCATATATTTCTATAGGGGACTGCATTCCTGGAAAATACATCATAATTTGAAGTATGTAAGCCAAATCAGAACTTGCTCATGGCGGCTGTGTCATGACGATGGCTATACGCCCAGTCAAGGACCTGATGGCCAGTATATAGAGAGATGTTCCAAAACAATAAATACAAGGAACTCTTCCTAATAAATCCATATTTTATCTCAGAATTATTCAAATTTTATTTTTAAGCAGGGGAACCTCCCCTCACCCCGGTAATATATACCTATATTTCCCACTATATAAGTAGTGCTTGTCTGGTCGAATCAGGAAAAGGAGGCTCAGGGGTCTTCCTGCTCAGCTTATTTGACCTCTATAGGCAACAGATCCTCCCTCTCCACCCCTCGCCTCCACCCCTGGAGCCGTGAGACCTCTGTGGAACCTTAGGGCTTCAGAAACATGATTCACATCCAACACAAGGCATCTGTATAATAAAATATGCAAATTGTCCCCTCGCAGAGGATTCTTCTGGGAGTTCAACCAGGGGGCGGAGCAGGCCAGGGGAAGGGAGGGAGGCCCTAGCCAGCAGCTACGGAGGCTGCGGTGGAGGCAGGTCAGAGGTGGCAGGTGGCTGGGGGAGGGGAAGGAGTACCCAGCCAGCCTCCGCCAGCCGCTAGGGACCCTACCAGTGTATGAATTTCATACACTGGGCCTCTAGTATGTAAATAATTTCAATTAACCTCATATCTTTAATTTCTTTAGAAGAACTCAAACGAGGACAGGGGGAGACCATTGTTATAGGGCTCACAGAAATAGCTAGCCATAGTACTCACAGGAGAGAGTTTCTGAGTTCTCATATCGATCCACCTTTGTTTAGCCAATTCCTCCTTTTCCTTTGGGTCTTACATTAGGTGTCACTTCTTCCTGGAAACCTCTCCTGCCCCAAAGCCTGAGTTAGATTCTTCTTTTACGGGGTTGTACATCACCCTGCACTTTCCTAGCCACAGCTCCATATTGTAACTGCATGTGACACTATAATTTTAACAGTGGCTCTTCCACTGTCCTATGAGCTCCATGTGGGCAGCAACTGCACCTATCTTGTTAAACCCAGAATTTCCAGTGCCACCAATGACCAATGCATAGCACAAGGTAGGTGCTCTATTATTGGATGGATGGATGGATGGATGGATGGAAATAGGCAAGGAGAAATTCAAAGTAGGAGAAGATAAAGAATGGGGCTTTACCAGTCCGAGCCCATCTGAAGCACTTGGATGCCATGTAGTGTTGTAAAGAATATTGTGAAGTGCCTTGTATTGTGGCCCTGCATACCTGTTTTGTTCTCCTTTTGAAGTCCCTTGACCCTCATTCGCCAATCCAACTTCCAATTCTTTCCTTATCATGCAGCCTTTGATCCTCATACCCACCAAAGAAAGAGCACAGTTAACAGCATCTCAAAACACAAAATACTTCTTTAATATTAAATGCTAATTTATAATACTTATTCAATTTTATTAAGTTATATTTATGTGTAAAATAGTTATATTTCTATCTATCTATCTATCTATCTATCTATCTATCTATCTACCTACCTACCTATCTATCTATCTACTATCACTTAGAAAGGCACCTGAGATGACTGTTAAATACCTTGACTGTAGTGAGTATTTCATAATATATACATACATCAAATCATTAAGTTGTACATCTTAAGTATATACAATAAGTAAAAGAACACAAATCAACAGAGAGGAGTGGCTGCTGTTTCCATTGTTGTCACTGTTGATGCTATTCCACAGCTATAGCAGTGTGAAGATGTGTCCATCTTGCTGCCTTAAGGGAAGCCAGCTGGAGGCTGCGGCCACTACAGAGGACAATGGGACCTAAGACAGAGAATTGAGCCCAAAGACATGAATTGTATCTCTGGATTAAGCCGAGCCTGAAGCCAACTTTATGTCTGCACTTCCAGAGATGTGAGCTGATGAACATTCTTCCTTGTATAAGCCTCTTAGAGATGTATTTGCAGTTATTTGGAGGGGAAAAGTTTCCCTATGGGATCACTGTTTTTTGGTAGCAAGGGAAAAAACAACTTTTTTAATACAAATGTGGAAAACCAAGTAATCGGCTACACTGTTAGTCAGTGTTTCATGTGCAATATCCTTTATTTAACCTTCATTATGACCTTTAAAATAGATATATCCATGACAGTTACTATCCCCTTTCTATGAATGTAGAAGCTAGGATTGAGTGATCAAATGATTTTCCCAAGGCTCAGAGATAGTTAGGGTGGATTTGAACCCTCCACCCTCTGACACCAGAGCCTTTTCCACCACAACTTTTACCTCTCCCCAAGGGTAGAGATAGGGCCCCAAAGGATAAGTGCTTTATATTTGACTAGAGGCCTGGTGCATGAAATTCGTGAACTTGGGGGAGGGTGGTCCCTCAGCTCGGCCTATGCCCTCTCCCAGTCCAGGAGCCTGGCCCATGGGGAGCAGGCCTAAGCTGGCAGTCAGACATCCTTAGTGCTGCCACAGAGGTGGGAGAGACTCCCACCACCCCCGCTGCGCTCTCCAGCCGTAAGCCCGGCTCTGGCTGAGCGGTGTTCCCCCTGTGGGAGTGCACTGACCACCAGGGGGCAGCTCCTGCATTGAGCGTCTGCCCCTGGTGGTTAGTACGTGTCATAGTGACCGGTCATTCCACTGTTCGGTCAATTTGCATATTAGCCTTTTATTATATAGGATACTCAATCCCAGGGACAAGTACTGGCTAGCAACTAAATGTTTAGTGAATCAATAATCTAATTTTTAAAAAGGGAATTAAGGCCAAACTTAAATTTTTAGGCTGTAGATCTCATTTTATTAGAACTACTTTAAGCTGGCTAAGCATTAAAACTAGAAAAGATCATGAAATTAGCATGCAGAGGTTTTTTCTTTCTTTTTTCCTTTCCTATTTTTTAAACCCAGGCTCTAGAAGGACAGCAATACTAATTAGGAAATGATTTCCTTTCAATTAGTTTAGATGGCCAAAATCATACTAAAAGCTATAATTCACAGCTCAATATTAGTACCTTGGGCCAATATTTTGACAAATGTTCCTATAGTGAATTGTGATTGTCTTGCTTTTAATAGTTATTTTTTCCCTAGTTCTCTCTATAGAATTAACATCTTGTGAATCCACCTATAAACTGTTAACAAGAAATTTTAATTGTAAAGAAAATTACACAAATTCTGAGCTACTTTCTGACATCAACTGTGCACACAATTCTCGGCAAAGCTCTCATCCTTTGAAACCTGCTAGTGATAAGGAGGGAAGTTTGCAGTAATTCTATCCCTTCCCACTACTATTTTTGCAATTCATTATTCCTGACTAGAGGCCTGGTGCACAAAATTTGTGCATGGGAGGGGTAGTCCCCTCAGCCCAGCCTACACCCTCTCCAACCTGGGACCCCTCGGGGGATGTCTGACTGCCGGTTTAGGCCAAGATCGGGCCTAAACCGGCAGTCGGACATCCCTCTCATAATCCAGGATCGCTGGCTCCTAAATGCTCACCTGCCTGCCTTCCTGATTGCCCCTAACTGCCCCCCCGCCAGCCTGATCACACCTAACCGCCTCTGCCTGCCGATCTGATCGCCCCTCACTGCCTGCCCTGCTGGCCTGGTAGCCCCACATAGCCTTCTGCTCAGTTGTTTGGTCGTCCTTCACTAACCCCCCCTGCCAACCTGGTTGTCCCTCACTAACCCCCCTGCCGGCCTTGTGGCCCCACTCAGCTTGTTCAGTCATCCGTTTGGTTGTTTCAGATGTGACAGTCCCTGACTCTTTATATATATAGATGTTACTTATAATGCTTCATTTTACCAAAAGCACAAGTCGCAAAACTCTCATTTATTGCTTGTACAAGTTCTTTACCCCATGGCATCCCTAGTGAGGAGACGATTACGAACTAAAAGTTGCTTTCTGAAACATAGACATCATGAAAGAAAACATACAAATTTTCAAGTAATAATTTATAAAAAGAGGTACTGATATTTGTATCTTTAAACTTTAAAGGATGTGCAATTAAGTCTTTCAGCACATCTTTCCTGATTTTGTTTGATATTAATTTTATCTATGTTTGTAGTTTAAAATAATTGGCTTTATATGAAAAGGCAATAGGAGAGGAAAAACTCTGTCCCTGTAGTCTCTTTGGGGTATTTATTTGGAGATAATTTGGATAATACATTTAGCAACTAGCTAATGTATATTTTTTGCCATATCAGAGTTCTTACCCACTCCAGTGCAAACCAGTGAAGGTTTGTCAGGCAGAGTTTGTATGAAAACTTGTTGGAGATGGTTCATAGGATTCTTTATACTATTTTCTTACCTAGAATTTAAGTCAAAGAATGTCACTTCACAATGAAGCCTCAGGAAGAAGGAGACCCATCATCTGAGGAATCTTTAGCTATCCCCCTTTTCTTTTGAAATTGATTCCTGGGGGATTGTACACGGAACATGTTTAGGATGCAATTCCAGTGCAAATATAAATGATATGCTTTTATCATAAATCTGTTTGTTCATTGAAAGCCAGCTTGTTGTACAAACTGTATAGCAAGATCCTTGGACAACACATCAGGAAGGTAACCAAAGGTAAATTTGTTAAGTTGTGCTCCCCATGCTCTGCAAGTGTTCCTTATCAGGCCAACTTCTCTATCACTCAGATACTTCCTATTCATGATGTCCACATCTCTGTAATTTGGGCCTTCCACCTTATCCAAGGAGGGGGAGCGGGTGAGATAGTCAGATGGCCCTTTTCTGGGCAGTGGACTGGTTGATCCTTTAGAGCCTGCCTTTATTTTCTCCATCTTACACTCTGGAAGAATTGAGCGTATCTATGACCAAAGGCGGGGCAGTGGGAGGGCCTGTAACAAAATGGTTTATCCTCTCCTTCAGTCAGGCAAATGTTTACAAAGAATCCCTAAAACTACTATTCTTAGGGTTTTTTTTTTAGCTAAGATGCAAACAATATAACCTACTGAACAGAGTCCAAAGTGTGGTGGGTATCTCTAGTCTGGCTAACTTATTCCCATGCCTCATCTATAGGCATGGGACTCAATTCTAGCTTTTTGGGGAGCTACACATGTCTACCCTATCAATTGCATGCATATTCTGCATGGAGAACCTCTTTTACATTCTTTTAACCCCTTCTCCACCCGCATCCCAAGTGTCTGGCTCCTGTCCTATTGTATTCTCTGGTACCAGGTCTAGTCTTTCTCAACACCAGATTGAGTGGAGGAGGATACATAGGACCCAGACAGAGCCTGGAGAGGGAGTGGGTCATTAAATGGTCTGACCTGAGGCTGAAATATCTTTCTAAAAATCGTATTTTTCACACAATAAAGGTTACAATTTCACAGACTGTTTTTCCCCAGTGACTCCCAGGCTGTTTTAGCACACAAGTATAGATCTCTGTACATGTCCAATTAGCAGTGATTGTCTTTGCATGTTTCTGCTGCTTTTCTGTGTTTCTATTTTCATTTGTAACTGTCCGTTTCTTTGCCTGTGTATTTTATTCCCTCCATTTGATTTCACACTCTTAAGAGGAAGGGCCATATCTTCTATTTCATTTTAATTCTCTAAATTCTCTACAAACAGAGCTTAATGGATGCTCTTGGTTGCCTGATATGCCTTAACAAATAGCTCTGAATCTGCCTGTGCCCTGGGCTTTTTATAGGAAGCTTGTCATGTGGAGGTGCCCCTTTTGACCTTGAACAAAGCTTTAAATCCTAGTCAGCTGTGTGTTTGCCTTTCATCATAAAAATGCTGCCACCAAGGAGCTGTGGCCCAACAAGGATTCAGGAATCAAACCTCAAATTTGACCCCACTGCCTATCTTGAGGACAAGAGCACTGCAATTCACATCCTGGACATTTTTTTTTTTCCTAGCTCTAGGGAAATTGTGTGTAACGAATAGTTCTGCTGACATAGATTCATTCATTCAACCACTCTCTTCTCCGAGAATGGCTTGCCTGACAGGCTCATGATGAAATTCTTTTTGTCCCTTTCTTGTATTCTAAAAAATAAAAACAAGGCCATCCGCAGAATAATGACATCAAAATAATACCAGGCTTGTGAATGAGCATAATGAATGCAGAGAAAATTGTGGGCAATTAAGACTAAACACTGTCCCTGTCTTTCTAGGCACAGTAACGCCTTTCCTAACTGCTTTCTTCCTCTCTATCTGCCCAGGTTTTTTGAGGACATTTAGATATTTGGCCATTTTAGCCTTTGCTGTGTTTGTTCCTTGTTATTGGTTGAGGAGTTTGTTGTTTGCTCTTTTAGCGTTAAGACTCCTTCCATATACTGGCATTTTCAAGGAGGATGTAAATAATCCCATGCAGGACAATGTTTCGAAAGTTTCTCAATTGACAGAATGATAACTTCATCTGAGCCAGTAAACAAGAAAGCAAGAATGAAGCCCAGGGAAGGTCTAGGGCAGGCAAATTTGGCATTCAAAGCTGGGAACCGAAGCCTGACGTCATTCAATCAGGCTCTCAGACACCCAACATGGGTTACAGTCAGTGCCACATGGTGAGGAACACAGGTCAAGATACAAATGGCATCATGTTTGAATGATGATGGGATTTGTGTTGGTTGCTTATATTTTGGCTGTTTATACTTTGTGACCAAAGTAGTAAATGATGGACCTTATTGGTTATCAAAGCACTGTGTAAGAAAGTGGAAGACTGTATTTCTTTAATTCTGACTGTCTTTGGATTATGCTCCTGAGCATCACTGGCTATGAATCTAGTGAAAAGCAAAGGATACCCAAAGTTCTAATTTTCTAATTTGTTTAGAAGAGACTTCTCTACACACTTCCAAATTCTGTTTTTCATTTCAGTACAATTAGCTCCCTCTTGCTTGAGTAAAATCTTAAGGTGAAATTCACCATGTATTTTTGAGATCAGTTCCCCCAGGAAGGAACTCTGACTTACTATGTTATTCCAAACCAGAGAGAACAAGTCCCATTATATACGAATTTTGAATCTACTTTAAACCTCATTGCTCTGTTTTTCAATGCATGATGATACTTCTCGATCTACCACGAATTACATTTTTGTTTCCATGCTCTTACTTGCTTTGACAGAAAGACCCATGCTTTTGATTTCTTTTCATGCCCTTGATGTTTGAAATCATGCCAAAAATCTTTATAATTCAATAAGCAGAGAACTATGGTGTATTTATTCTGTACCTATAGATTCTCAGATCTGTCTCACAAATTAATTCATCTCTAAGATTCCGGGCTTCCCAACTCCTTCAAAATCATGCACTCAAAGGCACCGAGGTGAATATGTGCATATACATCCAGGGCATAAGAAACAGTCTCCTGGGCCCTGCTGCAGCTGGGATCAGGACTACTGAAACAGAAGTGGGAATTCTTTTCAACTCAAAATGGGCTCTCCTCTAAGTGTCAGCCACCACACTGCTTGTTTTAAAACACTTATTCAACTCCTAGAGAACTTACAAATTCCTGCAGGGATAGTGCAGAAAGAGAAAGGTACAGTCCTGCCTGCTGAGGTCTAGAGGGCATGAGCCAACCTCTCCTGAGGGATGAATTAGAACAGAGAGGAAAGAGCTAGGTATTTTCTTCATTTGTCCCATGCCTACCCTCTGGCAGTAGCTAAAATCAATACCAAAAGTTGGTTGAGAGTAGAGAGTATAAACTAAGTAAAGTTGGTCAAAAGATCATTCGATTATTTTATATTAATTCCAAATGTTTTTCACTGCATTTCCACCGCAAAGAAAAGAGTCAACCAACAGAGGACAGTTAAGTTAGTTTGAAAAGTTTCTTTCTAAGGGAACAGAAATTTCAAAGACAATGAGAGTTAAATAAACCCCATGCTTATATTGAAGCACCAAGTGTAAGGCTTTTGAGCTAACTCTATTATTAGGAAAGCAAGATGTTGTCAGTATAGTAAAATGCCCTTCCCCTCCCCAATATAGTTTAATGATAAAAGTAGATGTCAGGAGGGCTTATGAATGTTACTTTACTTTCTGCTCTGGTTACTATAGCTTCTGTCTGCCCAGGTCTTTCTTCTTTTCTGGTTATACCTAGTCATTGGTCAGGCACACACACTCACTAGCGTTTTAGGGAACAGAAGCCAAATAGGGCAGTGTGCATGTTGATATAAACATAAAATTCAAGTATTTTTATTAGCACTAAATTTTGAGAGGATGAGAAACTGCCTCTATGCCCTATCATGATTTGCAATTGGTCGGTTTATACATAAACTTTGGTTGGAGAAAAATAGGTCCTCTGAAAATAATTCTGAACGTAAATTTTTAAGTGCTTTCTCATAGATTTATTTAACTTTTGAAAACACCAACCTTCAAATTA
This sequence comes from Myotis davidii, assembly GCF_000327345.1. Lineage (NCBI taxonomy): Eukaryota > Metazoa > Chordata > Mammalia > Chiroptera > Vespertilionidae > Myotis > Myotis davidii. The sequence continues at coordinate 3,236,661 of NW_006284238.1, forward strand.
ATGGTCCATTTGTTTGAACAGAATGAACTAAAAAATAAAAAATGATGAGGACAGTAGTCTAACATTCAGCTCAGGGCTCCTGATTACAGGTCTAGGTAATCCTGGGAATGGGAGAAAAGTGTAAGAAGTCACTATCAACATTCATCCCCAGAAACAGAGAAAGGCAAGTGCCTCAATCAAAAAAAGTGATAGGACTTTTTAAAAAAAGACATGTTTAGAGTTATCTTTTGATAAATATACATTATAATGGCTGTGCAAAGTTTATTTTTTGAGAAGTTCAATGTCTCCCTACCTACTCTCCCTGCTCCCCCCAAAATTAATAAAAGCTTATGCTGAGAGCATGGTTTTCTTAATCCCATTTAGGAGTGGTCATTGATAACAAAACTGTTCCTCATTCTTTTATTCAACAAATATTTATTGAGTGAAAATGACTGGAAGGTTCTGTGATGAATGTTAAAGATACAGCAATGAGTGAGTAAATTCAATAAGCAGAGAACTATGGTGTATTTATTGTGTTGCACTTTTTACATAGATAGATATAACAAATAGTTTTTTAACCCAGTCCTTGCCCCTAAGGCAGGGACTCAACCTTGGCTGCACATTAGAATCACCTGGGAATCTTTTTAAAATCCTGATTTCTGGGCCTCATCCTCTGGAAATTCTGTTTCTTTGTTATGGGGTGAGGCCACAACATTAGTAATAAAGAAACAATTTCAGGAGGATGAGGCCCAGAAATCAGGATTTTAAAAAGATTCCCAGGTGATTCTAATGTGCAGCCAAGGTTGAGAACCATTGCCCTAAGTGGACTCAAGAGTCTTGGGGAAGAAAAAGTTAACAGATGACTGCAACGCAGAAGGATAAGGCTCACCTACCTGATGGTTAGTTAAGAATCACCTGATGGGAGCAAGTGGCAGGAAAGTCCAACCAAGCATGCCTGGGGAAGGGGTCAGGGAATACTCCCTGGAGGAACAGATGTGTAGGCTAAGACTGGAAAAATTAGGAATTAGGAGAAAGGAGTGGGAAGTTAGGGTGTGTGGGAGAGCTTTTCATGAAAACAATGTGTTCAATCCTAGCTGGTGGTGGGGAGGAGTGAGTTTCCTATTAATTAGAGCAGCTAAACTACAACTATTATCTTTGCTCATATTCGCCAGTATAAGAGTGGTCAATAATTAACGTGTCTACAAAGCCTGTAAATATGGCAAATAAGTGTTGAACTTATACCCATGGAGGTAGGCACCCAAGGGGGCCATTTTGCCTTAGGATGGGATTTCATGCAGAAATACTGCTTCCTGTTACTGTGAGTTTTTAACAACTGACAACCAGTCTGAAACATTTAAACATCTTTTATGTTATATAAATGTAAGTGGGTGAAAATTTAGAAAGAACCAAAAGGCAACACATTATATATTTGTCTTGTTTTATTTCCTTAACAATATATCTTGAAGATCATCCCTAATTGGTGGGTTGAACAGTTCCTTATGCTTTTTAAAGGCTTCATAGTATTCTATTTTATGGATGTGTCACACAATTGTACTATTATGTAGACATTTAGGTTTATCCAAATTTTAATGTCAAAATACTTCTGCAGCACTAACATTGTACATTCCGCAGGTTAAATTTCTAGAAGGTCAACTGCTAGATCCAATGCTATGTGGGTTGTTATTTTGTTAGATATTGACAAATTGTTAACTTTCACTGTAATGTATAAGAGAGCATATGTTTCCCAACAGACTTTATAATCTTTGAATATTTATCAATTTGATAGACTTTTAAATGACATATCAGATTAATTTTAATTTGCATTTTTGTTATTCTAAGTGAGTTGATCATTTTTCATCTTTTCTAAAGAGCCATTTATATGTTTCTTTTTGTGAACTGTTTGTACCTAAACTTTGACCCCCATTTCTATTGTGTTTTGAATTTTTATTACTTTGAATGCACTTTTTACATAGATAGATATAACAAATAGTTTTTTAATACTCTGATTAGCATGGGCCTAAATACTTTTGAGGCCCAAACTTATTTTAGCTTATCATCCAGTGTGGAAAATGGAGTCTTAAGCACTGTGATACAGGGAATTCAGAACTGCTTCCTAAGAAATATCTTGATTTGAATTTCAAACATCCCTGCCTTCCCACATAGAGAATAAGCCTTAATCTATATAAATAAAAGCCTAAGCAACTGTTGCAACCTGACAACCAGATGACTGGCCGGTAGCTATAATGCACACTGACCACCAGGGGGCAGACGCACAATGCAGGAGCTGCGCCCTGGTGGTCAGTGTGCTCCACAGCCAACCTCCCGCAGCCAGCCAACCACCTGCAGTCCCTCCCCGGGGCCGACAAGTCCCAGTTGGCCCTGATTGGGGCTGGGCGAGACAACACCAATCAGTCCTGATTGCCAGTCAGGCTGAGGGGCCCCATCCATGCACGAATTCGTGCACCAGGCCTCTAGTCCTATATAATAAAGAGGTAATATGCAAATTGACCCTCACTCCACCATGCTGTCACAAGATGGCTGCACCCACAGCGGTGTCAGGGTTCCCGTAACACAAGATGGCTGAGCCCACAGCGGAGGCGGGGTTCCCATTGTGAGCGATCAGCAGGGACCTGAGGCTGCGCCCTCCACCCAGTGGGGCTTGAAGGGGGACCTCAGGCCACATCTCCCACCCCAGGCTGGGGGACCTGAGGCTGCGCCCCCCACGACAGCACCGGACTGGGGGACCTGAGGGTGCGCCGGGGGACCTGAGGCCATACTCCCCACCCACGTGCCAGGCCAGGGGACCTGAGGGTGCACTGGGGGACCTGAGGCTGCGCCCCCTGCCCAGCACCGGGCCGGGGGACCCAAAGCTGTGTCCCCACTTGGTAGGGCTTGACAGGGGACCTGAGGCTGTGCCCCCTGCCTGGTGGGGTTTGACAGCGGTGGAGTTGGCCAGGTCTGGATCTCGCACAACTTCGAGGTGCACATAGGTGGGTGGGGACTTGACTCTGGGTCCTGTGACATGCCCCAGACTCTGACAGGAGGAAAATGTTCATATACATTTTACTAATTTTCTTTCATCTCTGTCACTTCTATTATAGAGAAAGGGCAAATAGCAATATTAAAATCTTTCCTCTGATTAATTCCCTTTTAATGTGCATGAGTTTTGTGCACTGGGCTACTAGTCTTATTATAAAAATCCTTACCCCCTAGTCATCTTCATGGTTTCAAAAGCAAATAAATTAGCAGTGACAAGATCATTTCATTTCAGGCCCTCTTTAGGGAGTAGAATCTTGGTGTGTCTAAAGCTAGCTTTTATGAAGAGCTGTAATGGTAATGTCCTCAAGGTATGAGGTGTGATGAAGTGGAGGGATAATGGCACTTGTTTACTCCTATAGTATCATATTCTAAGTTCTATCTATGTGTTATTTGAAGACCCCAGACCTACACATTAAAACAACATCTCTACAATCTCTTAAAGAATTACCTTCATTGGGGTAATTGTTTTACAGTGTATGTTTATCTCCAAGCCCATCAAGATGTATACATTAAATCTGTCTCAATAAACCCTCAATAAATTGTTTTTAGTTTTTTAAATAAAGAACTTCCCTTACTTTGTCATCAAGCACAAAAATTTCCCTCAGAATTTGTGCCAAGAAGAACTTGATTTCTGAAAGCCCTAGTTTGTTTCTTCCTTTTAGGGAATTAAAGCTTTAATTCTAAAACCCCAGCCCCTTCTATTTAAACTTCTTTAATTATTGTTATTGTTATTTTTTATAAATTGATTTTTTCCCGAGGGACAGATGATCCAGCTATTTAATATCCAAACAATTCATTCAGTATGTCCCAACCTAAACTGCACACTAAAATCACCTGGAAATTGAACATCTCCCTATGTTCCAGACAATTCAGTTAGAAGTATCTCTGGGGGGTTGGTTTAGAAGCTGCCCAGGTTATTCTGATGCTTGTGAGAATTAAGGACCACTGAGCTAACTAAACAGTTGAGTAAAATTGTAGCAGAGTGCCCTAACCAGTTTAACTCAGTGGATAGAGCGTCGGCCTGCAGATTCAAGGGTACCAGGTTCGATTCCGGACAAGGGCATGTACTTTGGTTTCAGGCAACATCCCCAGTAAGGGGTGTGCAGGAGGCAGCTGATCGATGTTTCTCTCTCATTCATGTTTGACTTTCTATCCCTCTCCCTTCCTCTCTGTACAAGGGCATGTACCTTGGTTGCGGGCACATCCCCAGTAGGAGGTATGCAGGAGGCAGCTGATTGATGTTTCTCTCTCATCGATGTTTCTAACTCTCTATCCCTCTCCCTTCATCTCTGTAAAAAATCAATAAAAAATATATTTAAAAATAAAAAAATTGTAGCAGAGTAGAAACTGCCTAATGATGTCATTGCTATTCTCTGCATGATTAGTAAAAATAATAATAGCAAGTGATATTATAGTAACAGTCATAAGTTTGAAATGACACTGGTGTTGGGAGAGCTGGTCTCTTTTTGTGTTATTCTTTCTCATTCACTCTGAAGTGCTGTAAAGGAAGATTCATACATACTTTCTGAAAGAAAATTTCCTAGAAAACTTGACTTGAAAAGCTAATATTGTCCTGGGCTTTGTTGAGGTGCAATTGTGTCATTTTTTTCACCCACCTACTTGGTAGAGCTTATTAAGGACAAGGATCATGTCTTAACTAGCTATGTATGTATGTTTTGTGTCCTACATGTTGCTAGGCATATAGTTGGTACTTAATAAACATTTATGAAAGGAAAGAAGGAATAAAGTTTTTCAGATTTTTAAATTTTCAGGAGTATACTCAACATTCCATAGTTGTTTTTATCATTTTATACTGTATTTAATCACTCAACTAGAAAGCCTGTTTTGAAAATGAACTGGTCTTAAAAAAAATTACCTAACTAAATAGCCTATGAAACAGGCATTAAAGTATACACCAAATAAAGACAGGACCAGTAGCTGTGTTACAATATTTCACCCCATTCCATATATGTACTTATCTATTTTATTTCGTTCTTATCTCTTTGATGTTCATCTCTGTAGAAAGAAAGTGAATCAGTGTGAGAGGAACAGTTTCAGAAGAGAAAGGGATTGGGTGCAAAGAGAGATGGAGAAAGAAAGAACAAAAGGAGAGAAATAAAGAGAACGGAACAATAGTATAAAGTAAGGATTAGTTCCACACCATGTGCATTTAGAGTTAAGAAGTTGAAAATAACATTCATGAAATTTTTGTATAGTAATTGATCCTTCAGATAGAGCTCAGGAAGTGGGTGGAGAGAGCAAGAGAGTGTAGTACAGAGGTCTTGGCCTATGAAAAGGTCCAAAGCAATGACACAGATGGCATATCATGTAAAGCCAGTTCCACCAGTACCTCTTCCATTATGGTTCTACAGCCAACCCCTTCTCCATTAATTCACTAGAAGTTCTCTGAGTACCTAATGTTTGTAAGAGATGGGCTTATGTAAATGTAAGGAATATATGAAGATTTCAACAGGGATCCTGCCCTTACGGGTCTTATGTGTATATCTTTAACCATTTTTTTAAAGTAAAAAGTAATATTTGCCATAAGAAAGTACTGATATTATGGAATTTCATAAAAGGGATAGATTATCACACTGATTCTTCAAAAGGAAGCTCTTGTGATGCTTCTTTTTCAAAATGGCATATCTCTAAATAACTTAACCTCCTACAGTCAATCTATTGTGCCTAAAAGGAAATAATTCATTATTCTGAAGTACTGACTCCAAATGATGGCCAAGGTACCTGCCAATTATTAAATTCCATATCATTAACATTAATAGTGTTTCCTAAGTGGCCATAGGTCACAGCTCTAAACCTGTTAAACACACACAATCCTTGTCTTCAGGAGTGGAAAATCTCAGTAGACAAAAAATATATGAACACACATGTGCATTGTATGTATGATGGAGTCCCCTCATTCCTATTTTCAGGAATCCTATATAATAAAAGGCTAATATGCAAATCGACTGAATGGCAGAACGACCAGTCGCTATGACGTGTACTGACCACGAGGGGGCAGATGCTCACAGCTGGCGGGAGCAGCAATAGTGGCGGGAGCCTCTACCACCTCCTTGGCAGCACTAAGGATGTCTGACTATAGGCTTAGGCCCACTCCCCACTGTTAGTCAGACATCCCTTGAGGGCTCCCAGACTGAGAGGGCACAGGCTGGGCTGAGGGACCCTCCCCACCACCCCATGCACAATTTCATGCCCTGGGCCTCTAGTGAAGTAATAAGGGATATAAATATCTTCAAAGGCTCTTCCATTATTGGGACCAATCAATTGAAACCTACTTAATACAGGCTTGGCACCAAACAAAATCTTACGAAAGATTTGGAATTTCAAAGTGTTAGAGAACCCCAATCAAGTGAAATAAGATGTGAAGACTCATGTTTGGGGTGGGTGGGAGAGAAGGACTCCCTTTTAAATACCCAAATTGAAATGACATTTGATATACTTAAAGAATGTATAATTTTGCCATTTAATGATTAATGGTGGGTTTGGAAAGGGCTTTTCCCCAGCGCATCTCAGGAATACACTAAGAGAAACTTGGGATATGAGTAAAACTACCTACCTTGATATATGGTAATTATCTTTTCTCAGTACCTGAAGAAACAGACCTCTGTGGCCAGTCCCATAGGAAACACTGATTCTGAAGTGCAAAAGGTCAGGACAAAGGTATTAAACTTGTTAGGTTCTGTGCTTTGGTACTTGTTTGCTCTTCACTTGGTTGCGAATTCCCTTTGAAAATAAAAATTGGTAATTCTGTTTCAGCAAACCAATGGCCTAGTAATTAACTGACTGATTTCATTTCAGTCAGCGCAGTCAGGGAGCAAGATGGTGCTGGAGGTACATGTACTGGAGGCAGCACTGGCTGCCTCAATTCAGCCTCCCTCCAAGAGTCCCTGGGCTTAGGTAGAACTCCAGATGAATATGCTGGATAAATGGGAGAGGAGCAAGTATACTAACTTCTCTTTACCTGGGTCTATCCTTTGCCAAGTGGCCAACACTATGCTGACCTGGGCTAAGGAGTGAGAAAGGGCTTAAGATGAGGTGGTTAGTTCATCAGAGCACCTTGGTCAAGGACTGAAGGTTGACTAAAGGGTTGAGGGTGGGCTCTAGGTGCTGTTGTTAAGGAGGAATGGAGCTTGGTCAAGAAGGGAGATAAATGCTCTTGGCAGCAGCATTAACCTTGATGAAGCAGTCTCCTCAGGTAGAGTGTGCAAATCCTGTGAACTGCTGCTGTGAATCCGGCTGAGTTGGATCCTAGCACTTCATATTGTACATGTCATTGTCAATTTAGTAAACCAGGCAATGACTGCAGCCACCATTTCAGAAGCCTCATAAAGTGAGGCTGCATTATAGTTTTAGCAGTGTTAAGAGAAACTGAGGGTTTCAACAAAATGAGACCCTGTGACTACATATGAAGTTCTATCTTCCCTGAATGCGGCTTTATGGCATATAAAACCAATGTTGCTTTGTGCAATTAAATCAGAACAAGATAGATGTGTCTCATTCCTGACATAATGGCCTTGAAGCTTCTTAATGGAAATATTCTAATAAAAGTTTATTTCCAATACTGGCCACAATCCTAGCACTGGCTGCAATGAAAATGGCGAACTACAACCCAGAGCATTCAGCCTTATTGAAAAAGAAACTTGTCAAAACTTGGTGATGAAGAAATCAGGATGAATTGTGGGAATTGCAAGGATGACAAAAATAGAATGACATCTGAATGGAGCTCCCTTACCTCACAACTTCAGAGAAGTAATTTCTGATCTCTCAGTCAAAAGGTCTTCTGAAGACCTTCTGAAACCTCCATCAACTTCTCTATAGTGACTGGAAGATGAAAAGAATGGCCTCTAATCTCTCTTTTCTCTGAAAGCCTTGTGCAAGAGAATAGTGCATCACTGTACTGCTCACACTAGAACTGAGCTCTTTAAAAATAAAATACTTTTTTAATCTTTAAAAGAAAGAAAATCTTTGAGTGGTCATAAAGAAAACCTTAAGATGTGTTCAGAGAGAAAAGCACTCCTAATAAATGCACCTCTTAGCACGAATACAATACTTTCAACACAGATGGAGACCTGAACTGCATTTTCCTTAGTGTTGCCTCCCATAATGACTGTATTCCACAAACTTTAGGCCAAATTCATGTATAAAATCCACACCCCATCCCTGTCCCCTCATCAGGGGATGAGGGGTGGACTGATCCACATTTCACTCAGTGCCATCAGGGGACAAGATGGTGCTCAGGATACAGAAACAAACAAAAATCAAATCACCTTGATCTTAAGGGAAGCTATGAAATTGGAATATGCTGGGTAGTCATGTCCAAAGTCAAAAAGGTCACTTGATATCTTTAGCTTTATTTACAGAAGGGGAAAGCGGGCACTGTTTACACTGAAATGTAGCCGTGAAAAATGGAATTCAATCACTACATTCATTTCCTGTTGTTTGCCTTTGCTTGGAAATGCCACCTTGTACTAGTGCTGCGATCTGATCAGAGTGCTGGGAAAAGCCACGTCTATTAAATGACAGTCACTGCTCTTGGACTTTAGAAACTCAATCTTAAGTCAATAGCATGGACTTTCCATGAAGTCCCTGTTGGTGTTGGTCTCAGTTTGAGTCTCTGTCTCACAAGCTCCTAGCTATGTGACCTTGTGCAGGTTATGCACCTTTTAATACATTTTTTTTAATCTGTAACAAGGCAGCTACTTCATAAGTGTGCTGGGAAAAGAAACTCAGATAACTGTTGCAGACAGTGGTGTCTAGCACCTGGTAAGTGCTCCATAAATGCTAGGTGGTGGTGGTGGTGGTGGTAGTAGTGGTAGTAGTAGTAGTAGTAGTAGTAGTAGTAGTAGTAGTAGTAACTGTGTTGTTCTTATTCAGTTTCTCAGGTCAAGGATGTATAAACTAGGCAGAATAGGGAAGTGCTAAAATACTCAGTGTATCTTCAGTTTCGTTTTGCTTGTTCCGTTTTCTGGCAATGAAAGAATATTAGTGAGCC
>NW_006284238.1:3246412-3263061 GCF_000327345.1 Myotis davidii
GGCCAGCCAATGGGAGGCGTAGCGAAGGTACAGTCAATTATCATGTTTGTCTATTATTAGATAGGATGTTGGTGTGATTAATGATTAATGATATTGAAGAAGTAGTAGTTGTAGTAGTGGTAGTAGTAGTAGTAGTAGTAGTAGTAGTAGTAGTAGTAGTAACTGTGTTGTTCTTATTCAGTTTCTCAGGTCAAGGATGTATAAACTAGGCAGAATAGGGAAGTGCTAAAATACTCAGTGTATCTTCAGTTTCGTTTTGCTTGTTCCGTTTTCTGGCAATGAAAGAATATTAGTGAGGCTTTCCAGAAAGCAGATCCAATTTTTTTTTTTCTGTATTCAATTGGTATCCTCTTTGTTTGGCCACGAACAACATACTGCCACTGTGAATAATGAAAATTCTATAATGTTTTCACTCAACTTCTGTCTCTTGGCAGCCATGACCAAAATCACCCTGCAGCTGTCATTTACAACAGGGATCCAAAGCCAGTCACTTGCAGCCACCCTGCTGTGAGGGGCAGCTGCTCAAGAATATTTCAAGCAGGAAAGTGACAGAGCCAGATGCTCTCAGGAATCCCTCAGTGAGGTCAGGGCATTAGGAAACAGTGCGCCTTGCTCTCCCAAAAGGATGGAGACTCCTGCTTCCAACTCATGCTAAGCCACAAACCATATGATCTTCCTGAGATCTTGTTAATTACAACAAAGGCCCCGATACTTTTCAGTGCCTGGAGACCTACAAAAATTAGTAGGAAATCAGTGATAAAGTTTCAGGGAAAGCTGAACTGCTATGCTAATTCTTTAAATCCCTTTCTTGTAGGAGTTCAGAATTTTAAAATGCAATTATTAAGAAGTGATAATAATGCATACCTTAAACGTATATACAACTCTTTCAAATATATAATACTAGAGGCCCGGTGCATAGATTTGTGCAATGGTGGTGTCCTTCGGCCTGGCCTGCGCCCTCTCACAATCTGGGATCCCTTGGGGGATGTCAGACTGCCGGTTTTGACCCAATCCCCGCAGGCCAGGCTGAGGGACTCCAATGGTGCACAAATCCATGCACCAGGCCTCTAATATGCATATAAGATCTTCAATTAATCTCTTCCTGCCCTTCCCCCTCCCCCCTTTCCTCTGAGATTCATCAGCTGTTCCATGTTTCCATGCCTGTGCGTTGAGCATCTGCCCCCTGGTGGTCAGTGCACATCATAGCTACCAGTGGAATGATTGAATGGTTGCTTAGGCTTTTATATACATAGATACATTCTCTCCTTCAAATGCTCTGAATTCAAAAACCCATTTGGAAATTCTAAGATCTTAGGGTTTTCCTTGAGTTCTTCCTCCACTAGAATAGGAAAGATGTTCAGAAAAGGATCTTGCATTGGCTTTTTGAGAAATGCTAGTTTCTCAATAGGGATTACACAAAGGTTTGTAGTATAAATTTACAGGAATAGTGTCAATAGGTGTTCCACAAAAGGTATGTCTAAGTTTATCTGAGTGAAATAAAATTAAATAAGATTCTCTATCACCAAACACCCAGAGCTTTTAATATGCAGATGTATGAGGTACCCTGTGCACAGCATTTCTCAAGTGTGTTTAATCAGAGAGAAAGAGAGACAGGAAGAGAGAGAGAGAGAGAGAGAGAGAGATATGCACAGCTGCAGGAACATGTTTTCTCTGTAACAAAATTTGGGAAATGCAGCCCCAGGCTATAAGAATCATGAAAACATAAACAATATTTTATTTTTCTTTATTATTACTCCTAGACACTAATACAATGCCTGGCATGGAGTAGGTATTCAATAATGTTCACTGAATGAATTAGTCAATGCTAAGGCAATTCCTCAGATTTATTGGTAAATACTTATACAGCAAAAGGTGAAATAGCTTAAGATGTGTCATCTGATGAGGGACTCAATAAGTTTTATAGCAAAACTTGGAATTATTCAGAAAAGAGGATAAAAATGTGATATGCCAGGGAATAAGAATACAGTGGGTCACACATCTAGTAGAACAGTGGAATTATTTCAATACAGGAAACTCAATAAATAACACTTTTGCAAATTAGTTCTAGACAGTAATGTCTTCTTGAACTCTGGTGATGAGAGTGACCTAAAGGCCTCCCTTGCCTGCCTATAGGTAGAGTATCTCCTTATTTGTCTTCGATTTTACCTGCAGCGCACAAAAAGGTGAAGCAGGTGTGATTGCACTATAACCCTTAGTGAATAGATGCTGGTGGGAGGAGAGAAAAAAGTCTGAAGGAGATACATTTCTTCCTTTTTCAGCCCTTACACTCAACAGGGCCCACACTACACACCTGCTGCCCTTTCTCCAGCACTTCCCTCACCCACATGGCAGTAAGAAGACCATCTGGACCACTGCTGGAAGGCAGTATGGATAATGTGTCCCACAGAGAAGCTACAGACATGATAAGGAACCAACATCAGTTGCCAGGATGCCAGTTGCCAAGCTAAGCACCTGCCTCCCACAGAGACCTATAGGGCTGCTGTAGAGGAGAGCTGAGGGCCCATTCAGACCTGGCAGGGTAGTTGATACAACGAGATGACAATATTTTACCTATCAGGTGGGAAAAGATCAAACAGTTTGATAATCAAGTATACTCACTCATTTTCTAAAAGCCTCATATTGTGTATTCTGAGAAGACTAGACTGGTCAAGAATTTTTGGTACACTGGCAAATTATTAGCAACTTGTGTTGAAGGCAAAGAAGATGTTATTTGTGCAAAGTGAGATAATTCAGTTGTGATTCTTCAGTGTACAAAACTACTTTCAAATCTCTGGCAGAATATCTATAATCAAGCAAAGTCTCCTCTTCCTATGCCAGCAGCTGCTGCATTGTATGTACTTTCCTAGGATTTCTTTGTTGCCAAAAAATACAATTACTTTTCAGTGACTTCAGAAAACTTTTAAACAAACTATAGGAAAATGTCATGATCCAAAATAAGAACTTGTGAAGAAACTTGTTTCAATCACATCCATTTTGGCTGTGAGGTGCAAGCTTGGTGATTCCATCTCCTTAGATTGTGTTTCATTTGCCTTGTAAGCACCTTGTAATTTATGCCTAGGGTTGAATTTTATCAGTGGAAATCTGAGCTGTGTGCGTTTGCTGTTGGGCTGCTATGTGTGTGTTACCTAAGGCCTAAGATCTGTCTTCTGGGAAAGCCAGTGTTCCATTAGATCAGCTGTACACATAACAGTAAGAACAATCAAATCTCCAAATTGATCTCATATAAATACAAAGTGACAGTGGGCATCAGAGACTTGTATCAAAATTTCTGAAATGGCTGTAGACTTCTATTTTTTCTTGTCTATTTTAAAACTAGAAGACTACTGTCCTGAATAAAGCCGAGCTGTGCTTAAGAACCAGATTGTCCCAGGGTCCTAGCTGATCTCTGGAAAGGAGTGGAGAACTCAGATTGATTGAGTGCCTCCTACATGCTGTTACACTACTTTAGATGATCACATCTAAAATGCAATTATTAAGAGGTGATAATAATATAAGTGCTTATATAATACTCAAAAACTCCAGTAATGTTGGAATTATTCTCCCCATTTCCCAAGATAGAATGCTCCGGTGCTAAGAAATTCATTTATATAAACAATGTATTATATGGCAGAGCCAGAATTCAAACCTAGATCTGTCTAAATCTGAAGTGTAGGCTCTTTTCACTAAATAACCACAAAACATTGCATTCAGTCAGTCCTTTAAGATGGTATTTGAAATGCTATTGAGCTAGTCTGTTCAATAGGAAGTTTCAGAACAGTTTACCATTTTTCTTCTTACTCACATCTCTAATTGTTGATCAGGCAAGGAGAGAAAGTGTTCGGGATTGTTCTTGTGATTGTGATTCTAGGACATTTATACACCTTGCAATGCAGGAGACTTGAATTTGGGCAGCCTCCACAGGAGATCACCCTGAAGTAGAGAGTGATATTGGCGTTTGGACAGTGTGGCCCATTCAAGTGAAGCCCATCTCTAGTTTCCATGCGACAGCCCTCTGAAATGGGATGGAGTTTTCTCAGCTCTGCTGTTCCTCACCATGACCTGCCTCTCCCATCAACTGCCATGTTAGCTATCAAGAAGTGCTTAATCTCACTATCAGAAGAACACATAATAGTTGCAAAGGAAGAACATCCTCTTATCCCGTTGGGGCCATGGAAATCCATGGTGTGCATAGTATTCAAAAATAAGCCCACAGCCATACTGGCAGAACCCCAAGCTCACATAAGACCAGAGGTGAGGGGCACTCTGAAAGCTCTCAGAAGAAAGTACAAAGGATGGAGTGATTCATTCACTCACCCTGTCCCCTGAACAACAGTTGCTACTCTACCTGGAGCATGAGAGGATCCAGTTTAATAACAAACATAGTACATCTTGCCTTTTAAAAAGCATTTGGGCACCTTGAAACTCCTGCTATTCTTTATTAAAGTATTTATTTACAATGCCTATTGTGTCAGGCACTGTTTTAGGTACTAACTGGATAGCCAACAATTAAATAAAACAGAAAGTTACCACTAAAACACATTCATGAAAATAATCAAAGTAATACAAATTTGAGTATATGCTTCAGTTGCAATTATATAATGTGAGCATTAGGCTGAAGAATGCAATAGTAAACGTACCATTGAAAGTAATTATGCCGGTGTCCAAGATAATCATATGTTTTTCCAAAATTTTACTATTGATTTTATATTTATTTTAAAATTTAAAGAAAGCAAAAAATAAAGTCAAATTAAACCTTAGCATTTGCTTGATGATTTTTACTTTGGGGTGGGGGGTTCTATTATTCCTTGATTTTTCTCACCTAGTTTAATTAGGTTTCTTGAATATTGAAACTCAATTTCATTTGTGATAATATTTTTGGAGATGGTGTAGTAATAAACCTGTGAAGAAGATTCAAAACTAGTTTCTAAAAGGAACACCTAACTGAATCTTGATGTCCAAATATTATATTGTCAAATTGTAATTCCCAATAATAGGAGTAAAAGCGAAGAAATTAGGTCTCATAAGCAAGAATTAGAAGAAAGAAAGGGCCACACATTAAAGAATATTCATATATTCTTTTGTTCAAATGAAACTGAGACTGTTTTAGGAGACATCATAATTTGCCCCATATTTCCTATAATATTTCAAAAAAGTCTGTATGCATATGTTGGTTTATTTTACCAGTTGAACATTACGTGAAAATTATTGGTGAACAGATGGTGATAAACTATTGTATTGAAATGTTAACAGTATTAACACTACATTGAAGCTATGCTTACTCTCCTTCGCCACTATCTTTTCACCTGTGTGACTAGCAGCTTCTGTTTGACAAGGGATCATCCTTGAGCTAACCAGCCAAAATCCAATCACATCCCAGTTATTGGGGGATGGAAGGGGGAGGTTTGGTCATTATTTACAAGTAAACATCTTAGAGTACTGAGTTTTGCTTATATATTCTGCATTAATGAAAGAATTAAATATAATGTCACCATCAACTCATTATAATGACGAATTTCTCATTACAAACGTGCCACATTTTCTGATTACCAAATGCCTTCAGGCATTATGTAAGTAATTTTCACTTGAGCAGGCCTTCAGGAACTTTGATGTAGTACCAAATATCACTTGTAATATTTTTTCTTCCTTAGGTGGGTAGAAAGTTATGGACTATCACCACAAAGCAATCTGGTGGTTGATTTTACCACACATAGAAAGAATTCAGTCTCATTCCATGGTTAAAAAAATAAAAAATGAAGTGCACAAAATGAGAAGTGTTGCCATGAGTAATTTCACACATGCTGCTAAATTCTGCAGAGTATTGCCAAGACTACCCTTTAAATCTCTAGGGGAGCCACAATAGCTATAAACTCTTATTTGTTGTCAAATGTCTTTTGTAGGGTTATTAGTAAAGATAGGAGGTGAAAAACCCCTTCTAGTTTACCTTACTTTTTTAATAATAATGCTTTTATTATCATTACCACTTTAAATCTGTTGATAGCTCAAAATGTGCTTGTCACCAGCTCTAGTCAACATTATGAAGCAGGATTCATGAGGGTTTAGTTTCTAGGTTCCCACTCTACTTTATAAGTTCTTATCTACTTTCTCTCCCAGAAAGTTGCTCCCCTTCTGAACCCAGCTCCTGCTCTCTGTCAAACCACTTAACAACAAATTTAAGGCTATATTCTCAGCAAAATGCTGACCAGTGTGATATACTGACCCACATTCATGGATCACTACCTTAAATCTCTCAGGTAAGGATCTTACATGACTAACCATTCCAGTTTGCCTACGATTAGGGAGGTTCTTGGGGCACTCTGCTTAAATCAAGGAACTTCCAAGCAACTGGTGACAAGTTGGTCGGTCACCTCTAAACCTACTTCACAGAACTGGAATGAGCAAGGAGAAAGCTTGTGTGTGTTAAGTGCTTAGAACTGCAACTTGCAGTTAGTATTATGTAGAACTTTGTTATCATTCTTATTTCTCCAGTACATGCCTTTGGTTCGGTGGTTGAATAGTGAGATTTAATGGCACAGTGACAAACTGTGGCAGAGACACTCATGGATAGAGAGGCATTCTCAGAACCACTTAGCTAAGCCGAGGTCTTGCCTAACTCAGGCCTACTGCTGACAATGTTCTGAAACATCCTCAGCATTATAGGGTGATAGGTGGAGAAGAGCTGTCTCAACAATTGTTCCTGTCTGCTACAGTGACTGTCCTGGTCACATTGAACCTTCTATCTGAAGGGCGAAGAAAGGTCAGAGAAGAAAGGAAAACCACCACTTGATTATTTGATGCATCTTGTGAGGAATGGCTAAGGCCTAGAGGGTTATGGGAGGTGAAGCCAGGGATAGGTTTCAGCTCCCCACCTTTTCTATCCTGCTCTGAGCAGACTCCAGCAGGGACCATGGGCTGTATTTTTGATGCTGTACATTGAACACAATTATAAGAACTTGATGTATTAATTCTGTGCTTCTCCTGGGTCTGAAATCAGTCCTGCCTCTGCCCCTGCATGGTGGGTGATTCTGGGTAAGTTATGCAACTTCTCAGTTCCTTCCTCTGTTAAACAGAAATAACAACAGGAAGGAGTTGTGAGAATATTAAATGAGATAATCCATGAAATGAACTTTTCTCAGCTCCTGGCTTGAAATATGGCAAACATTCAATAGTTATTCCCCTAAGCACCCATTTATATATGGGGGAAATGGTGACTCTATAATGTTGCTTCATTGCTATGCTTACATTTCCATGTAACTAAAATCTTCTTTTAGCTAACTAAATGTACACACGATTTATTCACTCATTTTTAACATTTCTCTGAAATCAGAATGTTAAAACTATGACTAAAGATTTTTCTGAGCCTAATGCTTAGACATGGAGATCATGTGTAGTTTTTCTGCCTTGTTAACAGTTTGTTTGCTTAATGTCAACAACCAATAAGAATTTAAAGTCTGAGCTTCCAAAACTGGTTCCAGATATTAGGTTTTAGTGTGTCATCAGCTCTCCCAGACAGAATGCCAGAAATGAATATCAGACAATAAAGTTATATCTTGCATGTTTAATTGCTTACATGTTTATAAAAATCACTCATTTATTATTTGATAAAATTCCTGATCCTATTATCTAACAGTGTGTCAGAAGCAGTTTTAATTGTGATAAAGAAAATTGAACAATGCCTGAAATTCCTGGTTCTATTTTCCCTTCCTTCATGCTCATCTGGATTTACTTTTTGGTATTTTCTGGTATTTTTCCATGCAGAGGATCTTGCCCTTGGAAGCATGACACAGGCAAGCCTTTTTCCTTAAAGCAAACTGGTGCTGCAGAATACCTCGTGCCGTTCCTTCTTTCATATTCATTCTTGTAACTAAGAACAGAACCAACGACATGTTTCTATTAAAGCTAAGTAGCCCAGATCATACCACCAAGAGCTGCCCTCTGCTTTCACTCTTTTTATATATCCCTTTTCATGGCCTTCAGGTCATACCAGTGGGATGATTCACAAAGGTAAAAAAAAAAAACCCTGGCCTCATAATGCATGGCCTTCCCAGTTTATTGATGTGCATTATGAATTCATTATTCTAGGACATATAGTAAAAAAAAAAAGAAATTAAAACACACAGAGAGAGAGAGAGAGAGAGAGAGAGAGAGAGAGAGAGAGAGAGAGAGAGAGACTCTTGCCAAACTGCTGTACCCTTTGAGTAAATGCAGCCTAAAATATATTTTGAAGGTAATTTTAATAATTATTTCCATTTCTGCTAAGTCTCTGAATTTCTTCCTTCCCTATTGATGCTCAATTTGCTGCATGTAGGTCAAAGGTTGTGCACTTCTAAATTTTATGGCATCTCAAGTTTAAAAAATGAACCCACTCATTAAACTATAGATCAAAATCTGTAATGTTACCCTATGTAAATGAAACTTAATTTTAAAATTGTCCCAGTTAATTCAGAACCCCTTGGTGGTGGGTTCTGGATATGGATATACTTTCCAAAACTCTCCAGGTGACTCTAATGTGCACCCAGGGGTAAGAAACATTACCCTCTAATACAGGAAAATCAAGGAGAGTTTGGGTGCAGGGTTTGGGCACTCCTGTAATATCTGGGCATATCTGCAACTCCTAGCACTGTACCCTCAGCCTCTAATATGCTACAGAAGCTTCAAGAATGACATTCCCTTTTAAGCTGGATATGACCCCTCCACCCTTCCCCACATAGACCTTCTAGAACTTTTATTAATATGAGTTTGTGAAGGGTACTTATGAAGTAGCAATGACCCTAGAATCTCTTGTCTCACTCATCCTCCCAGAATGGACATTTATTTATTGTGAGATATAAAAATGTACCAAAAGCTTACTCTGTTTCTTTAATCAAGGAGTAAAATTATTATTTTAATTGCAGTATAATGAGTTTGAATCTCCCCTTTCTCTAGACCTTCTCCTCTTTCTTATCAGTCCCAGAAGCACTTCTCCATGACACACTTAGAGCTAAGAAGGAACTGTGAGTCTCACATAGGAAGGAAGGAATGTATCTACCACAGACCACAAAAAGCATGATTGGCAGCTTCTGGGGCCAACCCAGAAACCAAAAGTGTGGCTTGTGCTGGAAATGACAGAAGCATATGTACCCTATTGGCAGAATGTTTTTCTAAAAGATGACATTGATCATCCCATGTCCTTGATCAGAATTTTCCAGAAGACCTGTTGGCTGCAGAATAAAGTTCAGCCTCCCAGTCTACCATTAAATGTCTTTACTTCTCAGCCCACAGTGGCTAGTTCTAGCCTCATTTTCCACTACTGATCAGCAATACTCCTTGCTGTTCCCCAAGAGAACTCTTCCTTTTCTCACCCCACCTCTTGCCCTGTGCCTTACATGTGGCACATCCTCTCTCTCATTCAACTAAATTTTGAAGTGACCTTTTCCTTTCCTGAAAGTGTAAGACTGTGTTCCCACTAGAATGAACATGGGCTTTGGACTCAGACAGGTCAATTTTAAAATCCCATGACTTTCAGTTAGTTTCTTCATTTTTTATGCAAAAGGGGGAAGGTTATGATAAAACTCCTGGGAGAGGATGGCTGGAAGAATTATATGAGATCACACGTGAATGCACTTAGATGATCAATACATATTTCCCTTCCTTTTACCACTCAGATAGCATCGCTCTCTACTCTGGGTTTTTGAGAGCATGTCTTAATGTCTCTATAACAGCATAGGATCCTTGAAAGCAAGGACCTTTTCTTAAACTTATTTGAATATTCTCTAATACTAGGAAGAGTGCCTGGCATGTAGAAACTTCATTTTTGATGGCTGAATCAATAAATGAATAAATTTTCTGACCCTCTGTTGGATAAAACATAATGCATAGGGGAAGATGAGAAGGAAAGAGCCAGTCTACTTAAAATAGAGTGCCCTGACAAAATGTTATAATGATTAGCATAATTATGAAAAATACATTAAATAACTTACTCAGTCATATTCTAGCCTGTGTAGGCTTCCTGGATATGGACATGAGGATATTTTTTTTCTTCTCAAAATTTATTTATTTTTTGATTAAAAAACATAAAATTACTATTTAACCATTTTTAAATGTACAGCTCAGTAGTGTTAAGTGTATTCATATTGTTGTGAACCATCTCCATAACTTCTTGCAAATCTGAAACTCTACACCCATTAAACAACAAGAACATGAGGAATTGTTTAGCTTATGTTCCACAGAATAGCAAAGCAGTACTCAGGTTCACACACAGATAAATTAATTGACATTTGATGCCCTTACACTTGCAATATAAAGAATAAAATAGGCTCCTATAGTTTTCTATTTAAAACTTCCCTTTAATAAACTGCTCTCTACTGTGTAATCCAGATGGCTGTATTTGGTATATCAATGTAAAAGAATGCTTTAAATTCTATGAAAATAGGAAGGATTCACACAAAAGGGATGTTTTATAGATAGTCCAGGTAGGGATAGTGTCTCTTTCACAATAGTGACAAAAACATTTTTTTAAAAGATTCTGTATATAAAAAGGTTACTGCTTCATTCTGAGGTGAACTAACAAAGAGATGATGCCAGAGAGTTTCTATTCTTCAGGAGGAGATATCTTTGTCCTCTCTTCAGAAAGAAAGAAAAGAGAACTAGATGTGATTCTTTTATGTGTTTACTCCTAACACTGCTTAAAAAGCACTCATAGTCTTATTAGATGACATAAGAACAGACTCAACTTTATATTGAAAGGTAAGAATGAGCCACTTACTGATGTTTAAGATCCATTAAGACTTGCAGATAAATTGAGACTTTTGACAGATGACCTTGAAACAAAGCACTGCAATGTGATATTTCTTTACCACCAGAAAGAAAAGACATTCTTGACAGCTGAGAAATGGGGACCAGATCTTGAAGCCATTCTTTCTTCTTAAAGGAATTTGAAATATAAAACTTAGGACAGAGGTCATGACTTTGCTGAGCTCTTCAAGAGCCCAAGGTAATATCAATATCCCACAGATAAATAAAGACTTCTAATCATTATATTTTCAAGGAAAAAATAAGTGATATTTTTAGTAAGAATTTAGTGAGAATTAAATTTAGAGCATAGTTTAACAAATTCCTCACAATTTCACAAGGTCAGATATTTATTCAGTTGTACCTTTATTATTATATCTAATATTGATGGAAAAATATAGGTTAACATAAGAACTCATTGATGTAAATGCATGATAATAGTAGCATGGCTATTTCCCCCAGCTAATACTCTTTTGGATAATAAATATAACCAAAATTAAACAATGCTGCATTTTATTAGCTCCTTCAGGACTTTTAAAATCTGGATTATTCTTTCAGGTCAAGTCTCATAAAACCATTTACAAGAGGGAAAAATCACTTTTTACATTAATGATTGATATAATAACAGGTAGGTAATCAATGGCATATGATTATTTTTCTAATAGGTTAGATTTAAAATAGGAAGGAAAACTGAAGGGAAACAAAAGAATGAAATTCTAGGATCTGTCATTCTCACCAAGACACAAAATATTTAACAAAAATTAAGTTATAAATAGTAATGTTATTATTCTTATTACACACTATCATTTATTTAATATAAAATGTTAAAGATATAAATAATTTTGCTATAACTCACAATCTTCTAGTAAAAAGTTGTTTATTCTTGAGCTAGCAACTCCTCAATGTTAGAAAAAAATATCTTATTCTAGCCCTTGCCAGTTTGGCTCAGTCAATAGCATGTCAGCCTGTGGACCCAAGGGTCCGGGTTTGATTCTGATCAAGGGCACCTACCTTGGTTGTAGGCAGCTCCCCAGCCCAGGCCCGGTTGGGGCTAGTGCAGAAGGCAACCAATTGATGTGTTTCTCTGATGTGGATGTTTCTCTCTGGCCTTTCCTCTCTCTTCCACTCTCCTAAAATCAATGGGAAAATATCCTCAGGCAAGGATTAACAAAATAAAAAAATAAAAAAAATACCTTATTCTAGAACAAAATAGTACTCACAACCAGCTTCTTTAGCTGCTTTCCTAATTTCTGCCATCTTCTCCACAGATCAGCGTCTTCTAAAAGACTGGAAAATAGCTCCCTTCGAGAAAACTGATTCATAAACAGGGACCTTTTTAAAAAAAAAAAAAAAAAGCCCCTTTTTAAGAGTAGCCTTTTCAGACAGAGGAGACACATAAACAAGCCCAGCAAATAAACAAACAAAACAAACCTTTTTACTTGGAAGTAATTTCAAACTTATGCAAAGATGCAAGAATAAGATTAAATACTAATATTCACTTTACTAAGATTCGCCTATTCTATCTATATCTATATAACAAGAAGTAATAAGCAAATGAGGTTAGGAATCCATAATGGTCACAACCAGCTCAGGAGGAGGGGCCGGGCACAGCTCCGAGCCTGAGAGGTCAACACAGTGGGGTGCCTGCTCTGAACCTCTGGGGCACGGTTAGGGGCAGGCCCCCAGCAGACACACACACACGGGGTGCCTGGGGTAAGGCCCCCAGTGGACACACACACACACACACACACACACACACACAAGGCGCCTGCTCCAAGCCTCCACAGCCAGACTGCAGGCAGCGGGCCTAAGCTGTCAGTAGGACATCCCCTGACTGGGCTCCTGGACTGTGAGAGGGGGCAGGCAGGGACCCTCACCCCCCAGTGCATGAATTTTGTGCACCGAGCCTCTAGTGTAGTCATATGTGTCATTCTAGGTGGGAGGCAGCAGGCCTCTAGTAGTATAATAAAAGGGTAATGTGCAAATCGACCAAACGATGGAATGACCAGTTACTATGATGCATACTGACCACCAGGAGAAAATGCTCAATGCAGGAGCTGCCCCCAGCCCATAGGCCCTGATCATCTGATCGGGACCTGCCAGCCAACCTCTTAGTCCTTTCCCCTGGCCAGCAGGCTCCGATGGCCCAATGGGGAATGGAGAACTGGGAGTGGGTGGTGGCGGAGGGTAGGGCCAGCTGTTGGCAGCTGGGGAAGATGGCCCTGATTGCAGGTCAGGCCTAGGGACTGTTACCTGTGTGCAAATTTTGTGCACCAGGCCTCTAGTTATTAATATTTTACTCTATTTGCTTTATTTGTGTATTCTATCTTTCCCTCTCTCGTGAATATATATATTTTTTCTGTGAATAATTTGAAAGTTATATGTATACATCACACTCTTTACCCTTAAATGCCTCAGTGTTTATTTAATATTAGAAATATTCTTTTATATAAATAACCATAATATAGTTTTCAACTTCAGTCAATATAACAATGAAACAATACCATCTAGTCCACCATCCAATATGTCCATCTTTTCCATTAACATACTTTATAGCATTTACTTCACCCCAGTTTGGGGTCCAGGCTAGGATCAAATATTGCATTGAGTTGTCAGCCTTTCGTTAAAATATTTCCACAGGCTTTCTTTGTTTTTTTGTGTTAATTTTTTTTTAAGTATACAAAAATATACACTACCCCTCATTTGGAGTTGTCTGATACTTTCTCCTGATTCAATTTGGATTATAAGTTACTGGCCAGAATATCACATGAGCACTGTTGTACCCTTTCCAAGGTATCATATTTGGAAATACATAATGTCTACTTGCCCTTCTTTGGTGATGCTAATTTTGATTACATGGTGAAGGTGTAGTACTATGTGTTTACTACATAGTTATTACTTTTCCCTATGCGATTTCTTGAAGACCATGCAAATATCCTATTCCCCATCAAAATTATCCCTATAATTAGCATGCACTGGTGACTCTAGCCTGAAACAATCTTTACAAATTGATACCCAATTCCAGCCCTGCCTTCGTGTTTGCCACTGACACGCAGCATTGTATTATAAGCAAGAGCCCTCATTCACCCTCAATATCTACTTATTATCAGTATGAACTCATGAATTCTTATCTTATAATTGTTTTATAATTCATTACTATACTCAGTTATTTTGGCACTAAAATTGTCCCAGATTTGGTAGTGGCAGCCCTTTCAAACTGGAAATTTAAATTTTTTCCTTTATCTTTACCACAACAAAATGTTGTAGGTCCATCTTATACCTATTCTGCTCTCATCTTATAATCAGCCATTACTCTAAAAAACCCTGGTTCCTTTAGAAATATTCAACACCAAAATATGCATGCTAATGGTGCTCATTGCTACTGTAGTCTCTTTATTTCCAGGCCATTCTAGATAATATATGCATGTATGTAGACATAATTATATACCATATGTACACATATACACATATGCATGCACTTAGATATGCCTATACACACACATATACATATTTTAGAAATTGTGAATTCACCCTGTACTTCCGATGTTAATTTATCACCATGGGATTCTTTCTTGTTTTTCTCAGTTCTATATTTGTGCGTCTCTCACAGTTAGAATCCTGACTCTCAACAACATCAATACATTCATTCACCTGCTTAATTTTATAATGTATCTTAAATGGTTTCAAAATTACTTTAACTATAAAACTAAAAAACAACAGATAAAACTATGAAAGAGAGGCCAGGATTTGCTTTCAGTACTCACTATATCCCAATTCCCAACCAAGACAGAGGGATATAGTCAAACACTGTGTTTGTAAATTATTTGAATTAGAACTTCCCACCCCAGCCCTCAGTATAGTTATGGCAGATTTTTGAAATTGTGTTTGTTTCTCTCAGTGTTTTCCATTTTAGTTTCTTCCCTTTTCATCCTTGTTGAATTAGTTATTTTTAATTTGTAGAACATTAGTATGCTCCCAAAAGTCAAAACTATGCAAGAAATTCCCTCTCATATCCCTTCTTCCCTATATCCTGTTCACATTGTAAGTAACCAACTGCACTGTTTTCTTGTTTATCCATCTATATTAGTTTTCTAGGGCTGATATAGCAAGATACCACAAATTGGGTGATTTAACAACAAAAATTTATTTTTCACAGTCTGGAGTCTGAAAGTCCAAGATCAAGGTGCCAGCAGTTTTATTTTCCTCTGAGGACTTTCTGCTTGGGCATCCTCTTGTGGCCTCTTCACATGGCCTCTCCTCTGTGCACAGGTTCCTGGTGTCTCTCTGTGTATCCTTTCTCCTCCTCTTATAAGGACACCAGTCTGATTGGATTAGGACCCACCTTCATAGTCTCATTTTAACTTAATTACCTCCGTAATGGTCTTATCTCCAAATAAAGTCACACTCTTAAGTACTGGTGGTTAGGCATTCAACATATGAATTTTTGGGGAACACAATTCAGTCCATAACTCCTTCCCATGTTTCATTTTATAAAGATAACTAGAGGCCTGGTGAACGAAATTCGTGCATGGGTAGGCTCCCTAGGCCTGGCCAGAGATCAGGGCTGATCTGGTTCCCTGCCTCCTCCTTCCCTCACTCCCTCAGCACCCGCTGCCCCCCTGGTCACCTGCCATGTTCTGTGTCACCCCCTGGAGCAATTGAACTCCTGGTCTCCCAGTCAAACTCCCAAGAGGACAATTTGCATATTAGCCTTTTATTATATAGGATTAGATATGTGAATGTTTGCTTATTTTTCATTTTTCTTACGCAAATAGCATAGTACTTACAGTTTTTTACACTTTTCTGGCTCACTTTTTTCAGAGGCATTTTTGTTAAACATGGTTTTGAATTTTAGTATCCATTATATAATATCAGTTGAATATGTTCAATAGTTCCAAGATTCAAGAATTTTTATGCATTTGTGATGAGTGCATCAATCCTTGCCTCATATAAACTGTGTTCAGACTAGACAGTGAGGAGTCATTTTGGATTTTTGGCTTATCAAGGTGTCCTGAAAACAATAATTTCTAAGAAGAGTGATTTAATTCATTAAGGTGGATATGAAGAAATCAAATAGCAAAATTGCAAGTGACTGAGTCAGGGGGTATTTGATGTGTGGCATTAAAAGAAGCATTATAGCCAATCATTCTTACTCAGAAGGAATTCTTGCTGGTCTTTTTCAAGTATGAATTAATATTTTCTTTACAAATGCCTAGTTCTATATAATCCTTTCACTAACACAGTAAAGGAGAGAAAGCACAAAACTATAAAAGATATTCTTCAACCCACCCTTACCACCTCCCCGCCAAAACCCACAAAAACTAAAGCAATTATACTGAAGAATAAGTTTGAATCTGTGCAATAATAAATTATGAATAGTGGTAGCTAATGCAATAGAGATATACTTGCCAAGGACCCTATATCTGAAGCCTAAACATACTAGTACATCATTGAAACAGAGAGACTGAGTCTCTTTACAAGAAAAACAACTTGGAATAACAGTAAGAAGTGTGCCTGGGTTTCAGAGTCATGCATACTTGTCAAGTGTCTTTGGTCATTCAGCCAAACTACATTTAGATGTTTGGAGAATCTGTCACTACATATATGAGCCTAGTAGAAGTCAGGGCCTCGATTCCAATAATGGAAGAGAAAATAAAGAAGCTGGTTCACTGCTATGGACTAATTGTGTCCTTCCAAAATTCATGTTTTAAAGCCTTTATCTCCAATGTAATTATATTTGGAGATAGGATCTTTATGAGGTAATTAAGGTTTAATGAGGTCATAAGGTAGGAACTCTAATGTAATAGAACTGGTGGTCTTATAAGAATAGGGAGGGAAGGAGAGAGAGAGAGAGAGAGAGAGAGAAAGAGAGAGAGAAAGAG
>NW_006284238.1:3263073-3264070 GCF_000327345.1 Myotis davidii
GAAAGAGAGAGAGAGAGAGAGAGAGAGAGAGAGAGAGAGAGAGAGAGAGACTCTGACTCTTGCAGGGCACAAAGAAAAGGCCATGGAGGACATAGTGAGATGGTGGTCATCTGTAAGCCAGAAAGAGAGGTTTCATCAGAACCTGAAACAGCTGGACCTTGATCTTTAACTTCTAGTCTCCAAAACTGAGAAGAAAATATCTAGCCTGTGGTATTTTGTAACGCAGCTGAGCTGATTTACTACACAGGACCAGACCCAGGCTCTTCATCTTTAGATGCTCTACTTCTGGAGCAAAAGATAGAGAAAAGGCACAGAGGCAGAGAGCTCATGATGCTGGTGGTAGCAGCAGCAGAAGTAAAAGAATACTAACCAGTCCCTCTTCTGGCATCTAAAATTTATTATATATTACAACTTTACAGAAATACAGAAATGTAATCACACCCACACACGTCTTTTTAATTCTTTTTTTCTTTTCCTTTTTTGCTTGATTTCATCAATGGTCATTCTGTTCCCCACCCCAGGCAATCATTCCTAGTGGTCACCTAGAATAAATCCTTCCATGTTTTTTCCATATCATGTATTTATATGTAAACACATATAAATACATAATCATATTAGTATATATAAATGTTAGGTTTGTTATGTTTTATAAAAATGGGACCACATTGTAGTTACTTTTCTCCATCTTGCTTTTCCCATTCAACAACTCCTTATGAAAATCTCCCCGAGGTACCAGGGAGTGATCTGTTCATCATTATTAATGGCTGCACTATATTCCATTAATTCCATTATAATTTACTAGGGGCCCAGTTCACGAAATTCGTGCACTGGGTGGGGGCGGGGGGAGTGTCCCTCAGCCCAGCCTGCCCCCTCTCACATACTGGGAGCCCTCAGGTGTTGACCCCCATCACCCTCCAATCGCAGGATCGGCCCCTTGCCCAGGCCTGACGCCTCAGAGGCGTCAGGCCTGGGCAGGGGACCCTCATTTCCCCCCATC
>NW_006284238.1:3264700-3270976 GCF_000327345.1 Myotis davidii
TCACCTCCTTACATTGTGCCTACATATGCAAATTAACCGCCATCTTGTTGGCAGTTACCTGCCGATCTTAGTTGGCAGTTAACTGCCAATGTTAGTTGGCAGTTAATATGCATATAGCCCTGATTGGCCAATGAAAAGGGTAGCGTCGTACGCCAATTACCATTTTTCTCTTTTATTAGTGTAGATTTCAGTTTTAAATAGTTTACTATTATGGTTATTCATGCTCATGACTAAAAATTCAAAGACTATAAAGGTATATAAATTCAAAAGCACACATACACCTCTTACCTTAGTCTCACTTCTAATCACTGTTCACAATCTCTTATGTATCCTTCAAGAAATAATTATATATGTAATTTCCCTTTAAAGGGTTATGCATAAGATGTCACTATATAACTAGAGGTTTTTTTTACTTAATACCTATCTGAATATCTTTTCATATCTTAAATATCTATACATATAAGTATTATCTCATAATATAAAATGATAAAAATATCTATATATATGATATAAAAATATTTCCATATATATTTATCTTCCAATTGCTTATATAATTACTGTAAACTATTTAAATATATTTTGTGTGTATATGTTATTTTTTTGTATATGTTATTTTAATCACTGATTAGTATTCCATTGCATTGGATATATTATAATTTTTTACCTCCAATTTATGAGCATTTAAGACGTTTTGAGGGTTTTGTTTTGCTTGATTACTTTTAATAAAATGACTGACATCAATTAAATTGTCCATCTATTATTGAGTAATGGATACCAACTGACCAAAGGGAAGACTTGAAATTCACCAATATCCAAACAATACCAGCTCCTGTACCAACAATGACTCATTCTGTTTCTCTAGCAGTATTCTGGAAACCAGTTAATTAAAGTAACAACCTTCCTAGAATGTTTACTTTTGTCAGTAAAATACACTTCCACTTTTATTTCTGGGTGAGAGTTTGCTATAATTCAAGAAAGTTGGTTATTTTGATAATTATATAATTTTCTTTTTGATGACAATAAATGCTCACCAGCAAGGCCATGGATCAGTAAGATCTCAACTGAGACTATGTACACTTCTCATTTGTGCGATTCCCACAAAAAATGCACTAATAGCAACAAAATAAATCAAAGAGGATTCAAAAATTCTACAAAATGCATCAAGTGCTTCCCACTTATCTCATTTATTTTTTATATTGTTTTTGTTATTATTGTTTTTGAGTGTTTAACAATTTTTTATTTGCAATTTATTTCTTACTTTTCTATTAATGGACAGATTTCTCTTACTTGATTGACAACTCCCACTTTGTGGTACCTACCAACATTAAGCTAATACTAAATACAAACAATTTTATCTTTAATTTTCTGAGTTGTCTTTTTTCTTCTCTATCATTTCCTTAATAGCTTCAATTTCATAAAAAGTCTCTTTTCATGTTGTCTATTTCTATTTGTTTCCAAGTCATCACTATTGCAGATATCCCATGATGCATGAGTTATCTGAAGTCCTTTCATTCTCTTCATTATTCTTATCTTTACTTTTTCTGCAATGTAATTGATCCCTAACATGGGATATTCCTATGCCTCTTAGAATGAGCCCAGCTAGAATATGTGCATTGGTTAGGCATTTTCCAGTCACTTCTCTGTTTTACTACTAGCTCTGAAATATCCATTTTCCTCTGTTTCCTAGCTATTCCTATATTCTTCTGCAGCAATATGTGAAAATCCTTATGCTATGGAAAACATATATATACTACCAAAACAAAAACAATATTTTATTTAGATTGTATGTAAATTTTCAAGGTGTTTTCTTCTTTGTGTTGCTAGTACCTTAGAATAGTGCCTGGTACTTAATAGGCCATCAATAAGTTCTCATTGGGGGATTTGCTTGTTGAATGAATCCAAACTGCTATAAATGTAACTGCAAAATTATGTTTGAAGATGGACAAAATAAAAAAAAAACAGAAAAATAATAATTGATTTGTTAGGGTGGGGTAAGGGTTGGCACTTTGTGGCTATTTTTATTGTGTGACATTATATTGCTGATTGAACAATAAAAAGTTCCGTTAAAGTTTATGTTATAGGTCTGTCTTGAATTCAGTATTCTCCCCCCCCTTTTTTTTATTAATAGCAGAGCACATTGTGGACCTCCTCTGACTCACTCCCATTTTTTTGATATAGTAAAACTGAACTGAAAGGAGCATCCAGATGAATGATAAGGATAATGATAAAAATAAAAGCCAACATTGCTTATTGACCCATTGGCCAGTTACAGTATAGGTTAGGCAAAAGTAGGTTTTCAGTTTTGTGACTACATGAAACACAGTTTATTCTTATATTAGTATTTATTAATTATTGTATAATTTTCCTTATGAACAACTATAAACCTACTTTGATCCCACCCTGTGCTTAGCACCTTTCTTGAAGCACTTCATTTAATACTCCCAACATTGTTAGGAGGTAGAATTATTATTGTCTCTATTTTAGAGATCAGGAATTAGAGACTTGGAGAAGTTAAAGTCTGGGAAACGCCAATATCTTGGGTTTGTCTCCAAAGTTCTTGCTAGTAACCATAATGGAGCCTGAGATAAGCAGTTTAGAATGGAGAATTGGCAGGTACATCTACTTTGCTCCAAGAAGGATTAAAGGATTGATTGGCTATTATTCTTTATTCAAGAATTGTGGCTGTTGCCTCTTCTTTGTTTTTCTCAAGACTCAGATAAATCAGAATATAACTGAAGAACAAATAGGGCACAACCATCAAGGGAATTATTTGCACAAAAGACACGTGTGGGCTAGGAAAATAAGAAAAACAACAACAACAAAATCACATTCTTATTCTCAATAATAACAGTCTTGAGACTGCAGGTTTGATCTAAGGCTTATCACTCCAGATCAGAGGAAAGTATCTGTTCGGATCCATAACAGTCCCTGGTCCAAGGTCGATGGTGTTATGAGCAAGAATGAAGGGGCTCTTTCACACTGTTTCTCTGAGGCTTTGAGAACATCACTTTCTGAGTCACATAATAGACCACATAAGGACCAAGGGCTAGAGTGTGGAGTGAGGGACCCTTTACACTGCAGCCGCAAGAGTCTTTGTCACAGGGCAACAAAGCAAGCAAGAAAAATAAAAGGAGATGATGCCGTTTATGAATTCTTGTGAGACAGCCCTAGTGTTCAGCTTTGGGATGCCCTCAGTGTTCAAAGCTACCTTCTTTTCCTTGCTGGCCTTCTGACTGCTTCTCTGGGTCATTCCCCACTGGATGAAGGAGAACCCTACTAGAATTCACTGTACCCAACTGACAACAACTTTTTATTGTGTTTTTTTTTTAATTAAATACTGTTATTCTAAAAAGATAGTGAACTTCAAGGGCAAGGGCAATATTATTTTTTGTCTCTCTGGTAGGGCTTAGCCACTATGTTGGGCATAGGGCAAGCAACTATAGTTCCTCATTAACCTGATTTGACATTAGCTTGGTTCTTATTGTTAGTAACTCAAACTGCACAAGGTTGCTCAAAGGTATAAATGAAAAGAAAAAAAAAAATCTCTCCTTCCTGGCTACCACTCAGGACAACATTGCTTGGAAAGGATTAAAACATTTTGCATCTCTACTAACCATTTCCCTGGGAAACAAAGCTAAGTCTGTAATGCTGATTAGCAATGTTAATATTCTTCTGTAGGTGGACAAGCACACTGAGGCTTGCTTCACCTTCCCCCTCTTCCTTAGATAGAATGATTTAACTCCTCTTTACACACACACACACACACACACACACACACAGACACACACACACACACTTATTTATAGCTATATAGACTCTACCTGGTATATGCATATCCTACAGGAATTTAGAAAGCAGTGAATTTTAAATTACAACACAAATACTCTATGCTTAACCCTGTCTTCTATATCAGAATAAAGGAGGAACTAAGAACAGAGAAAAGAGTTGATGTTTGAGGCCATTTAAGTCCTTCTCGCTAAAGCCAGTGAGGTTTCAATATCAGAAATAGCTGCAGCCTCTAGATCTCAGTGACTATAGGAAAATAAAATACCACAACACACCTGGCAGACTACAGTCTTTCAGCTTGGTTGGTTATTTATACTTTACTCTGCATTTACTTGACTAAGAGACTGTTTCTCCTGAAAAAAATTTTTTTTCTGAACGCTTTTTGTTTGTATTATTATATATTTTTCCTTTCTTTATTAAGGTATTATTACATATGTGTCCTTATCCCCCCATTGCCCTCTCCCCCCAGTGCTCATGCCCTCACTCCCTGGTGTCTGTGTCCACTGGTTATGCTTATATGCATGCATACAAGTCCTTTGGTTGATCTCTCCCCCTAACCCCCACCCTCCGCTACTTTCCCTCTGAGGTTTGAACATCTGATCAATGCTTCTCTCTCAGTCAGTGAAAGATAAATATCAATGATCTCATTCATTTGTGGATTATAATGAACAACATAAACTGATGAACAAAAACAGATCCCAAATTTTTTATTGCCAGACCTCATGTGCTACCAGATCTCTCTGGTGATGATTGGGTGTTTGTTAGTTTGTTTGCCCTTTGACAGGAATTAAATGGTGGGATGACTTGTGGTTACAACTAAGTTTGATAAAGCATGTTTAGACATGGCACAAAGAAGTGAGCATGGGTCCAGGAGTCAATACTTTAGTCCTTTCTGACCTTTAGCAAGAACCTCATCTCTCTGGGCCCCATTTCTGTACCTGTAAATGAGCAAGTTGGACTAGATGACTTAAAGGATCATTCTAAATTCTAATGTGGTGTGCTATCATCTATGAGAGAGTGGGGTTGATGGAGAGATGTCGAACTGAAAACCGAAGACATGTTCTTGAGGTCCTCACCTTGCCATTTAACAACTCATTAAACCTTTCTGAGACTTGGTTTCTTCCATTCTAGCTCTAAATTCTATGATTTTTATGATATTGCTTATTGAGTCTGAAAATATCACAAACATAAGTTCTCAGAAATTACCTTTAAGATTTTCATGCTACACAGCTTGTATCACATAAACCACCCAATTTGATCAACAACAACCAGGATTTATTATGCAAGTAAATGTTTTATCTGCACAGCATGGGTGAAACGCTGCATATTTTCCAAATATCACTCAGAAGCAATGGTTTTACTTGCCCTATCATAACTGCATTTTAAATCACTATTACTATTTAGCACAATTACCACCATGCTGTCTGGTTTTCATGAGGTTAAACACTGTGTCAACTTGATAAATTCTGTATTTTTACACTCTGGATTGCCTGCTTTCTGTTGAATGATGCCACTGGCAAACAGCCAACAAGTTTGGATTGGCACCTTTCTACAACTGACCAATGGAAAACTGCATGCCTGTTGATGTGTTTATGCAGCCAGATTCCTATAGTAGGTTCCACTTTAGAATTTGACAAACTCATCTCCTTCCTACCCTAGGAAATAAAGTGTCATTTTTTTGTACCACCTTGATTATAGCTGGCTGTTGTCTGAACTATAAGAGTGCATGGAGCAAAGAATGGCTATTTCAAAAGAGCTATCTGTAAGAGACAGAGGGAGCCTGCATTGCTCTGGGGTACTGATATTGTGCTCATCATTTCCATTCTGTCTTATTGGCTTTCCTCTAAATGCCAGAAACAGAAGATGGTTTGAATTCTCTGGCAGCTACCAAAGTCAAAGAGGGAGGAAAAAAGATGGGAAGTAATATGTTTATTAAGTACCCGCTGGTTGCCAGACATTGTTTAACTCATTCAGTGATCATGAAGTGACATCAGACACCACAGAATCTGGGGCCCAAGCAATGTGGTCAGAAAGCTGATTGTCATCTCCCAGTTCTGTTTTGTCATCTCCCAGTTCTGTTTTCCCCTGCTTGACTGTTCTCACACAGGTTCTCTTCACATGGTGGCAAGGTAACCACCAGCAGCCTCACTCTCACATCCTCCTAGCTTAGCAAGCCGGTGGATGGAAGATTTATCTTTCCCATGTCTGTATAAGCATTCCCAAGGAAGATTCAGATTGATGTGGCTATGCCACATGTTCATGAATGAACCAATCTCTCTCTCTCTCTCTCTCTCTCACCTCCCCCCACTCCCTCCCTTCTACTCTCTCTAAAAAAAAACAAACAATAGAAACTATATCCCCAGGTGAGGATTAACAACAACAAAAAAGGACATGTACCTTCAGCTTAGAGTCTCCTAAGGGTGTTATCTTAAATGTTATTAAAACAAGATCTTAGTAATCAAAATTTTATGAATGACAGAAATTTACTAA
>NW_006284238.1:3271027-3273993 GCF_000327345.1 Myotis davidii
GTGTACCTGTTCAGGAATCAGGGTGGAACAATGATAAACAGTCCCAGTGTGGAATAGGAGAGGAATTTCTTTGAAAAGCCAAAACAAAACAAAACAAAACAAAAAAACAAACAAGGTGGCAGCCCTTGCTAAACAGACAACTCTGTCCAAATGGCTACCCCAGTCCTTTGCAATGAGTTACTGAAGAATAATGCCAGTTTCAGTTGTCAGTTTGAATGTTTTCTCTAGTAAAACTGAATTGTAAACCCAAAAGGAAAAGTTAAGGGCAGTTTACCTTCTCAGTGGACATATATTAATATACATTTATCAGACAAGCTACAGAAATTTGTCTTTTTCCATCTTTTGATGACTTGTGCAAAATGGCAGCTAGCTTTCTCCTGAATACATATGCAGTCATCTAGATTTAAAGGCATATAGTCTATCTTGGATCACTTACAAATTGCAAGATGGCTCTGAAGCCAAACTTGCTGCTTATTTCATGCCCTGAACATTTAATTGCTGCTTGATGTGAACAAAGAGTTTTATCTGTAGATATGCAGCACTGAAATCTTAGCTGAGTTACAAAAGAGTTTTTAACAGATTGAGGCGATCTTAGAGGGAAGAAAGTTGGCTTGAACTATCTCACTGTAAGTCATACATGTTTTGAATCTGTCTGATAAAAGTATTCCTAGTTAGCACTTCTCTGGAAAATTCTAAAAAACAAAGTTCTTCTGTTGGGGTAAGTCAATATTGGTAAATGGTTAACAGGTTGGTCCTGAAAGAGATAGGGCATTTCCCTTACTTTTTTCTCTTGAATTGTACTTTAGTTTTAATTTGGTGAAAACTAATTTCTTTGCAGCACAAGTTTTCTTAGCTCCACTCTTTGACTTTCCTTCCATGTGTTCATGTCAGTTCAACCATCCCTCTATGTGATCATCTTAGGTAGTACTAGCCTGGGGCAGAGAAGAAGCAAGAACTGGGGATCCTCATAACCTGTGATTTCAGAAGATAGATAAAGGGCTCATGAGTTTGGGTTGTTCAATGTAATGGGTTGCTCTACTAATTTCTAATTATCTAAAAGTAAATATAGGAAAACAGTCACATTTATGATGAGGATTGAGTAAAATAATACTAATGAACCACCCAGCATAGTATTGGGCACATGTCCTTTATCTAAAGTGACTGCCATGTTGTTGTTGTCATCCCTAGGAGCACATTGGGTGGTGCTGGGTAGCTACTAGCTACTTTTAGCTCCTGCATACATCTTCTGAAATGTCCTCTGCTTTTTCTTTCTCTGCTGCCTTCCTCTGTGTGGACAAAATGCAAAAATATATAAATAAATAAATGAATTGGAAAAAATTACCTAAGTTCTGATGCTAAGAAACAAAAGAATGCAGAAAGTAATTTTATTGACTTCTTTGAACTCCTTCAAAGCATGGCATGTTCTCCCCCCTTCTGAGTCTTCACACAGGCTGGTCCTTCAATCAGGAACATCTTTCTTCTCATATTTGTTTCATGAGTCTTCTCACAATCAAGGCCTCAGTTTAGATTCCTCTGTCTCCAGAAAGCTCTGCCTTGATCCCTGCCATGAAGCTGGGGTCAGATGTTGCGTTGTCTAGGTCTTCTATGTCTCCTAGAATGTAGCCCTCCTTTATCACTACAGGGTCACTCTGGCAGAGACTGTGAGTTCTAGGAAGGGCAGAAATCATGTCTGCCTCATTGATCAAACTGATCATTGTACCATCAGCACCTAGTACAGTGCCTGGCCAAGAGCAGGTGCTCAATAAATGTCCTTGCTTTAAAACACATGTCATTCTTTTTCTGGAAGCGGATCAAAGATTGTTTAGTATTTTGTAGCTCCCCAATTATCTGTTCCTGGAGCCGCACAGCAATTGTGGTGGAAATGTCCCATAGCTATGCCAGCTAACAGAGTAACCACCAGCCACATGCTGCTGTTGAGAATTTGAAATGTGGCTAGTGCAACTGGGAGGTTTTTGTTAACTTAATCTAATTGAAATTGAAAAAGCTATGCATGCTATTATATTGGCCAGCATAGCCCAAAAGCCTGGGGTTTAAAAGTGTGTTTCCAGGAGCTGTAATCTTAGAAACTTTCACTTTTGAGGAAGATAGAATTATCACAAAATCCAGAAGTTTGGCAGTAACATCAAGTTTAACTAATGTTTAGAACCAGGTTCCTGAATAACACATAGTATTATTTGTTGGGTGATACTGAGCATCCAATTTTAAGCAAAGGAATTGCAGGGCCTAGGTTAATGCATGCCTGCCCTAATACCTTCTACCCATGTGACCCCAAGCAAGCTACTTAACATCTTATGTCTCCATTTTCTTACCCATAAGATAGAGCTGATAATAACCTAAAAAATAGAGCTGATAATAGTTGAGAAGCTTAGTACAGTGTCTGGCACATAGTTTGTCCTCAAAAATGCTAATCACCATGGTTAATTATTCCATTCTTCTATGTTTTAAATTATAGTATCTGATTATATGTGTGTGTGTATGTATATATATTATATATATATGTATGGCCTGATGCATGAACATTTGTGCAAGAGTAGGGCCTCCTTCCTGTGGCTGCTATATATATATATTATGTATATGTATATATAATGCCTAAGCAATTGGAACAACCAGAATGACCAGTCACTATGAGGTGCACTGACCACCAGGGGACAGACGCTCAGTGTAGAAGCTGCCCCCTGGTTATCAGTGTGCTCCCACAGCCAACCTCTTCCCTCACCCCAGCTGGCAGGCCTCGATCGCCCCATTGGTGCCATCCCCTAGGCTGGGACAGGGAACCGAGGGTGGGTGGCAGTGGACACAGACCCTTCCCCAGGGGGGCCTGAGGGCTGGCTCCCTCCTTGGGGTCAGTGGCCAACCTCCCGTGCTCCGTCCCTCCCTGCAGGAGGCAGGCCCTAATTGGCCTGCCGCCGCCCACTGCAGTGGAGCACAGTGGCAGTGGCCAGGGA
>NW_006284238.1:3274037-3291106 GCF_000327345.1 Myotis davidii
GGCGCAGTGCTGACGATGGCGGCCTCGGCATCTGGGTCCTTCCCTTCGACCCAGCGACTGTCGCCTCCTCTCCGGCCTGGCTCTGATTGGCCTGGCCCCAATTGGTCCTGATCGCCAGCCAGGCTTAGGGACCCCACGCCATGCATGAATGTCATGCACTGGGCCTCTAGTATGTATACATATACATACATACACACATATCTTACATACATATCTTCTAAATTTGTTTATAACCTTTAATCAGGAGAATAATGATGTGAGTGTAAAATGATATAAGAAGGTTAACGGATAGGTATAATAGAACGATAAACGTCACTTTATTAGGGAAGGTTGCTCATTTTAGAAAGATAAAGTATCTTGAAATGTTATATTCAAAGAGAAACAGTGTTTGAAGTAGGGAGTAGAATTCCTGTTTGTGGGAAGGCTTTGCTGCAAACATTTCCATTCTCCTTTGTGTCCCTCTTAGGCTGCCCTTTGCCATCTTCTCAATCAGTAAAATGTTCAGTGGGTGGCTGCCTTGTACCATGCGCCAAGGGGACTGTATGAGCTGATGCAGTGAGTCCAAAATCAAACCTTTGAGTTTCACTGTTTAAGTCAATGTGCTCTACAATGTTTTTTATATTCTTTGTGGCCCCTTAGCCCCATTAGAAAACTGTATGAGTGAGGGTGGGAGACAGGGAGATGGCTCCTAGAATCAGTAACTGCTTTACTGAGAAGTTTGCATGAAAGGCAGCAGTAAAAGTCAATCACCAGCTCTGATATTTATAGTGAGAGTGAGGAAAGAAAGAAAAGAAAGCCATGAAATGCTATTAGGAAGTCAGGGAAATAGAGAGAGCTACTCAATATAACTCCTACCTTACTACCTGTCTTTCATTTAAAACAAAGTTTTGGTGTTTGTTTGTTTTTGTATGAAGTATATGTGGGGTCTTTTTTAAGGAAATGGAAACAGGAAACGGTGCTCCTTCTGATCAATGGTGTATGGCAAGATACTATATCCTTTTGATAAAATAAATTAAAATGAACTAACCACAAATGCAGGAAGATGAGATCTAAAAATCAAGATGTTTCCTTTTTTCTCCCCTTGCTTCTTTATGTCAGAAATTGGGGACTCATGCTAAATTTCAAATAATCTACTAGGTCCTAATAACCAACTGTTGCACATTTTGCAAACTGAGATGCATTATATAAAACATTATATGTAATACATTTGTGTATGTTCAAAGTGGGGCTTTTAGATAAAACAGGGTGAAATTTTGACATCAAAAGGTCTTGAGATAACCATAATAATGGGAATGACCACTGGGGTAAGAGTATCCTTCTTTTATACTGAGTTATAAAATTGCTATTTTGGACATTTTTATTTTTTAAAAAATGGAAATTTTGCTTAATTTCCATTTATCCTATTCTAAGTCTACCAACCCTGCAAAGCAGAGGCATGATTGATCTTAAAATGTCAATCTCTCACCTAAGGAGAGGAAGAAAAGATTTATTTAAAGAATAAAATGTCATAGGGGTTCTTAGGAGAAAAGCTCCTGGGTTTGGATTTTCTTTGACTGCCACGCTTCCAAATGAGTCATTTTTCCCTGTCCATCCATCTTGTAGCTGCTTCTTAGCTGTGAGTGCAGGCATGTA
This sequence comes from Myotis davidii, assembly GCF_000327345.1. NCBI lineage: Eukaryota > Metazoa > Chordata > Mammalia > Chiroptera > Vespertilionidae > Myotis > Myotis davidii. The sequence goes on from NW_006284238.1 coordinate 3,275,670, forward strand.
GACTGGCAAATGCTTCAATGTTTTACACTCCTTTCTGGCAGTTCATTTTCCTGGGCACTGACTTTCAGTAAAGAGTTCTTAGTACTCCTCCCCTTAGTACTCCTCAGGACTTAGGGGAGGTGATATAATTCTACTCCTGGATACACCCATGCCAATGAAAATGCATCCACTAGGCTGGGGTTGGGGGTGCTGGAGCTGAAATTCAATGTCTTTGGTTTAGTCCTAGGGGATCAAAGAAGCAAATGAAATGCAGGATTTGTAGCAGTCACCTAAGTAGAGTTTAAACTATGAGTGTGTACAGAAAACATGAATGGATTCATCAGAGAGTCCAAAGAGTTCTCAGTACCTATATGCATTCTGCACATTAAAGGTTTAACGTATACATTATGCTGTATGTCTACCTGCATGGCATATAGTGGGCATTTGATAATTATATGTTAAAATAATCTAGTGTTAAAATTAGAGAAAATCTCCCACTGATTTAGAGGTGAAGAGAAACTTTTATTGTTTATGAAATTTAATCTATTTTATGACCCTTTAACTAAAAATAAACAAACACAAAATGAGTTTAAATACACTTTGTATGAGGTATATGTGGGGTCTTTTTTAAGAAAATGGAAACAGGAAACGGAGATATCTAAATTATCTCCTGTTTCAAAAAGAATCTTACTCAAGTCACCCTAGATAATTAATAAATTAATAAATTCTATTTCTAAAGACCTTAAGATGGAAAATGGTTGTATATAAAATCCAGTGTTTGGTGCCTTAGCTTTCTTTGTGTGAGAGTAAATAATTCCTGTTCTTCAAGTTTTCTGTATTTTCCAGATAATGGGCAAGATTACTGGTAATGGCACATGTTGCCATTGCACCGGACTAGCTATAACAACCTCTAGTCATCCTAACAGCCTAAAAAACTTGGTCCCCCTCCTCATCCTTCAAGTCACTACAGAGGAGCAGAAGGCAGAGAGGAGTGTCCTGTCATTGCAGAAAACCAAACTAAGGAAGAACCACTCCAAAGACAGGAATTTGTGGTCTGCTCTCCCTTTTAGGGAGCCTGAGCAATGAGTCAGTCTCTCCAAGGACTACCAGGCTGCCAGGACTGAAAAACTTTTATTTTCCTTCATAAAGGTAGGGAGGGACTGAGGGCAGAGGTGAGAAGACAGCTGCAGTTGGCCATTCCAAAACATTTGGAGAGCATGACCCCAAGAAAGTGAAAAAGGGAAGGGACCCTATTTTGGCTGAAATGTTTCATTTTCAACAAATCCATATGTTGAAATCCCACTGGTATTAGGACCTAGGACCTCTGGAAGGTCATAAGGGTGGTGTCTTTGTGAATGGATTAGTGCTCAGAAAGAGAGACCCCAGAGAGCTCCCTAGTCCCTTCCACCATGTGAAGAGGAGGAAGTCTGCAAACTGAAAGAGGGCTCTCACCTGACCATGGTGGCACCTTGATCTCTAATTTCCAGATCTGTGAGCAGTAGTTTCTGTTTATAAACTGCCCAATCTATAGTACCCTATATAATAAAAGCCTAATATACAAATCAACTGAATGGTGGAACGACCAGTTGCTATGACGTGCACTGACCACCAGGGGGCATACGCTCAATGCAGGAGCTACCCCCAGCCTTCAGGCCCCAGGCCAGCCAAGGAGGGTGCCATCAGGGGCCCCCTCGATTGCCCCGTCGGTCGCCCCACAGAGGGAGGCGACCAGCAGCGGTGGTGGGGGACGGGGCTGGCCAGCACCCCCCGCACTCCTCCCTGATTGCCCTGCCAGTCGCCTCTGGAGGCGTGGGGGGGGGGGCAGGGCTAGTGAGTGGGCAGTGCCAGGCCAGCCAAGGAGGGTGTCAGCAGGGCCCCCGTGCTCCCCCATCACCCCACAGATCAGCCCTGGTCACCGGCCAGGCTTAGGGACCCTACCAATGCATGAATTTTGTGCACCGGGCCTCTAGTATTGTTATAATAGCCTGTACTAAGACAGGGCCAAACAAATAATATTCCCAGTTATTTCTCTGAATAATAAGTCTACCTGAAAGCCACCTATTCCTAGTTTCCAGATATTGCAAGATTCATTCACTTATTTATTCATTCAACAAACAGGGCAGCTCAGACCTATATTATGGATTGGCTTCGTAAATATATCTGCTTCTTACAGAGAATTAGCAAGAAACTGAATGTGAATTTGGACTGTTCTAAATAATTTCTGTAGGTTACACAGTGGCAAGCTTATAATTTAAACATACCAAAGCAAATGGAATATTCTTTTAAAAACCTTATATTATTTAAAAGGCTCAGCTATGTTTAAATTGAAGAGATAACTTAGCATCAGGGTCTGAATATACCAGAACTGCTATGTCTTAGTAAATTGACTTCCTGAGGGTCTGCACAGTATAGATGAAACAGAAAATGCACAGGCCTTTGGTTCTGCAATGGCTTTAGGGAAATACTCTAATTTATTTGGGATTTGCCAAAAAATAGCTTACCCTTTCAGTTATGTCTCATTTTATGTTTTTTAATTTTGAATACATTTTATTGATTCTTGTTGATCATTTTTCTATGACACACTGAGAAAAGTAAATTAACTGTTTCTGAATTTTTTCTCTAAACACCTTCCATAAAATTTAGCTATATTGTATATTTCATTTGTACAGTTCTTGGTTGCCATTTTACCTTCTTTGTTTCAGTGACCATTAGAGGGGAAAAAGGGTTCCCACCCATTCCTTATTTGGTATCTATATCCCTGTAAGTGAAGATATTGGTTTTATCCACAAACTGCTGTAGTCAGATTGTTCCAGAAATATGAATTCATTACTGCAGAACTAATGTAATGTTGTTACCAGAAACCAGAGAATTAAATCCAGGATGCAGCGCACTGCCTTTAAGAGAAAGTGCTTGGGATTTGTATCTGAATGATGGTGGTATATGAAGGTGTGTGAGGGACGGTGGGACTGAGAGACAGAGAAACCCTCACCACAGCACATGGAAGTTTCTCCTTAGGAGAGCCTAGTGGCTCATTGTGCCTGTCAAGTAGGCTAATGTCCCTGTAAATTTCCTCTGACAGCAGCAGCACCAGAAAACAACACAACCAAACTGTAGAAGACTAAAGGCTCAGTGCTTGCAAGGGTTATTAAAATAAAACAGAGTAAAAAAAAAAATACAAGGCTTTGAAAATAAACAAAGGCTGGGAAGAAATGAGATCACTTTCTAAGAAAAAAAAGCATTTATCATTATAGGCCAAGAAAATGTTTCTCACAAAGCCATTATTTACGTGTTATTTGGCAGTCTCAGTTCAAGGTCAAAAATATCAGAGGGCAAAAAGAATATGATTCAAGATTTAAGATTAGTCATGACTGGCTCTGTAATTGCATAAATATTAAATATGTAGAAATAATTGTAAGCACATTATCTCCACATCTCCACATGTTGCTTTAATTTTTAATGTAATCTTTTATCCGCCTTTCCCTCAGCTGGCTGTGCGTTTGTGATTTGCATAGCTAGAATGATCCAGTGCCATCAATTTAGTAATGAAGTCACTCATTGAGCAGGATAGATTTCTAAAGATTATACAAAGCTGTAGGAGAGAAGAGTGTGGAAATGAAATTTTATGTTTTAGGGAAATGGGAAGTTTATTTTAGAGCACATTTTCTCATTGTAAATTTAATACGGCCACTTTAAAATAAATTTGAAAAGCAGAAGTGGGAAAATAAGTACCCATATTTTCATCATCCTAACTTACTGTGTTTTATATTCTAGTCTTTTATACCTATGCATATGTATTTTTAACATAGCTGTAATCACAATTATATGTGTGTATCATTTTGCATCCTGTTTGTTCTCTTATTAATATAACTATATTAATGACTTATTAATATAGATATATAACATAACCTTTATGACTGTAAAATAATAATAAAAAGAAGGGAGCACAATTTACTTACTAAGTTTCTGGTGACTAGCAGAGCAGAGTGGTTACGCTCCTGAAATTGGAGCCAGATGGATCAAATACAAGCTCTGCTACCCAACTGTAGATTTGGGCAACTTGGGAAAGGTTGGGCCGCAGTTTCCTCACCTATAAAGTAACAATAACAAAAGTGTCTCTATTAGAGTGCTCTTGTGGGAGTTAAAGGAAATTATCCATGGAAAACATTTAGCCTGGCTCTGTCACATAGTAAGTACTAAAACTAAGTGCTATTGAAAAAAGTCATATACATTAGATTGGGTTTTTAACATTTCTTTATAAAAGAAAGCTTAAGTCCTTCAAAAATGTGAGTTTCTTAAGGAGTTCCCATCACTTAAGAAGTTCCCACTTGGTTTTTCCCGGTAACAACTCTTGGCATCCACCACTAACCAAACATTAGTTCAAATGTAAATATGCTTCCCTAAAAATATATCTTAGTTTTGTCTGTTATTGAATTTGATATAAGTGGAATCACATGCACACATGCATGCACATGTGCACATGGTATCACTCTGTATTAAGAGGCATGCAATCTAAGGCTTGGTTTTGTTGTGATGAAAAAGCTTTGGGGGGCAAGCATTTGAGATCTTGCTTCCCAGCATGTTGTCAATATGACTCAAATAAATTATTATAAAAGTTAAAAAAATTAAAAGAAAAGGCTTTGGACAGGAAGTCAGAAAACCTGGGTTTTAGTCCAGTTTCCATGAGACCTTGGGTAAATCTTTTTGCCTCTTTGGGGCCTCCATGTAAAATGTCTGGGTGTGTTAAGTGTCTTTGAAGCTTTAGATTACTAAATTGTTAAGTCCTTCTTTTTGATTAACATGAAAAATCAGAGAAAAAGAGAATCCAGAGAAAGTTCTGGGGCCTGCTGGAATATGCCTCCCTTTCCCAAAAAATCATGTCAATAATCATGTCAGCAAACAAAGGGCTATAGAAAAATGAAAGTAATGATACTACATTACAACCGATTTTCCTGTTTCTGATACATACACATTTAGATATATTATTGGCTTTATTATGTATGTAGAGCATATTTTTCCTCGGATAAATCATAGCCACAAAGATTTTAATGTCAGTTTTGAACATTTTATAACCTTCTGTATTATATTTACAATATTCTGTATAAGTATTGGTATTTATCCCATACTGTTCCTGGTAAGTATTGCAGGTTGTCTTACTCAATGTCCATTCTACCCTCTTCTTATGGTGACTTCATAATGCAGACCTTACAGTGGTTCTCAACCTGTAGGTTGTGAACAATGAAAATACATCCTGTATATCAGATATTTACATTATAATTCATAAAAGTAGCAAAATTACAGTTATAAAGTAGCAATGAAAATAATTTTATGGTTGGGGGTCACCACAACATGAGGAACTGTATTAAAGGGTCGTGGCATTAGGAAGGTTGAGAACCACTTCTAGTCACTAGAGGCTTAAAACATTCCCTGGACACCTTTGCACCTAGAGCTATGGATTTGAATTAGCTTTATCAATTAGATATACTCATGTAAGATTTAGAAAACATAAAAGAAGTTTTCCTCCTGACCACTTTTGGCTGTACAGTGGGGCCTTGACTTACGAGTTTAATTCGTTCCATGACGGAGCTCGTAACTCAAATTACTCATATGTCAAATCAACAGTGAACGAATGAAACATGTGATGTTGTGGCATTCACTGTGACGTTCGTTGCGCCAACTAGTGGTGGGGTATCTGAAGCTGGCTCGTAACCCAAATTTTAGCTCTCAACTCAAAAAATCGTCCGAGAGACGGCTTGTATCTCGAAAAACTCGTTAGTCGGGACACTCGTAAATCAAGGCCCCAATGTATTTCTTTTATAATAAAGTTCATCTGAATATTTTTCTGCATGGTATTCCATGGTTCATTATTTAACCCCTGGAAAACAGTAAGCAGTTGTAGCAGTTGCGACAGCAGTAGCTTTTTGATTCCACCTTCTATCATGAGGTTAAATTATTGAATCCCATGTTCCAGTAGTCCTCAGCTCTATTGATACACCAACTCTGTACTGAACTGGTATCATTGATTCTTGGAGGGTCAGATTGTAACTCACTTCTTCAATCCTGACATGGATTTTTATAAGTACCCTCTATTTAATACTTTCATACTTAAAATACCTAAAATTGTTTCTGTTTGTTTATTCTGAACCATGACTCTTACACATCCTAAATGTTATTTTGAAAAACCCATTCACTGTAACACAGGAATAAAATACCATAACTTTAGAATGTTGTAGCAGGGAGAGAAGGAGTTTTGAAGCCAGAAAAAGAAAGCTATACCATTTAATAGCTATGTATCCTAAAGCAAGTTATTTAACCTCTATGTACCTAAATTTCCTTACATGCAAAGTAAATATTAATATATTGATCTTGTAGAGTTGTGAGAATTAAATGAGGCAACACAAGTAAATTATCTAGATTAGACTGGTCAGTCAATAGCGTTCATTTCTTTCTATACCCATATTGTACTTCCTTTAGTGACTGAAATGATTAATAAAATAATTTTGGGGAAAATTCTCTTTCAAGGACTTATATAAGAAAACAACAACCTTATAGGAATAAAATATTTAATGCTGATTCACAAAGATAAGAGGAGTAACTTAAAATGCAGCTTGAGAGCAGACTTCTGTTATGAGCCAGTGTAACCCGTTCTGAGTACTACCAATTCACCACACCTGGTGGTTCAAGATCCAGATAGTCATTAATTCATTCAACAAATATTTATTAAGCCTCCGCATTGCTAGACACTACTTTACTCATTAAGATACAGCAGTGAATTAAAAAGTCCCTGACTTCCAGGAGCTTGAATTATATTGGGAGAAACAGACATAATCCTATATAATAAAGAGGTAATAATCAAATTGACCATCACGCCCTCACACAAGATGGCCATGCCCATGTTGTCACAAGATGGCCGCTACAAGATGGCCAGCAGGGGAGGGCAGTTGGGGGTGACCGGGCCTGCAGGGGAGGGAGGGCAGTTGCGGGGGACCAGGCCTGCTGGGGAGGGCAGTTAGAGGCAACCAGGCTGGCAGGGGAGGGCTGTTGGGGGCAATTGGGCTGGCAGAGGAGTAGTTAGGCTTCGATCAGGCTGGCAGGGAAGTGGTTAGGGGCAATCAGGCAGGCAGGCAGGCAGGTGAGCAGTTGGGAGCCAGCAGTCCCGGATTGTGAGAGGGATGTCTGACTTAAGGTGGTGAACCGGCAGTCAGACATCTCCTGAGGGGTTCCAGATTGGAGAGAGTGAAGGCTGGGCTGAGGGACACCCCTCCTCCACAGCCAGTGCACGAATTTCATGTACCAGGCCTCTAGTAAATCAATAATTTCAAATAATGAGAACCATAAAGAAAAGGCATACTTCCTTCTTCAGCTCTCTTTCTCTTACCTTCTCAGCAGTTTCTTATGTTACTTGACTCATCCTATGCATGGCAATGTCAAGATTCTCTTATGTAGGTGAGTAGTTTCAGGATTTGTGAATAGTCTGGGGCTTATTACTGTTTCATGGATGCAAGCAGAAGACATAACATGCCTAGATTAGAGACAATGAAGCATGTAAAAGCAGCATAAGCATGATGTTGATACTAGTTTCCCATATCCCCCAAATCCCATTGATTCTAAGAAAAGAAGTCCAGGTGGGTGCTGCATATACAGTGCATTTCTGTCATAGACAAGAAATACTAAATTTCGGGAACGTACTGCTTTTATAGTGTTTGTTAACCAAGCCTACTCTTTGTTTGGGAGAAGATACTACTTGGTTGCTCAAGGTTGCTCATTGCAAATGCAACCGTCAGAAAGAACATGAGTAATGAGTATTTAACACCTTGCATTCTTAGCATACCCAGAGAAATGTGTACAAATACTCAGGGCCCTTGGTAGACCACATTTTCAAATAGGTAGAGTGGAGAAAATGTTTGAACTTTCCATCTTTTATAGTTTATTCAATCATAATTATAAAATTTTGTAAAGTTCTTAGGACTTTGTCCATACCCCTTTCCAACTTTTCAATTGTTACCAAATATAACCTGACACTCTTATATAGATCCTCTCATCACTAAAAGTATGGAGCTAGACCTCTGCCTTATAGAAACCTCACCGCAGGCTCTCTTCCTGTTCAAGATTAAAGTGAGTGCTTATTCTAACAAACCTCCATGTATTTATGTGGGTAGGGAAAAGGACACAGTATGATATTTTCCCAGCCCTGGGCACTTCTTGCGTGAATGAGGCCTTCCTGGATCATCCTCACATCCACTTTTCTTGGGACGCTCAAGCCATATACAGCTGTCTCCTTCACCTTTATAAGCATAGAAAAATCATTCTTCCTTGTCCCTTGTCTATCGAGTTATCTAGCCACTCATGTAATAAATTTCACTTTGCCTCAGAGGTGAGGCCTGGGGGAGATATAGTGATGGGGATTAATAGCTCTGGTGGAGAGAATCACTCTGGGAAAGAGAGGAAGAGGGCAAGCACACAGTTCTTATTTACTAGTACTGTGAGGTAATAAGTAAGAAATCTTCTTCTGAACCAGAACACCTCATGGATAAAATGAATAAAGATGAAGATTGAAAACACAACACTAGGCAACTGAAAAGTGTGATAACATAAATATTTCCAGACCATGAGATAGTTATAAAAAATACCTGGTAATATTTAAAGAGATATCATGTTTGAGTTTCCTTGTGTGGAATGAGAAGTAATTTGCTGGTGGACAAGACAGCTGGAACACATTCCAAACATAAGTAATTATACCAAGGATCAGGGGTGCACCTTTGTTCAAGTTTTTATAAAATTGGCCCTTCCTTCAAAGTAATTTACTTCCATATGCCACAAAATTATCATATTATATTGATTTCATTAGAATAAGACACTTTACTGCCATATTCTAGAAAATAGTTCTAATAACTATACAAATTGACCTCGAGGAGATGTTCAAAGTGCAGTCTATACAACCATACACAGACACTCTATCTGCTTGGCTCATTACAGAGAAAGCAAGTTATTCAGCATAACTAGAGTGAAGATTATGTATGAAAGAGTGGTAGGAAACAAAGACTACATAAAAAGACAGAGGTCAAAACGTGAAGAAACTTAGGGTCCATAATAATGTGATTAGAATAAAACCTGGGTGCTGGGAAACTATTGATGGGTTTTAGGCAAGAACATGTGATAGACATTTTAAAAATATCACAAACATGGACTATTGGAAGAGTGGTGACAGTAGGACAAGATTAGTCAGCAGACCTAGTAAAGATATACCAGACGATAATGGGAACTGAAAGGATGGAGAGAAGGTTGATTTCTTCTGTCTCAGAGGGGAAGGAGGTCTTCTTCTTTTCCACAGTGATTCTCTCCATCAGAACTATTGTTCCCTTCACTCTATCTTCTCTACCACCTTGATCTTTCACTTAACTTTTCTTTTTCTTGTGTCTCCAATCTCCCTCTCACTCCTTACTCCATTCCTGCACCTTTTGGTTGCCCTAATATGTCAAAGTTTCACTTCTGCTCACTCCTACTTTTTGGCATGAGTATTTCCCTCTAAGTTAGAATGGCTTTATTCACCCTTCAGATTAGGATAATCTTACCCTTTCTAACTAATAGGTGGTCAAGCAGCCTCTAAGCAGCACTGTGGTGGCTAGCACAGCCACACGGATCACTACTGAGTTGCTATGTTGGTTTGCCACAGTTGCAGAGATTCAGCCAGTAGGGTGGTAACAGGCTCAACTGGATTCAGACAATTACTACTTATACAACAAAAATAATATCAGCATGGTGTCACTTCCCCACATCTCTGGCCCCATAAGATGATCTAACTGGAGGGACCTGAGGACAGAGACAGGAGTAATGGGTTAATCTACTGAGAAGTCATCTAAACTAAAGCCAGACAATTTCTAGATTTACATAAAAGCTTGTAGCTGTGCCCTAACCGGTTTGGCTCAGTGGATAGAGCGTCAGCCTTCGGACTCAAGGGACCCAGGTTCGATTCTGGTCAAGGGCATGTTCCTTGGTTGCAGGCACATCCCCAGTAGGGAGTGTGCAGGAGGCAGCTGATTGATGTTTCTCTCTCATCGATGTTTCTAACTCTTATCCCTCTCCCTTCCTCTCTGTAAAAAATCAATAAAGATTATTTTTTAAAAAAAAGCTTGTAGCTGTATTTGAGGGGCAGCGGGGGTGGAGTAAGATGGAAAGTCCTGTGCTCAACTGATACTAAGGAGATGGATGAGAATAAATTTTATGTTAGTCTTCTGCAATAAAGCTTCTCACAAGAAGCTTATCTCTCCCTGGTCAAGGAGAAATCGCAGGGCATTCCAACAAGACTCTGGTCAGACTTCTCTGTCTGGCCTCTGTTAAGACATGTATAGTTATGTGGTGGCTGTCTCTCAGTAACTCTACCCCTTGACTTTCCATATATCCAAGTAACAATTATTTCCTGGAGTTCAAGTTACCCATTAGATTATCTAATTAATTGTACTGATTAATTATAGGGGCTTGGATCAAGTCTTTTCTGTTTGTCTTAAGCCACGTCAAATGAGAGTGACTATGACTGTGACTCCTGGCAAGATGATCAGGCCAACTTGAAGGATAAAAGGCTCCCCATCCAGAACCAAGCCAGCTAAGTATGTCTCAGGTGCTGCTGCGGTTGACCTTAGAGCAGTGATGGTGAACCTTTTGAGATGGGCGTTTCAGCATTTTGAAAAACCCTAACTTAACTCTGGTGCCATGTCACATGTAGAAATTTTTTGATATTTGCAACCATAGTAAAAGACTTATATTTTTGATATTTATTTTATATATTTAAATGCCATTGAACAGAAAAATCAACCAAAAAAATGAGTTCGCTATCACTGCCTTAGAGAGCCACGCTACTTTCTTTCTAAGGTAGGAAATAGATTGCTGTCTTCCCTGATTCATTAATATGAGTGCAGCAACAGGTTTTGGCATTTAAATATATTCTACCCTGACTGGCCAGCAGGAAGCCTGGCACAATGTGACTATGATTACTTGCATCAGAGAGTTTAGACCAGTGGTTCTCAACCTTGGCTGCACATTAGAATCACCTGGGAATCTTTTTAAAATCCTGATTTCTGGGCCTCATCCTCCGGAAATTCTGTTTCTTTGTTAGGGGGTGGGGCTACAACATTAATAACAAAGAAACAGAATTTCCAGAGGATGAGGCCCAGAAAATCAGGATTTTAAAAAGAATCCCAGGTGATTCTAATGTGCAGCCAAGGTTGAGAACCACTGATTTAGACTGTTTCGTTTGTCAGTCAAGTATAGGCCTGATGTCCACATAACAAATAGTACTCTATTAGGGGCATAAACTGTATTCGGAGTATTAAGTATCATTTATTACAAGGAGTAAGTCAATTTTGTGTCCCTGGTGATGGACAAACTCCTTGATCAGAACTAAATAATTTCTGCATAGCAGGCTGGAGTGCTTTGGAAGAAACAATCTGCCTATCAGAGCCAGTTAGCCTTGCCAGTATAGTACAATGGCCCCAGGTGAACTGTATTCTGCTAATAGATTTGTAGTGACTTCAGCAACAGCATTTTGCTGACATGGGGGTCAATGTTTGATTCTTCAGTGTTCAAAGGAACAGCTGTTAAGTTTTTGTTAGTAGGGTCAGAAGGGAGTGATAGATGCAGCAATCAATTAAATTCAGAGAGTAGCCATGATCTAAGAAAAGTTTGTTTTTTTCTTAGAAGGTAGAGAGAGACCATGGGGACTGACAATAATATTAGGCTAGTGGGACATATTAATGTCCAGAAAATTAAACTTGTTGTCATCTTGGGTGAAGGTCATCCACTTGTAAGGTCAACAGTCTTTAGTTTAAGATCTAAGGAGTAAGGACCCAAGTCCTAAAGACCTAGGATGTAGTTAATAATGGGGATTTATAGCTACTAAAGCATCCTGAGATGCCATGCCAGGCCAAGTGTCCTAAAGGTAAGAGCAAAAAGGAGAAAATAATTGTTCCCCCAACTCCTGACTTCACTGGGTTTAGGGTGCTCCTTTTCTATGATCTGGATTGTTGCTTCCCTAGCATAGCCACATGATTGGTATGAGCAATGTGTGGCAATTACTTCACTCTTCTTACCCATTTTCATCATTTCTAACCCACACCATTTGCTTGTATTCCTCTCTCAGTGGCCATTTCCTTATATAGTGTGTACCATCTTGAACTTATCCCATTCCTGAGGTGTGGGCTTTGCCAGGACCACTTAACAGCTGTCACATCATATTCATGATTACTATCTTCTGCCCTCTAGTTCAAATATATCTTACCAAGGCATCTAAAATCCTTGCTATTTCCTGCTCATCAGATTCAATCAGCACAATGTTGTCATTATGAACAACCAAAATGAACTGATGTGGTATTTTGTGGAATATCAGGACAATCAACATCTTTGTAGATGATATTAAGGAGAACTAATTATACCACTGAGGAAATACTGTGAAGGCACACTGTTGACCCCATTAGGTAAAATCCAACAGGTTCTTGTGGTTTTTATAAATAAGTATGAAGAAGATAGCATTAGCCAAGTCAACAGTAATATAACAATTGCCAGGTACTGTGTTCCAGTAAAAATACTGCATTTGAAACAGCAGCTGCAATTGGAATTACCTCCTGATTAAGTTTATAATAGTCCACAGTCACCTCCAAGATCTATATGTATTTTGCACTGGCCAAGCTGGTAAGTCTTTTATGGAGGCATTGATTGCTTCTGGTTTACTGTCTTGCAAGGAAGTGAAAGTTCCAGGAGCTTCCACTTAGCTCTTTCTATTGTAATGGACCTCAACCCATGGGTAAGAAAGCTAATGTTGGTGTATTGTCAGTTCTAGAACTGAGAAAATAACCACACCGTGGCTATGTGAATCAACTGAACTAACAGAACCTACTGTGAGCTGAACACGAGCGAAGAATTCATTTACATCCCCAGGAATTAGCATCAATTCAGAGCCAGTGCCTAGTAAACCTTAAAAATCTGTGTATTTCCTTGTCTGCAATGTACTGTCACTACTCTAGATCCTGTCATTCCCATTGAAATTAAGGAGCCCATCTCAGTAATTGCATCCTCTATAGTCATACATGGCCTACAGAGGGGAACATCACAGAAATTTTCAAAGGTGTGTATCTTTCCCTCCCTAATTTCTCATTCTTCAGTGAAGGGAATGTCTTATAGACCTTTGCATGGAACAGATGGGCAATGGGGATGCAGTTTGAATAGGATAAGTCCAGTATAACATTTCCCAAAGCCTTTGGATTCCCTGTTCCACATTATATCAGGAAGCTCTGATATCTCAACCTCACAAACTCCAGGTCATCATTGAGTCCAAGTTGCCTTCAATCAACCAAGCAAGCTAGTGGCTACAGGTAAAGCGTAATAAAAATGAAAAGCTTATAAATATTAACTATAACAGGGGGTTAGAGTAATGAGGCATTCACTAGTGAAAAAGAGAACCATAGAAAATATAGAAATAACAGTTACAAGGAGCTAACCTTAAAGTAATCTTTGAGCTGAGAGAGTTCCCCAAAAGAGAACTCCCCCAGGCCTCTCTCCCTCCCTCCCCAGGCTAAGAGCCAGCCTTCCTTGGAAAGAGAACAGCCTGGTTCACTGAATGGCAGAGAACTCACTAAGGCAGCAGTTCTCAACCTGTGGGTCGCGATGCCTTTGGGGGTCGAACGACCCTTTCACAGGGGTCGCCTAAGACCATCGGAAAACACATATATAATTACATATTGTTTTTGTGATTAATCACTATGCTTTAATTATGTTCAATTTGTAACAATGAAAATGCATCCTGCATATCAGATATTTACAGTACGATTCATAACAGTAGCAGAATTACAGTGATGAAGTAGCAACGAAAATAATTTTATGGTTGGGGGTCACCACAACATGAGGAACTGTATTAAAGGGTCGCGGCATTAGGAAGGTTGAGAACCACTGCACTAAGGTGTCACACCCGTAAACTTGTTGAAAAGCTGCCCTCTGGAGCTTGCTTCAAAGCCTGTCTCTAGCATGCCTGGAAAGCTCCTCATGGGGTAGTGTTGTAACAGTGGGAAATTATAAACCCCCATTCTTTTGACATTGCTTCTCTAAGTGCGGATTCTGACTAATACGTAGCTTATAGATAAACAGAATGTTTGAATCGGAATCTTAGGACCTAACTTCAGAAGGAACAGACTCTGACCTTCAGTCGTCCCAGCTCTAGGATAATCTGACCTTCAGTGGCAACTCCAGAATTACAGAAACCAGGAGGCGGCCCGCCAGACCGTCACTGGGCCAGTTTCAAGGCCCTGATCAGAATGGGCTGTGCTGGTCTGCTCACGGAGAGCTTTTCACCCCCCTTCCCTCCATCTCTGTTCTGTTTTCCCTTTCCCTCCTTATAAAAACCTCTGCCTGCACTGAGATGTTAGGCTGGCCTTTGAGATATGACCTTGACATCTCCTCAGGCAGCTGACACCTGAGCAAATTGCCTTACTTTTTCACGGGCGCCGGCTTTTGTGGCAACAGGTGGTTATGGAGTCTCACTTTGGTAAAGTGGTTCTCAACCTTCCTAATGCCGCGACCCTTTAATACAGTTCCGCATGTTGTGGTGACCCCCAATTTCATTGTTACAAATTGAACATAATCAAAGCATAGTGATTAATCACAAAACAATATGTAATTATATATTTGTTTTCCGATGGTCTTAGGCGACCCCTGTGAAAGGGTCGTTCGCCCCCCAAAGGGGTCGCGACCCACAGGTTGAGAACCGCTGCTAGACACTACAAAAGCACTCGAGCCGGGGACGCGGGAGGAAAGGGCTGTCTCGGCATAAGAGCAAGTCAGGTAGGCTGCAAGAGTTTGCCTACCAGTACACCAAACCCGGGTAGCACCCCCAGCCCCACTTCTTTCCTGTAATGTCTCCTCAGCACCCTCTACTGACACAGGTCAGCCCTTGCTGGCAAAGGGAAACTTACTTTCAAAGGCCCAGATGCATTTACACAGCACAGTCAAAAAAGGGTGAATTTGAAGGCAATACATTAACACCTGGCCTACGCGTCACTTCGCAGGCTTCCCGCACAGACCCTGTAGTCGCATGTCTACATCGGCCTGGCGCGTGCCCTGGCAGCCTGCTGCCCCTCGGGGTTCGCCAGGAAGGCACCAAAAGCAACGCAAGAAGAGATGAGTCTGCACAGAATTTGGAACTCATTTCTCCCCTTCTTTTCCTACAGCTCCAGAGCTCCTGTCCAAGGCTCGCCAGGGCCGGGTCTTCAAGGACGGGAAACCTGAACAGCGACAGGGCGCTGGGGAGACGGTTCAGCCCCCGTGGGACGTGGGCAGCGGGCGCGCCTGGAAGCCAGCCTCCGAGGGCCTCAACTCCAGCGGCGCTGCCTCGCAATGACGAGAGCTGCCCGAGGTCTCCCCACAGCCCCGGCGCAGGGCGGCAGGCGCGGGGCGGGCCCGGCGGGAGGCGGGCGGTGATT
>NW_006284238.1:3291240-3291502 GCF_000327345.1 Myotis davidii
GACGCCGAGGGGCGCTGGAAAACCAGCGCTTCCTTTCGCAGCTGCCGCCGCCATCTCCACGTTTGCGGAGCGGGAAGGAAGGAGGGGACTTGCGGCTGCAGCTGGAGCGGGCTTCTCTCCGGGGATAGTCCTCTCCTTGCTCTCCTTTTCCTCCTCCGCGCGCCACCGCCGCCCGCCCCCTACGCCCTCTCATCGCAGCCCTAGTTGGGGAGCGGAGAGGAAGGGGCGGCGGGGGGCGGGATAGGCAGGCAGGTGGGCGCCC
>NW_006284238.1:3291788-3292100 GCF_000327345.1 Myotis davidii
AAGGTGCGGACGTGGTCGGGACCCGCATCCGCAATAGAAAGCGAGGAGAGCCCGAGCTCGGAAGTGGGGGCATCTCCGGCGGCCGCTTCCTAGAGAGTCCACCGCCCGGCTCCTTTCGGTGAAGACAGTGCCCTGGCCCCGAGTCTCCCGGGGAAAATGAAGTTAAGCCGCCAGTTCACCGTATTCGGCAGCGCGATCTTCTGCGTGGTGATATTCTCGCTCTACCTGATGCTGGACCGGGGTCACTTAGACTACCCCAAGGGCCAGCGCCGCGAGGGCTCCTTCCCCCAGGTAAGCCCCAGGGGTGCCGAG
>NW_006284238.1:3292242-3304339 GCF_000327345.1 Myotis davidii
TGACCGCCCCGGGGCAGCCCCTCGGCCTGCGGAGGGTTAAGCTGCACAGGCCCCGAGCGCGCATCCAGTCGCGGAAGTGGATTCCGCAGACCCCAGCGGCGAGGTGTTTTGACCCCACCCACGCTTTAGAAATAGACAAAAGTTTAGTGGGTGTTGCAGTCCTCGTCGAGGTGAATCGGCAGGGTTGGTTTTAGTGTCGTCATTCTTCAGCTATGACATCGGGTTGGTTCGGAGCAGAGGTGGGAGCCTAGCGGGGAAGCGCGTGTTATACCCCAGCCGGAAGCTGTGGGGCGCTCAGCCCTGTGCCCGGTGGTCGAGTTGTCAAAGGAGGGGGGAAAAGGATCCCTCTTCAGTCTTTTATTTAAAGTTGCTAAGAATAAGCAAACGGAGAAGGATGCCGCGCCGCGTGTATTTCGTTTCTAGTTATTTGCCACTGACCAGGACGCCAAGGAAGTTTTAGTTGAACTGGGTGTTGTGTAGTATCCTCTGTAATGAATGAACCCGAGAAACTCAAAACCCTGACCATCGGATCCTACAACCACTTGATTAAGGGATAGAAAAACGTGGAAGAGCAAGTTGACGTGTTAGTGTGTGTGTGTTAGTGTGTGTGTGTGTGTGTAACACCTTAAAGGACCAAAGAATACGTATCCTTGTCATTTGTTCTTGTGATACGTTAGGGCAAAAGGCTTGACTTTATTTCAAATTAAACTACTGACTTTTCCTGAATTATTATAGAAGTGAAAAAGACCTCCATGTGGATGCTACCATCGGTTTAGAACACGCAAAGTATTTTGCAGATGTGAGGTAGTGAAAATCTTGTTATAAACAGATGTATCAAAAAATTTTAAAGCTTCTGTTTCTTCGAAGTACAGTAGTCTGATAGGGAAAAATATGGTGAGATTTATATACATGGGGTATCTTTAAATCTTGAGTTTAGAGTTTGTTTAGTGCTTGTTAAGATTGGAAAAAAGTTTTAAAAAGGATACACTCTGTGAAGCAAGAGCAAAAGGAGGAATTCTAGGCCTTGTTTAATATTCTGTTTAATAATTTTGGGGCTCATTTTACTGTAATTCCTCCCTCCCTTACCCCCAATAACCCTATTTAAAAATTTTTTTCATTACAGGAAAAAATCATGAAAACTGATATATTTAACTTAAAGTGTTATCTTGAATTAGGTATTTGGGTTTGGTTTGATGATCACTTGGAAATGATTTTTGCAAACATCTGGGGCTGCAGTTGACAACCTTGACATTTTACTGTTGCTGAAGAAGTGAATGACTCATTCAGTTACTGGGACATCTCAGGCAAAGTTAATGCAATATTTTAATATACAGCCCTAGTCCTTGTCAAGGGGCTGAATTTCTGCTTAGAGTGTAAAGCATTTCATGGCAAGTGACAATGGCTGCTAGAAGAGAAGGCCCTGGGTGTTTTCTGTTTTGTGTGCAAGAGGAGAGGGTTTGGTAGATGGAGGTTTTTGTATTTAAGGGTATGCTTCTCAGATTTTCAGTACTGGATTTCTCTGCTGATTTAGTTTCGGAGAGCCACTAAATCCCCAAGCAGGTGGACAGGATAAACCTGATGTAAGCCTAACTTGTGTGTCTGATACCAGTCTTCCATGATAAACTCTATTTCCTTACCATCACCCAGTAGGTAAGGAAACTGAGGCACAGGGAGATGAACTTGTCCAAAGTCACACAGCTAAAAGCTGAGATTTGAATAGGCGGCCTTTGGGGTCTATGCTGTCAGCTGCTGGCTGTACTGTCTCTTAGTAATCTTTTATCTACTGTTAGGCCCCAGCCTACTTGTAGAAAGACCTGATGGGGAAGCCAGAGAACATGTTGTTCCTTAGCTTATGACTGTAATTTTTCAAATGTAATTTTTATTATGAAACCCTAATTAATATGCTCCTTTTACTGAACACGTAATACTTAAGGTTTATACCTCCCCCAGAGTGTCTTCTAGCTCTCTTCAGAGCTAAACACTGTAATGAAAATCATTGTGTAACCCAGCATCCAACATTTGACTTGATTATTTATTTATTTTTTTACTACTACTATCATGTAAACCTGAATTTGATGAGAACACCAAACAGCAGAACTTAGATTGCAGTGTATCATAGCACTTTGTGTGGTTGGCTACAGAATTCCTTAGTTATGTTAGAGCCGAGGTAGGCAGGCACTAATGTCATTGATGCAAGTGGAGTGCTTTATCTAGGAAGGGATTGAAACCTCTGATTTGTCCATTTTAGTTTCTTTCAGTTAATATGGAACCTTCAGGAAGATATATAGTCCATTTTATAAGATATGTTTTAAAACCATCCTAGATTAAGAGCAGTCTATTTTGCTGTTATTCTGGCTTTCACTCCTTCCTTCCTCCCACAACTCTGTGTTTCCCACCACTTGGCCAGACTCGGGGGTAAAAGTGGGCCCAATTCAGGGTGCTTCAGTTTCTCCCACCCTAGAGCAGCTGGCTGCTTCTAAGATAGTCTTTGGAAGTCTTTCCCCTGTGCTCCTGGGAGGAATTTCTTTGAGGCCTGGAGGCAACAGGTGGCCTTGTCTGTTTTAGCTATGTACATATTTCAGGGTTAATATATCTCAGCTAGAAAAATTAATAAAAATTTAACTCTGAATGAAAGGCTGGCAAGGGCTTAATGCCCTAAAGATGATGTTTTGAGGTAGTGTAAGAATTCCAGCAGCTGGAAAGGAGAAACATTGTCAAGGTCTTTCTGAAATGCTTTATCACTTCTTACAAGCATATTTCTCAAGTTACATAGGATCAACTGTGTGTATAATATGATGTCTTTTGTTTGGGTCTGGAGAGTTAAATTAATGAGCCAGGTTTTGTATAACAAATGATCAATCTTTAAATAACAAGTATAGCATAGGACCATAAGGATTAATAGTAACTTTTGGGACTGATGAGAAATATGAAAATGAAGTTTCAGACTGTATTATTGTACCTAGATAAAGTGAGAATGTCTTTACATAAGTATTCCATTGAAAGAAACTGGAAAGTGGGGACTATTGTGCCTTTTGGTTTTTTAACTTTTATTGTAAAAGTGTAATACACATATAAAAATAAGCTTAAACGCTTTACATCTCTAGTACTTTTTAAAGAGTCCAACATAGATGATGTTTAATAAAATTAGACCTCCACTCTCCAGTTGTTTTATCTCGCTTTAAGAAATTTGTGAATCTTTAATGATAGGTAGAAAAACATGATCTTCCCTGCTTCTTCACACTCTATTGTGCTCTATCTAAACTGTAGCACGTGTTGCTGGTGTTTGGGCAGGCGTGTGTATGGGAGCTTGTTTCATTTTGTGGGGTACAATGTTTGAGATCTGTGACTTTGGGGGGGGGTGGAACTTCGACAGTGGTGGCAACTAGGCTTTTAGGAGGAATGCAAGAAAGCCTCTGGTGAGGCTGGTCTCCTCTACCCGCCCCGCGTCCAACAATCCTGCAGGACTCCTCCTGCCCAGCACGTTTCACTAACACTCAACTTACTTCCTATACACCCCTGGGACAAACACTCGTGACTGCATCTGGTCTGAAGGTTTCAGTTTATTATTTCTTAAATTGAATTGAATGTGCTGTTCCCAGATCAGCACTGCTGTCAAGGCCTAAACAAGTCCGTTTATTTGGGGATGTTGCAATCCTGTTTTGCAGGAGATTTTCTGTTACTCGTTAGCATTAAGGGATTTCTGGGTTGAGGAAAAAGCATTGACTAAAATTACCAGTTTTATTTGTTGTTTTCACTTTGAGTCAGCTATTGCTTTTTGTGATGGCTGTTAAAACTTTGGCCTTTTTTGACAGATGGCATAAGTATTGAGATTTTCCTAGAAGGAGTAGTTCAGTAGCTGCTTCTGATCCCCTGCTTAATTATTAGCTTTTTTCTTTTAGTCCAACAGTCTGTTTTTGTTTGTTGTTCCCTCCCTTCCATAGAGAGCTTTAAGAAAACGGGAAGATATTCAGCAGCTGCGACATGATCTCTGGTTGCTGGATCATAAAGTCATTTTGACCCCGTATGTCTTGGTGGTCAAGTTCATAGTAGCATAGCATCTGCTTTTCCAGTACATAAAGAACTAAAGAGGGGAGGAGGAACTCTGAAAGAGTGAATTTTGCTTTTTTTCATAGTTGTCAAGAGGAAGCAGACTATTTTAGCTAAAAGGGGTTTCTCTTTCAGTAGCAGATTTCAAGCCATGCTGCTAATTTTAAGGTTGAAATCATGCTTAGGATCAAATAAGTGCGAGGGTTAATTGTATTGAAATAGAGTTCAAACCTAGTATATGAAACCTAGTTTGAGTATTGTTAAATGTGCCTTATGATAGGAGGAAGTAAATCCTTTGCTTTAAATACACTCAGTTTCTTGAGGTCATAACATAATTTTTTCTGTGAGATGCTTTAATGTTGTTAGTACTTTTATGCCGACAAGCATATAGTAGTTATCCATTAAATAGTTTTATTTTTTAAATTTTGTTACTCCTCACCTGAGAATATTTTTTCCATTGTTTTAGAGAGAGAGAGAGAGAGAGAGAGAGAGAGAGAGAGAGAGAGAAGGAAGAGGAGGAGGAGGAGGAAGAGGAAGGGAAGGAGGTGGAGATAGATAGAAATACCCATTTGAGAGAGACATATTGATTGGTTGCCTCCTGCACCTGCCCCAACTGGGATAGGGAGCAAACCTGCAACCCAGGTAAGAGCTCTTGACCTGGAATCAAACTTGTGATCTTTCAGTGCATGGGCTTACACTCAACCACTGAGCCACACCAACCCAGTAAATATTTTACGTTAAAGTTTTAACTTTAACATGCTGTTTTCTAAAGAAAATATCAACCTTGAAGCACTTCAGCTTAAAATTGTACAAATTCTATCTTTGTCTGCCTTATATCATCATTGCTATTGTAACATTTTGGTGTGGGGGCTGTCCTGTGTGTTGTAGAAGCATCTTTGTCTCTACTCAGAATATGCCAGAAACACCTTTTTTCCTCCTTTCCCTCAGGTGTAGCAACTCAAAATGTCCCCAGACGTTGTTGAATGTCCTATGGAGCAAAAATCAACCTTATTGAAAACCAGTTTGGCTGCAGTCTATCCAAAAGCCTATTCTTTATACACTGCTCTTTGTTAGCATTTTGTGTTTTAGGAAGGAGTGATCAAAAGGCTTAATTTTAATACTCAAAAAGATATCTAGCATTTTTGGATGATTGGCATCCTTTGTCTGGATGCCTAAAATTCACTTACATATTTAGGATTCTAATTGCAATATGTTATAGGAAATATGAGGGTAGATTATGTTCATATACAAGTTAAGGAAAAAATGGAAGATTATTATAATGAAATTTAATTTTTAAAAAGTTGGATATATTTATTCTGAGAAAAGCATTATGGAGAAAAGGTGATGGTAGGTAGATCATCTTTCACTTTCTGCAAGCTGAATTAGAGATTGGCAGTAGTCCAGGTTGTATTCCCTCTACTTTTTAGCACAGGAAGATAAGATATATTGATTAGTAACAAGGTAGTATAAAAGTCATATGTAAAAATAATTGGAGATATCTAAAATTTTCTTAGCAAATTATTTCCTTTCTTCAGTGTATCATTGTTTTATGTTAATTCTAATGATTCTGGTTACTGCATTTTGTATCCTTTCTTGAGATGAGAAAAAGCAGGGAAAGTGGAAAATAAAGTGCGTGGAGACTTCCTCTATTCATTTCATTTTTTTCTAAATAGCCTTCTTTAAAGAAAGGGGGTTGAAGGTAGGGTTAGGAAAAGAACAAAGTTCTTGGCAAATATCTTCCTTCCTTCCCTTTTGTCTCCAAGACCTCTGGTCTTAAACTATGCCTAAGTCAGCTGCCAAATCTAGACTGCCACCTTTGTAGGGCCACAAGGTAAGGATGCTTTTTATGTTTTTAAATGGTTAAACATTTCATGTCATATCCACAACTCATTTTTCTGTGAATTGTGCTATAAGGGCAGGTGGCCCACAAAGGCAAACATATTTTTAAAATGGCCCTTTACAGAAAATAATTCTCTAATTATTGGTTTAAACTGTATTTCTCTGTTATTAACATTGGAGACTTGTAGTGTGGTTTGACCTTGAAGTAGAGATGGGTTAATTAAAAAGAAATAAAAGTCTCATACTAGTAAACTGGTCGTTATATAAGCATTCATCAAATTTAGTTTGTATTTTGGGAGTGTGGTTTGAAACTAGTGTTATCTGCATGTTCATAGATTTCTAGGTATCCACAGAGAACTTTCGTGCTGGATTACAGACATGTTTGACATGTTTAATTTGTTTTCTTCCTATCACCTGAAGGTTTCTCACTGCAGGACTGCTCTGGGACACAGGGTTCTAGGGCATGAACTATATAAGATTAATCAAGTCTCAAGATTGAAAACCATAACTTTATAATATTTGGATTTATAATAATTTACAGATAGACTGAATTGTGAACCTAATCTGACTACTGGGGTTATTAGTAATCTATAGAGGGAGAGCCAGTGTCTAGGTATCTTCCTCATAAACCAAAGATCTGGGCCAGAATTTGCAGTCTTCTCTGGAACCCTAAGGGCTGCTCAGCATGGAGGCAGAGAACTACAAGGATGTCTGAAAGGGCACTGGACTGCTATCCTACTTACCAAAGAGTAATTAATTTCTGCTCATTTTAATCCTTCTTCATGCTTCTTAAAGATAATGTGTGACTTTCTTCATTCCTTGTGGCAGAGGCCACCATCCCTTTTTTGTCCTCAGAGATTTTGCTGTCATCATTAATTTGCTGTAGAGTTAGTATGAACAAAGTGGGGGTAATTCTTCTCATTGAGTGGTGTTACAACTTCTAAGTATATTTTCCCATTTTTAAATGTATGCATTTTTCACATGTAAATGGGTTTCCCCAATGGCTTCCTTTTCAGGTTAGTGCCTTAAGAGGTTCAGAGAAATTAAATGCTTTTTCCAAGGCAGAGTAGGCCCCAAAATGTGTTCCAGTTCCACCAGTGAGCTCATTATTCTGAATCAGGAGACTGGAGAGCCAGGGAATTTGCTGATTTTTTTTTTTCCCTTTTAAACACCTTTCCTCCAGCATGGCTAGTGTTTAGTTTTGTGGTGGGAAGCTCTTCTCCTTCAGGGTAAGGCTGTACGTTGGGGCAGAAGATGTCCTTTGAGCAGTTCCCCTCTGTTCCTTCATACCAAAGATGTAGAGAAATGTGGAATTTTTGGGCCTTGGCTTTGTGGTAGATTTTTTAAAAAAATCCTGTGGAGCATTAGACGATGGAAGTCTGAGAGTATGAATCATTCTCAGAATTATTTTCTACACAAAAAAATTTGCATTTTTAGAACCCAATGAGGTATTCTTTTTAATATTCACCAGAACCCCAGAAAAGTGGTAATATGAACAAAATCAGACATAGAATTTTAGAGTAGGGAGAGTGCTTCCAGGTCTGGTAATTTAGTCTTTGGTTTTTCAGATAAGGACACTGAGACATATAAAATTCAGAATTTTGCCCCAGATTTCAGAACCAGTCACAGCATACCTAAGACACTATAATTCAGTGGCCCTTCTTTTGTACTATACCCAGCATATATTTGAAAACTTCCTATGTATTCAGCACTGTGGAGATTACAATAGACATACTAGATACATTACTTGCTTTGAAAAGGCTTCTTGGTTATTTGAGGAGATGTAACTGCCATTTGTGAAATAATAAGAGACAGTTAAGTGTCATTTAATGGTTCAATAAGAGTTAAAGAAGTTAAAACAGTGCCTGGCATTCAGTAAATGTCAGTTATTACCAATGAACAAATATTTATGAACAGAGATTTACCTATTATGTATTAGGCACTGTTGTAGGTTCTGGTTATACAGGAGCAAAAAATAAAATAAGACTCTGTAATCTTAATTCATATCCTCTTACTTTTTTTGTTTTGTTAATCCTCACCTAAGGATATTTTTTAGTTGGTTTTTAGAGAGAATAGAAGGAAGTGAAGGAGGGGGAGAGAGAATCAAAATGAGAGAGACATGTTAATTGGTTGTCTCCTGCACGATCCCTGGCCCCAGATCAGGGATTGAACCTACAATCCAGGTACATGCCCTTGACGGGGAATTGAACCCACTGCCCTTTGGTGCACAAGGGGATGCTCCAACCACTGAGAAACACTAGCGAGGGATGAATTCATACTCTTGATAAAAGGGCAAAGGTTTTAAAGGGAATTTGGAAGCAACAAAGTTATGGTTATGGCCCAGGCCAAGCTGACCAAAGGACTTGGGAAAAAAGCTAGGCTTTTCTGATTGGGTAAGACTTTGAAGAGAGAAATAACATTCTGAATATGAATACAATGCTTTCAAAGGCTTGGAGTCATGAAGGAACCCAGAATCATAAGAAGTGAGGAGATTGACTTGGAATCTGTGTTGCATGTTAAGAGTAGTTGGGAAAACAGGGTAGGTAGTTTGGGATCTGATTGTGAATTACCCTGAGAACCACTCTGAAGAGTTATGAGTTAGACAGAAGTAAACCATTTGAAGTTACTCAGTATACCAGAAAGCTGCTTGAGAAAAGCAGGACTGGAAAATTAATTTCATAGAAAATTTTAGACCCAGAAGACAGCTAAGAGTATATTCAATCTAGATTATTCTGGTAGTAGTGTGTAGGAAGACTCGGAAGCAGTAAGGAGCTGAGAATCTGTTGAGGTTATCCTATCTAATAAAGACAGAATATGCAAATTGACTGTCACTTCTCGACAAAGATGATGGCGCCCACAGCCAATAAGGAGGAAATATGCAAATTGACGTGACAAAGATGGTGGCAGCCGGATCGGGGCGCAGGTGTTCCTCCCCACCCCACCTGGTCCAGGCCTCTGGGCAGCGCACGAAGGCAGTAGGTGGAAAGGCAGCAAGGTGACTCTGGGCTGGAGCGAAGGCAGAAAGGCATCTCCGGGCCGGAGCGAATGTGGAAAGGTGGCTCTGGGCCAGAGCAAAGGTGGTGCCAGTACCCAGGGGAAGGAAGGCCTATTCTTGCACAAATCTTCATGCATCAGGCCTCTAGTATAGACATAAGGCAGTAAATCCTTATACTAGTACTGAATTGGCTCGAGTCAAGAGGAAGAGGAAGTATGTGGCGACATTCTGTAAAAAGAAGCAGCAAGGCTTTCTAACAGATTTGATAAAGGGTTGGTTTGAGTGAACCATTTCTTCCACCTTTTTCCTTTGGGGTATTAGGAGACTGTCTGTACTGTTTGCAGAAGGGGATAGTTTGAAAGATAAGCTGGTTTGGAAGCCAAGTTCAGTTTCTTTTCTTTTTTTCTTCTTTTTTTGTATCCAAAATGTGTTTATTGGAATGGGTTCCCACTCATCTTGATTTGAGGTGCTTTTAGTGCTGCTTCCTTCTGAAGGAGCATCCTTCTGTAAGCCTTGCTTTTCCTCCTCATGGCTGACAGAGAACAGTGGAGCAACCAACACACAAAACTACCATTTATGCATGGCTAAAGACGGTGGTGATTTTATAGCATCCTGGCCATTTTACATGCATGAAGTAGGAATTGGGGCTCTGCACCATGTGCTTCTTCCTGTGTTTCCTCTTCTCTTCTGGAGAAGGACGGAGGA
The DNA here is from genome assembly GCF_000327345.1 of Myotis davidii. NCBI lineage: Eukaryota > Metazoa > Chordata > Mammalia > Chiroptera > Vespertilionidae > Myotis > Myotis davidii. The sequence continues at coordinate 3,301,829 of NW_006284238.1, forward strand.
ATCCTTAGCGAGAGGCATATTGTAGTGGGGAGGTCGTCATCACCAGAAAGGCTTCAGTTTCATTTCTGATGATGTGAACATTAGTAGAAATAGCCAAGTAGGCTGGAATGCCAGAGTGAGAGATCAGGGAAGAGAGATGCTGATCTGATAGTCATCAGTATATGAGAGTGAATGAGCTCACTTGGGACTCTGCTTTGTGAGAAGAGAGCAGAGAGCCAAGTACATTTCTTATAGCCAAGAGCTTCACTTCTTATATTAAGATTATTGTGTAGCAGATGTTAATAAATTAAGCAGCTTGTATTCAAATTGTCAGAAGCCAGATCATTGATCAGCACACCTAAGAAAAGATAAATATATCATAAGGAAAAATTTCAAAGAATAATTTGAATAGGAAATCATTCTTTCTAGGCTTAAGAAAAGAAAATTCTTTGTGTGTGTGTGTGTGTGTGTGTGTGCGAGAGAGAGAGAGAGAGAGAGAGAGAGAGAGAGAGAGAGAGAGAGAAATGGAGAAGGATAGATATTTAATTAAATATTAAAAGGCAATACCCGAAGTAGGGACCTCAAAGTTCAAGGTTATTCTGAAGTTAGATTTCTGAGGATATCAGAAATCCAACTGCTTCTTGTTTATGGTGAAGAAGAGTCCCTACTCTTGGATTGGTTGGTGACCCCTCCCCCCCCATAAATTGAAGAAGAACTGTCTTTGTGCCCAGGCCACTCGTGAAAATTGTAGTGCCAAATGAGGACAACACTGGAGATTCAAGATATTTCTTGTGACTTTTATGGAGAAGATCTAACCAATAATTTCTTAAAAGAAGAATAAAAAGGTTTGAGAACCCAAGAATTTATATCCTTAACTCTTCTTTGAGGCAGATGGTATGACATTTAGACGTTTGCTATTATTGTAATTTTATATATTATATAGTGCCTTCCTATTGCATTGTTGCTTCTGTGGTATTTACCAGGTCCCACCTTACCCTTGGGGAGCAATTGCTTCAGATGAATTGTTATAAAGAAAAGTCAGTGGGGAAGGACTTGTAAAACTATATAATCCTTGGTGCTTGTAAAGTTAGTTAGGAAATTCAGAATTTAGAGAGGGGTAAAAGGAGCTTATTGAGGAAATGATTACTATATATAAGCTAATTATCTACTTAATACAACTCTATTTTCAGAGGCTCCCAAAACTATTTCTGTATGAAAAACCATCTTAGACATGTCAGTTGCATTTATTTAACAACAGGTCCTAAAACACAATATATGCCATTCATCCATGGGAGTTTAGATAGTATAAATGGATAGTGCATAATAACACCTGTATAAAAAGACAGGCATATGGCAAAAAATATAAGAAAGATGACCAACATAGACCAGCAATCATTGGCCAGATGACATATGACAGTATGACTCTGGTTCTCTAGGAATTGTTGCGGTATCAAAGTACATCTCATAAACTTCCATGAGTAGTCTTGGGTAAAATATACTGTTGACATATTATCTCAGAAGAGAAATACAGTAAAAATACATTTTAGAAGAAAAATCAGTATGGTTAAAAAAAACACTTTTTTTAAGCAAAAAGTATAAAGAAAATAATGTTCCACAGAGCAATTTGACAAGTATTAAATTAAAAAAATATTCTATTAGACAACACTTAATTTGCTTAGCACTAGATGCAGTTATTAAATGTATTTGAAAGTAATAATGCTACATTGTATGAGAATATTTTATAATCCAAACATTTTGCCTTATTTACAGGTCCTTTTTCTAATAATAGTTATTAAAAAGATACCTGTTTGGCAGAATCTCATTTATATAGCAATGTGGTGCCTAAAATGTTGCCTCAATAGGCAGTGGTTTCTGTGATGCTGCGTTAGGCTAGTGCAGGTGGGCTTTATATGGTTCTAATTTAAATATACATCTGGAAGCTCACAGCATGGAGATGGAGCTGTGTCCTCAAGCAGAAGAAAGTGCCAGCAACTGGAATCATGATCATGCTTTGGAGGTGGTGAGAGGGTGGGGATTACAAAATTGAGGAAAACCTGAGTGGCCTGTTGTTATTTTAGGTGTGGGTTGAGCATCTTCTATAGTGATGCTTGCAGCTGCAGAGTGTTTACCCAGGTGCAGCCACAGTCCTGTGAGTACCCCACCAGAGCAAGGGATGGTGAGCTGTGAGTCCCAGCTCTTCCCTTCACAACCCCATTGCAGGGACTCTTGTCATATATCTGTATCCTGCATCTAGCAGCCTCTGTTACTGTCACATCTAGGCATGTGTGAGGTTATGAATATGATTTGCCAGGGCAAAGAATGCATTGCACTTGTGTTTTAGCAAGGTATTATATAATTAAGTACTAGAGGCCCGGTGCACAAAAATTTGTGCACTTGGGGCGGGGAGGGGGGAGTCCCTCAGCCCGGCCTGTGCCCTTTCGCAGTCTGGGACCCCTCGGGAGATAACGATCTGCTGGCTTAGGCCTGCTCCTGGGTGGCAGAGGGCAGGCCCAATCCCTAGGTGCAGCCCCT
>NW_006284238.1:3304642-3315338 GCF_000327345.1 Myotis davidii
GGGGGGGCGGGGGGGGGGGGGGGGGGGTGGGGCCCCCGCCCCCTGTCACACACAAGAGCTGCAGGGCGATCAGGGGGTTTGGGCGCTGCCCCCTGTCATGCTGATCCCGGTGCCGGGAGGTCTCTCGGCTCCGCTGATCCCGGTGCTGGGAGGTATATTACCCTTTTACTATATAGATTAGAAGCCTGGTGCATGGGTGGGGCTGGCTGGTTTGCCCTGAAGGGGGTCCTGGATCAGGGTGGGGGTCCCCACGGGGGGGCCTGGCCAGCCTGGATGAGGGGATGATGACTGTTTGCAGCTGGTCACACACCCTCAGGGTGGGGGTCCCCACTGGGATGCCTGGCCAGTCTGGGTGAGGGGCTGAGGGTTGTTTTCAGGCTGGGGGTGACTGAAGCTCCCAACCGCTCGTTTTTTTCTTTTTTTTTTATTCTGGGCCAGCTTTAGCTCTGAGGCTCCAGCTCTTAGACCTTTGCTCCTGAAAGCAGGTATCTGGTTTGTTTCGGTTCTATAATCGAAACAATGTATAACTCTAGCTCTGAGATCCCGGCTAGCTGAATGCAGGTTTCTGGGGTTTTGTTTAGCTTCTATATTTGTAACAATGTTTCAAACTGCAAACTCAGAGGCCAGAGGCCGGCAAGGCAGGTGGGGAACGTTGGAGTCCTCTGTCACTGAAGTAAGCAAGCCTTATGTTAGCTTCAAGCTGCCTAGCTGCCGGCCGCCATCTTGGCTGGCAGTTAATTTGCATATCGCCCTGCTTAGCCAATGGGAAGGGTAGCAGACATATGGCTAATTACCATGTTTCCCTTTTATTAGATAGGATAGGATTCTTTATGCTCACATGGTGAGGGCATTTATTTCTTTGAATGAACAAGTGGCAGTAAAAAGATAATACCTTGGAAGAGATTCAGGCATGATAAGCCCTGGGTCTGGAAAATATCATTAAAAAGTCATTTGCAACTGTGATTTTTGCCTTATTGATTTGTGCCTTGCAGAAGTAGAGTTAGATACCTAACTGTGGCCACAGCCCCAGTTTGTACTCTTTTTGGCATCAACACTACACATCTTAAGGGGTAGAGCAGTCACTTGAGGGATTACTTGTCATTCTATCAAACCAAAATACTTTGCTGTTAAGTGCTTGAGATCTAACTGAAAAGCAGGATTTTCCTGTATATAGTTGAATAGCATCTGACTGAGAACTACTGCACTAGTGGTGAAAATCCCTAGTGGAAAGCATCTACTCTTTTACCAAATCACAGACCCTATATTTAGCTTTAATGCAGTGGTTCTTAACTGCAGATGTGTGAGAATTGCCTGGTGAGCCTTTTACAATTATAAAAAGCAGCTCTGTGCACTCTCTCTTAGGTAATCCCATTCATTCCCACTGCTTTAAATTCATATTTATAGTGGCCACTCAAGTTTATATATTTTCCTGATTTTCAGACTTTCATATCTACCTCATAACACCACTGAGCTATCTAGTAGTTCCAGAACAGAACCTTTGCCTCTCACTCTGCTCCTTCGCCAGCATTTATTTTCCTAAAATGCCACCTATCATCCTGCCAGTTGCCTTAGCAAGAAAAAGGCCATTTTTCTTGCCCTCTCCTTTCCTAATTCATCAGTCCTGTCAAATGCTTTCACATTCCTCCACTTCCACCATCCTGGCCCAAGACACCAAGGTGTTTACCTGGCCAACTTCAGTAGCCTCTTACTCCACTTGTCCCACCATAACTCCAGAACAGCTAAATACACTTTTTATTTATTAGTCCCCAAACTGTTGAAAATGGAGATGTTGGTGTTTCTTTCTCTGAAAAATATTTTTAAACATAAAGTTTTTTCTTGCCACCTTTATTCTATAGCTTGTTAGAAAAAAATATGCCCCTGGGGAAACAGCATATAAAGTGGCATGGTCTCAGCCTCCATTGCTCCAATGCCATAGTTCCTCAGGCTTACAGCTCTCTACTGTGCATGGGGACTTGGGAAGCCTCCTTTGACAGGGACTCTTAAGTGTAAGGATACTTTCTAAGCTTTATGTTAGTTCAACTCTTTGCCAGGTGTATTAATTTTCTTTTTCTGTAATAAATCACAACAAACAGTGGTTTAAACTTTGTGAACTGACTTCAGTAAGGGAAGCTTTTCACCTGTGGGTGAGGGATGCTGGAGCACGCGGTGACCCTGTATCTAGCCTGCAGGGCACCCAGTGCAGGATGTGTTACTGTACGGGTTTCAGGGTTGGTGTGGGTTTTTTTTTTACTCAGTCCACAGGCCTCCACAGCATTGACAACTGTGTGGTCCTTGGCAAATGTTGCAGAGTGTCTGCAGTGACTGCAAGGGTCCTCAGTGGCACCTCCAGGTCCAGTGGCTAGGGATGAAAGCCAGACAGCCCTGGTGGCTAGAACAGGTGGTGTGTATACATTCAGCTCTGGGGGTTAGCTGCTAAGGCCCTCTGTAGAGGCAGGGGCTGGTTGCAAACATACATGTAAGTAGTGGGAGACAAGGCAGGCAGCCTGGGCTGGGGCCAACTGTGGACGCACTGGTAGTTGCAGGGGCACTTGTTGATATGCACTGCTGTGATTGCTCAGTCTCACATGGGCACACGGTAGTGGATACTAATGACGGGTTAGGCTGGGAGTGTGCAGGTGCACAGCTGGAGGGTCTAGCTCAGGGGTGGGCAAACTTTTTGACTCGAGGGCCACAATGGGTTCTTAAACTGGACCGGAGGGCCGGAACAAAAGCATGGATGGAGTGTTTGTGTGAACTAATATAAATTCAAAGTAAACATCATTACATAAAAGGGTACGGTCTTTTTTTTCAATAGTTTTATTCATTTCAAACGGGTCGGATCCGGCTCGCGGGTCGTAGTTTGCCCACAGCTGGTCTAGCTGCAGGTGTGTGATAGTGACAAGACAGGGCTTCATCTGGGGCCACAAGCAACTGTGGGACCTTAGCTATAGAAATGCTCTCCCATGGCTGCATAGTCTTCCTGAGCATACATAGAAAGTGCAGACTGATGACAGGGTTCAGGTTCATGGTATACAAGTGCACAGTTAGCCCCATGGCAGTGGGGGTTAGCTGTGGGTCTTAAGACTGGAGTCACCCTGACCCGTTTGGCTCAGCGGATAGAGCATTGGCCTGTGGACACAAGGGTCCCAGGTTCGATTCCGGTCAAGGGCGTGTACCTTGCTTGCGGGCACATCCCCAGTGGGGAGTGTGCAGGAGGCAGCTGATCGATGTTTTTCTCTCATCGATGTTTCTAACTCTCTATCCCTCTCCCTTCCTCTCTGTAAGAAAATAAATAAAATATATTAAAAACATAATAAAAAGCCTGGAGTCTTGGATTTCTGCAGCCTCAGAGGCCTGGGCTGTCTCCAGAGATGATGGGGAGGAAAGGGGGTGGAACATAGGTAGCTGGCATTAGCAAATGCCAATAAATGTGGGCTAAAACTGGTGAAATCTCCAGGGCTTTCACGGCAGCTGTGCTGGCTTTTGGGTTGGTACTTCTTTGGTGGTGAAAACAGGGTTTGTCCGTAGAGCAGGTCACTGTGAACCTGTGTTGCTCTTTCTATATATGGCTGCTATTGGTAGCTCTTGCTTTTCTTCCTTGTTCTGAGCTGTCTCTATATGTCTCTGTGCAGTGAAGGCTGGGGAAGCTTGTCACTTACTCTTTCTTCTTTTCCAGCAAAGGGGACTCTTTCTAGCTGGGGAGTTCCCTTTGGTGTTTAGCAGTACTGGCTTGGGGGATGGGATGATGCAGGCAAATGAAGCTGTCTTCCTTCTTTTGTGTGTATGGTCATTCTCAGATTTTGTTGTTTAACTGTGTTGCTAAAGTTTTGTAAGAGATCTCCCAGGACTGTTTTTGTTCATGGATAGGTAATTGTTTTATCTTTGTGGGAGGACAGAAGCTGCCATTTTAGTGGTATTCTCTTGGCTGGGGCCCTTACTGAGATTTCAGGATGGATTCTGGAATTTGTTATGATGACCAGCCTTGCATATGATTCTGATGGTTCTTTTTGTACTCTGCTCACCTCACCACACTTGCTACATGGTGGGCATGGCACATTCAGTGATAGAATCAAAGTCCAGAAAAATCCTGATGTGGCTGACTCTAACAAAATTAGATTTGAAGAGGGTAAAATGAAAGATGATGAAAGATGTTAGAAATTTGGAGTTTCAGATACATACCCACACTTACATTGTGGTAAGGTTTTATTTCTTTTGAATACTGCCATTGGCCGTTATATTAAATGTGTAATAACATTTCTTCTAAAGTTTTCTTAACTAGAAACTAGATTTGATTGAATGAAGATCTTATATCACTAGCATGGTATGAAGGATTCTAGCATCATCTATAGTTTCTTTTTCCAAAGTCTGTCTCTCCCTTGCATCAATTGTATTCCATTGGTTACTGATGGTAGTGAATGTGGACTGACTGTACAGAATCCACAATCTTTTCCCAAGAAAAGGAGCCACATATTTTACCCTACTCATGAGGTCATGATTGTCACTTGTGGCCAAGAATGGATCAGTTTTTGTCATTTCTTAAACTGTCATTTCTTAAACTAAATAATAGGGACTTTACTTCTTTTTGGGTTACAGTAAAGATTCTTTTTTTTCCTTTCTTTAAAAATTGTTATTTTTATCTTTATTTAAAATTTAAGTTTTTAATTTCTTGATTTTAGAGACAGGAAGAGAGAGAGAGACATTGATTTTGTTATTCCACTTACTTATGCGTTCATTGGTTGCTTGTTCTTGTATGTGTCCTGACCAGAGATTGAATCTGTAACTTTGGCATATTGTAATGATGTGCTAACCAACCAAACTACCTGGCCAGGGCCAGTTAGTGTTATTTTTATTTGTGTTATTTTTGGTGTAGGTTTATGTGCCCAACAAAAGACATTTAATACTTCCATAGAAAAAAATGTCACTGTTTTTCTTTTTAACTTTCCCCCCTCAATAAATACAGGGGTGAGCAAAAGCAGGTTTACAGTAGTTCATATGGAAAATATAATACTTACTAAATAATAATACAAGTATAAACTCTAATTCAGTTACTTAAAACTGTAAGCGTGTTTTTGCTCATTCCTGTATTTTGCAATCCTATTTTGCACCAGTTATTGTGCTAGGCATTAGGGAACAATAATGAATGGTTCCTGTTCCCAATATAGAGATTCGTTTAGTGGTGGACATGGGGAAGCAATACCTAAATAAAATTGATAGAAATTCTGTGAAAGAAACAAAAAATAAGTTGACATAGAGTGTAACATGTGAGAGACCTATCTATTTTAGATAGGATGGCTGGGGAAGGTTATGCAGAGCAGACATTTGAGGGAGAATTGAAGAACTTTATAGAGAACTAGAAGCCCGGTGCACAAAAATTTGTGCACTCGGGGGGGTGGGGTGGTCCCTCAGCCTGGCCTGTGCCCTCTCGAAGTCTGGGACCCCTTGGGGAATGACCACTTGCTGGTTAGACCTGCTCCCTGAGGGATTGGGCCTAAGCTGGCAGTCAGACATCCCTCTGGCAGCCCAGGAGCCCTCGGGGATGTCCACTTGCCAGCGGAGACCAGGCCTAAGGTGCAGTCAGACATCCTTAGCGCTGCTGAGGAGGCGGGAGAGGCTCCCACCATCACTGCTCTGCTGGCAGCCTGGCTTGGGGGAGCTCCTGCATTGAGCTTCTGCCCCCTGGTAGTTAGTGTGTGTCCTAGTGACCAGTCATTCCTAGTCATTTTGCTGTTAGGGTCAGTTTGCATATTACCCTTTTATTATATAGGATAGAGGCCTGGGTCATGGGTGGGGGCCAGCAGGGCAAATCAGCCGGCCCCCTCCCCTGTTAGCAAGCTGGCCACAGCTCCCAGCCACCCAAGCTCCCAGTGGAGGCTAGCTGGAAGCAGGTATCTGGGATTTATTTGTCTTCTATAATTGAAACTTTGTTGCCTTTAGTGGAGGCCACAGCTGGCTCAGGGCAGGTGGGAAGCTTGGGTTCCTCCATCGCCTGGGCAACCAAGCCTCCTGCTTGCTCCAGCTCCGTGGCTGCTGGCCGCCATCTTGGTTGAGTTAATTTGCATATAGTTGCTCTGATTGGCTGGTGGGTGTGGCTTAGGGCATAGCAAAGGTACGGTCAGTTCGCATCTTTGTCTTTTATTAGTGTAGATACCGTATGTACCAAGGTATTTTGATGAGGTGGGAGGAGCTGAATTAGAATTATCTTTTTCACAGTGTGAAGCTAAGTTGGGGAAGACAAGAAAGCAAAGGATGCAATGATAGAAATGCAGGTCCTTATTGATTATGGAGCAAGGTATTTTCAGTATATTGAGAAATGAACACTGGCATGTAAGAAAGGTATTGAATCGTATTAGGGTATGGTTAAAAGATGTAGACATGAGAAATCAGTTAAGAGACTGTTTTACTAGGCTAGAAGAGAGTATCTGTGGCTTGGACCAGTGTGGTGGCATTTGAGAGGGAGGGAGGTTAATTGATTCAATAACTATTTTGGAGATAAGATGAAAACAGCATGTAGGATGTGTGAGCAGGGTTAGGGAGGGAGAATCAGTTATGCCACCAAGATTTTGGGAATGTATGACCAACAAGGTGGAGATTCTTACTGAAGACTTAAGGACTATAGAAAGCTTTTATTGTGAAGATGTCTTTTGGACTTAAGTGTGAAACCCAAGTTGAGAAGTCAGTCATTTGGATAGATGGATCCCCTCCCTCCCTCATTCCCTTTTCCTTCCTTCCTTCCTTCTTTCCTTCCTTCCTTCCTTCCTTCCTTCCTTCCTTCCTTCCTTCCTTCCTTCCTTCTTTCCTTCCTCCCTCCCTTCTTCTTTTCTTCCTTCCTGCTTTTCTGTCTTCCTTCCCCTTCCTTCCTTTCTTCCTTTTTCAGAGAAGAGGTTTCAGATCATGATATAAATGTGGAAAACATCAGTACAAAAATATGGAATTTAAGTCATAGAGTGGATGAGATAATTTAAGATAGTATAGAGAAGGCAGAGAGCTCAAGGACTAACCTTAACTCCACAATTTAGATACTGATGAGAGAGGGAGATTGATAAACAGTTGGCAGGAGGAAAACCAAGAGTATGTTGTGCTGGGAGCTAATGAAGAAACAGTTTACAGGAAGGAGGAGTGCCAGATGCTTCTTGTGATGATGAATAAGGTGAAGACTGTTTGCTCATCAGGCTTGGCAACATGGAAGTTTTTGGATACTTTTCAAGACTAGTTTTGGTGGAGTTGTGGGCAGGTACTGATTGGAATGGGCAAGTGAGTGAGTGGGAGTTTGTAAGGAAGGGGGATAATGAGTGTAGACTCTTGAGAACCCCAGTATGTCCATGAAGGGGATAAGGACATGGAAGGGAATATAGGGCTAAGAAAAGCACTGGAGTTTGACTTTTTTTTTTTTTAAGATAGGATAGGATGTTAAGTTAAACCATAAGAAATTGGTGACAGCCCTAACCAGTTTGGCTCAGTGGATAGAGCATCAGCCTGTGGACTCAAGGTCCCAGGTTCGATTCTGGTCAAGGACATGTACCTTGGTTGCAGGCACATACCCAATAGGGAGTGTGCAGGAGGCAGCTGACCGATGTTTCTCTCTCATCGATGTTTCTAACTTTCTACCCCTATCCCTTCCTCTCTGTAAAAAAAACCCCCAAAACCCAATAAAATATATTAAAAAAAAGAAATTGGTGACATATGACTACTTTTGACTTACGAGAATGTCAGTTTCCTATAGTTTGACCTAATAAAACATGTTATATTATTGAGAATGTCTTGCTTTTAGAAGGGGACTTTGATGAAGCAGTGTTGAGAGTTTAACCACAAAATACAGCCTTTGAGCAACCGAGAGAGATGGGGTTGGAGCTCACCAGCAGTGTTGGCCTTTGAAGTATGGAGAGGAGAAGGCACATGTTTTTTTCATTGTAACAGGAAGGAAGAAGAAGGTGCGCAGACTCAGCATGCCTCAGTGATCACAGTGATGCCAGTCCCAGCAACTCATGTCTTACCCAGGGGCAAATAATTACATAAGATTTTTTTCAGATAATTTATAGACACACATTGATTGATATTGTTCAGAGGGCTGAGTGGTTACTGATCCTATTTTGCCTTGTAGTAGGCTCTAAATTTTCTCTCTCAAAAGTCTTTGATATCAGTGATTTTTTTTTGCTCAGTTTTTCTCTCACCAAAAGCAGAAAAAAATCAAATACCACGATCTCCTTCCCCACTCCTCAGCAGTGCAACACCATGGCCTCCCTAGAGAACTGATTAGCAAATCAAAAAATAAAGTGGTTTTCTCACAAGTAATTTTTTTTGTACTATAGGAACTTGTCTTTTTCAATATCACCATTGCTACTCTTTGACTTGTCATCATATGAAACACTACCTATCATTTCTATTATTTTAATATAGACTATGAGCATATCCTTTTAAGGTCATACTACTCTTCTCTGTCTTATACAGAATTTGCTTATGAAGTGTATGCATCTCAAAAATTTCAGCTATTAGGAGGGAGACTTTACTTCCCTGCATAATATAGTTTAAAAAATAATTTCCATTAAACTACTATGTTGACATATCTCTAGGCCACAGTTTTCTCCATGAACTTCATTCAGTACAGTATTCCAGGTATTAATCATTGATTGTATCTTTAAAGCAACAATGATACTGAAATCATCTTTAGTGCTTGCAGAATCCTTTTTCATGAAACATCCATCTCCTATAATGTTTGTTTGGAATAAAACTCTCTTCCATGGGACCAGGAAGGAGCCCTCTTCTTTCTCGATGTGTGTTTGTTGAGCTATAGGCAGCTTTGCTGTGTGCATGGCTTCAGAATTACCTTTTTCTGAAAGTACAGGAAGATCTGGAGAAAGTCGGTGCTCATATATCCTTTTTTTTTAAAAAATATATTTTATTGATTTTTTACAGAGAGGAAGGGAGAGAGATAGTTAGAAACATCGATGAGAGAGAAACATCGATCAGCTGCCTCCTGCACATCTCCCACTGGGGATGTGCCCGCAACCCAGGTACATGCCCTTAGCCGGAATGGAACCCGGGACCTTTCAGTCCGCAGGCCAACGCTCTATCCACTGAGCCAAACCGGTTTCGGCCATATATTCTTTTATACATTATTAAGTGTCTGATAAAACATGTGGCATCTTTCAGAGCTCTAGGATGGTGATATTTATTTATTTATTTTTAGCCTTTCCAGCATAACTTTTAATTTTCATTGGAATCAATATCTTTTTCCCTTTAACATTTTTAAAAATTTATTTTGAATTATAGTTGACATAATATTATATTAGTTTCAGGTATACAGCATAGTGATTTAACATTTATAAACCTTACAAAGTGATCACCACAAGTCTAGTAACCATCTGTCATCATACATACTTATAACAATATTATTGGGGTGATATTTTAGACTAAGCTAAGGCTTTATTTTATGGAGATGTGTAGCTTTACTACAGGCATAATAAGTCAATGTGTTCTAATTCTGCTTGCAATCAGAATAACTTGATTTACTGTTGTTGCCTGCTGTGGTAGAAATTGCAAGCATCACTGAAGTAGACTTGCATTTTCAGCATTGGAAATATTCAATAGAATTCATCAGGAGTGATTTCAAAAAGCTGTGGTGGTGTAATAAATGAGTGAAGAAAAGTTTTCCCCTTATTTCAGATAGCCTTTGATAGTGTGTCTGTTGTAGAAAATAGGTACAGATTAGTCAGCTGTGTACCTGGCTCTCAAATATTTTTAGCTTCTTTTGAGTGAACTTTGGGTTATGCCAAGAGTCCTCTATGGCCTTTCTTCTGAAAAACGCTCAACCAACATCAATGTGTGCTTATAAAAAGGGCTTGTAGTATATATAACACTACTCAACAGCTTCGCTGACCTGGAGTCTACATGATTCAACTAGTTTTTCTTTGAACCGTGAACTAGTATTGTACTGATCATCAGGTTTCCTTTGCTTTGCCATTTCTAGTCATGAACTGATCTATATTCTCTGTCTTGCTTTTCACTAGGGACTTATCTTTCAGGATGAGTTCTGTGCTAAAATGTCACACTCCCTGCTTCTATATACGCTGATGAACAGGCTTCAGAGTTCTACCTTGTGGAGACATGCCACCCCACCTAGAGATGACAGATATCTTAAAGGACTGCAGTTTTGATGTGCGTGGGGCTATTTCTGTCTCTATTAAGTAGAGAGGCTTATGAGAGCATCTTTAAAGTCTGAGGAGGTACATGTCTGTCTTGTGCTTCTTGTTTCTCGTACATCAGGGCTTTGAGTATTCATCTCCAGTGTTATCTCTCCCACCTACCTCCCAAGGTAATTTGCTGCTGATTTGCTTCTAATTTTGGCTACTTTTTTTTCTTATTCTAAAATGTCTTCCCTTGTCCCTTCAGACTTATGTCTGTTTTCACAGTTTGCTAAAATGGCCTCCTTTTGGTAGACAGCAGCCTGTTGACTTCTCTCCCTTGTTGAGCTGACCAGTAACATGGGAGTAAAAACCTGTTTCTTTCAGCCTCCTCATTACAAAAACAACTGTTCATAACAGACAAAAGAAGAAGCCTAGCTGGCTCAGTTGGTTGAGCATCATCCTATGTCCTGAGAGTTCGCCAGTTCTATTCCCTGCCAGGGCACATGCCTGGGTTATGGGCTCAGTTCCCAGTAGGAGGTGTGCAGGGGGAAGGCGATTGATGTTTCTCTCTTTCC
>NW_006284238.1:3315361-3328970 GCF_000327345.1 Myotis davidii
ACTTTCTTTCTAAAATAAAAACCATTTTTTAAAGGAATATAAATGCTCATAACCAGTTTTTACCATCTCAAGTATGTATTATTTTTCAAAAGGGGATCATCATGTCATATATACTATTTTATTCATACATACTATTTTAAAACTGCCTTTTCTCCACTGTATCTCCTGAAAGTACCTTCTCATATATTTTTATTTAAAAAATTATATCTCTAACTTTTCAGTCCCTGAAAACTGTTCTGTGATATTAGATATTGACCAGTCCTTCATTTTTGGACATTTAGTGTTTTAGCTTCTTTTCTCTTTTCCCTTCCTCCTTTCTTTCTGTTACTTACTGGTGATAGAATTTTTTGTTTCTAAGTAGCTAGAGTTGTTTATTCACTATCCATATAGTTATTTTATTAAGTTCTAATATGGACTTTTGGGGGAAAAGGGTAGGTTATTTCTAGTTACAATGTCCTCTTGTGTGTGTGTTTATAAAGATAGGGACTCATATCTTATGCATTCTTGCCTTCCCAGCATGTAGCATTATACCTGGCACAGTGGGTGTTCACTAAACAATTATAGTTGCTTTCCAGAAATATGAAGGCCATTTGGCAAATTTATGACTATCTACTCTGTATTTGGAACCCTTGGAATAGGAGTGAGCAAAACAGAGATTGTCCTTGCTCTCATAAGCTAAGGTGTTATTCTATATAGCAAGGTTTATGTTCTAGAGAGAGCAAGCCTCTATAATTAATGTGAGGATCAATTAAAAACCTAAAGTCACACAATGTAGTATAACCGGTCTAAATGACTTAATAATGTGTGATTACTTGGTTGGGGGGGGGGGGCAATTCATGTCAGTTTTTTTTTCAAGCTATGGGTAATTAACAGTTGACTAACTGATTTCTGTACATCACAGTTCTTATTTAGGATTGTCCACTAGTGTTACTGATTGAGATGAAATGATTGTTTTCAGTTTTAAAGGTCACTTTCTGACTTTTGGGAATAACTAGAATCTTTTACAGTTAAATTTAAAGTTTTATACCTGAATATAATATGTTATTGTACTTAGTGATTTTAGAGACCAAAAGATATTTTAGGGCTGGGTGTGGGGGTAATAGGAAATATATCCCCCAATATTTTTTGTACTTCTGTTGCTCTTTTTAAAATATGATTAAACAAAGGTTGCAGCCATGGAGAAGATTTTCTGCTGTAAATTTGTATTTCAACCATTCAGCGATTAATGCTTTCTATGACCCCACTTATAAAAGTGGAAAGTGAAGTGTGAGTGGCTGCCCTCTTGAGCAGGCACATAATTTTTTAAAAAATATGGGTGTCTCAGAGCTATGTTAGAGTTTCATATAGCTGCCTCTTTTTTATTGTAGGGCCAGCTCTCAATGTTGCAAGAAAAAATAGACCATTTGGAGCATTTGCTAGCTGAGAATAATGAGATCATCTCAAATATTAGAGATTCGGTCATCAATTTGAGTGAGTCTGTGGAGGATGGGCCAAAAAGTTCACAAGGCAATTTCAGCCAACGTGCTGGCTCACCTTTTCTGCCATCGAAAAAATTGTCCCTCACAGTTGACCCTGAAGACTGTCTATTTGCTTCACAAAGCGGAAGTCAGAATGCAGATGTGCAGGTAATGTATGCATTAGTTAATAATCACTGGGTTTTGTTTTTTTAGATTTGATCTGGTATCTGTTCTTACTTAGTAAGTTACTTAAATTCTCTGGATTCTAGTTTCTGTGATTTGATTAATTACAAGATCATTAATATTCTTTTTTAGTGATAAAATTCCGTAATTCTCTGCTTCTAATTTTTTTATTTTATTTTATACTTTGTGAATATGGCCATTTTGTATACTTCTTCAGTCTTGTTTTTTTTGTAACAGTTGGAGACCTTTAGAGTTTAAATTTGGCCAAAGAAATTTTCTTACCTTCTTTTGGAGAGTACAAGAAGAGCCCTCCTCTTACTATGTAACTGTTATACATTATAGGTTTTGCATAGTGTAGAGTTAGATTCTTTTTGCTGAATATGCCTTTATGAGAAGGAAGAGAAATATTCTAGAGTTGTACTGTCCATTATGGCAGCCACATGTGGCTACTGAATTTGAAATGAGGCTAGTTTGAATTGAAACGTGCTTGAAATATAATTTACACACAAAGTGTTGAAGATTTAGTATGAAAAAAATAATCTATAAAGTATCTTGTTCATTTTTATATTGATTACATATTGAGATAGTAGTATTTTGAATATATTGGCCTAAAATAAAATATGTCATCAAAATTAATTTTGCCTATCCCATTTTACTACAAAATTTAAAATTACATATTTGGCTTGCATTATTCTCTTTGATCACACTGTTCTAGAGGATAGTGGAGTTGAAGACTAGGAAAGAAAGAACTTTTGCCTTTCTTAAACTTCGGATGTGTCACTCATATTTTTTAGTTCTGCAAAATAGCAGAGAGCTATAGACTTAACCTTATACCTTAGACCAGAAATTGGAACTTGGTGACAGGACCCTATGGGGTGAATAATTTAAACTTGGATAAAATGAGTTGGCTGTGTCCTGGCTTCTAAGTAGGAATTTTTATTAACTCCTGGGGACAGAGAACATGGTATGACCTTGAGGACATGGCTCACAGGCCAAGCTGAAAACTGGGAACAGTGGAGCTGGCCAGGTCTTACGCCTGCAACCTCATCAGCTAGTGTGTGGCCAGGTTCAGATAGGATTAGGATCCTATCCTGTGATTTGAAGGGATATCTATTTCTGTGAGGCTTGGCTTTGTTCAGGTTTTAATTCACTCCTTTTAAAGAGGAACAAAAGAACTTTTTTTGGTAGGGGTGGATCTAAATTTGTGATGGACAGAAAGAAGGTAGGAGCAACCATGGAATACAAGCAGAGGGAGGCAGCAGGACTGGGAGTTCTGCAGACTAAAGAAAGAACTGGGAGAAATAGCAGAGACTGCTAACACATCCTCCCTTGGCCAGCTGGTTCCCAAAGATTTGTTGACTTATCCTTAGAGTATTGTATTTTACTTTATTAAAGTCATAAATTCTGAAGTGAGAAATATATTATTGCCTTAAAATACTTTGTATTCACTTTTATGTAGTTTGCTTGATATCTTTAAAAAGTTTTCTAATTCATTTATGTATTAACCCGTGGCCCGGTGCACGAATTCATGCACATTGAAAGGAAATTAATTAGAAGAAATATTTTAATATTGCTATTCTCCCTTTCTCTATAATAGAAGTGTCAACCAAATTCGCGATCGATAATGACAGATCAAAACACACATGTGCAATTGGCACCAGCAAGAGCTTTATATATGTCCTAATATATTTATTTATATGTATTTATATATATCCAAAGTATAAGACATATGGGTCAGAGGTAAGGCAAAGGTGAAATTTTACCAAAGGGTGTTTCTGTTGTCATATTTAATATTATAGAGAGTATGGAGAATAAAAATTTTTAGGGTTTTTATTTTGAGGGAGAGGGCAATATTTTTTCCCTTGTGTTCAGAATATATTATTATGTAGAAGGAATACTGCTTTGGAAACTTAGAAAGTGTTTGAACACTTAAAAGCTAAATCTCAATTTAAAAATATTCTTCCATTTTTAACCTAGTCAATCTTGTTGTAGTTTTATTTTTAGAAAAAAAAAGGTAAACATAACATACGCTAAATGAAAGAATATAAATAGATGCATTTTCATTAAGATACAGATTTTAAAATATAAGAGATTGAGTATAAAATAATGACAACTTGAAGTAAAAGTAATTTTCAGTAAATTGTTTTTTAATCTGGTCATAATTAATTTTTTTGGTTTGCTGTTTAGTTACTACCTGTTCCTATTAAATTGTATTGGAAATAAAGCAGGGGAAGAGGAATTGGATGAAATTATTTTTTTATTAGAAGCAGATGGGGAAGGGGGTTACTAATCAGGATAGTTATGTAATCCAGGTAGCATTTTAATCATTTGAATGGTGATTAAATGTTTTCTGCCTGAACCCTTCATGTCTACAGAAATAGCTTTATCTTGTAAAATATATACTTAAAATACAATAATAAATAGTTTTGAACAAATATTTTTCAGATTAAGTTTAAATTAATAATGGTTATACATAACTAAATCTTTTATTTGTCTTTTATATTTTTAGATGTTGGATGTTTACAGTTTAATTCCTTTTGACAATCCAGATGGTGGAGTTTGGAAACAAGGATTTGACATTACCTATAAACTTAATGACTGGGACACTAAGCCCCTTCAAGTCTTTGTGGTGCCTCATTCCCATAATGATCCAGGTAAAATTTGCACTTCAAAAAAACAGGAGGTTATTAAACCCCCTGTAGGCACAGACTAGTTTAATGAGAATCTGGTGGCACCCACTTCTCAAATTTTTGAGAAATGTTCCCTGTCTTTAAACAGTATTATATTCCTTTCATACGTCATTGTATTTTTGAGTTCTTACTTGATTAATTTATGTACCATTTAAAGATAAAAATCGTGCAGTTGAAGTAGTAATAACACAAAGAAGGTTTTAGCCCTGGAGGACAAAAGTTGCACACATTTAAGGCACTGATCATTCATTTTAGTTACTTAGTGTAACATACTACATGGGAGAATTATTTTGTGCCCATAAATTCTACATTTAAAAAGTCAGAATGCACATGGGAAAGCTTGAGTCTTTAAAATGGAGAAGTAGTACAAAATGATTAAGAGACAGACGTGGGTGAATCCCAACCTCATCATGTCCAAAGTGTTAGATCTTCAAGTAAATTACTTAATCTAAGAGTAAGTTTTTTTGCAGGTAGAATCAGGATAAAGTACTTCATAGGAAGTCTAAAGGCATGGTACACGGCCCAAAATTAACTGCTATCATTATCATTATTGTAATTGTTGTTCCATATGATGACTTTTGTTTTTTATTGGGGCCAGATATTTTTTCCCCAAGGTAAGTGGAAATCCTAAAATTATAATGGGAAATATGATTTTGTGTGTATACTTGTTAGTGTAAATACACAGGCCAGAGTAAATGCCCAATGAATGTATTTGTAGAATTTTTTTTTTTTGAAATGTACTTCCAAAGACTTCTTTTTTGGAAGGACTTATTGATACTTCTGCACTGAGTTGCCAGATTATTATGACCACCTGACATTTGTAGGCAAATTAGCTATAATTTTGTGCTGAAGTTGCTAGAGGGCCAGACCATTATAAATAGGGAAGCAGGTTGTTTAC
Organism: Myotis davidii; assembly: GCF_000327345.1. Taxonomy (NCBI): domain Eukaryota; kingdom Metazoa; phylum Chordata; class Mammalia; order Chiroptera; family Vespertilionidae; genus Myotis; species Myotis davidii. The sequence goes on from NW_006284238.1 coordinate 3,320,590, forward strand.
TACAATAGTGGAAGTGATTTTTTTTCCTGAAGATATGGGTAAACAACGCGATTTAACAGCCTTTGAATGTGGGTTATATTTGAACATGAGTGGCCAGATTATTATGACCACCTGACGTATGTAGGCAAATTAGCCATACACTGCATTGTATGGGATATGGAAGCCGAAGGCCTGTTCGAACACATTTGCTGTCTGCAATTAAGAAGATAAAACATCTCCAATTAGCACAGGAACACAAGGATTGGACAGCCGAGCATTGGAAAAAAATCATGTGGTCCGATGAGTCACGTTTCCAGTTGCATCATGCAGATGGCAGAGTGAGAATTTGGCAGAAACAGCATGAAAGCATGCACCCCACATGCATGAGTGATGATTTCTTAAGGTCTGCAGGAGCTATGGGGTCTTTTCTGGTGTTTTTGTTGTCTGGTCTCATGAGCAAGTTGCCAGGAGGTTGTTCCAACTCAGGGCTGAGGAACTGAAACATAACTTAGGTCAAGATGTTGTCTTTAGTCTGCCAAAGATCCAGACCATGTGACTATTAGTCAGGTCCAGGCTTCTGCTGCCTCAGAGGTTGCTGATTATTGGGGAGAAAAGGCTATGTCTGGGAGGTGGCAAGAGAGATAGAAGGAGAGGGAGAGAATTTCTGGAGATACGTTTTAAAACTCAATTTAATAAAAGTCATAAGGACCCTTGGCTGTTTTTTTATTTGTTTGTTTTGTTTTCTATATTAGACACACTCAGCGAGGTGAGGTGTTTAAACTTCACATATGGGATGTGCGACTGCCTGTAGACTATAGATATTTTTTTCTATAAACCTCATTCACTCTGAAATATTCTCTTGGTGAGTCAAATAGCAACAGAGACACTTGTAGTAAATGGATTGTTCTCTCATGTATTCTCTGTTGATCATGTGCAGTTTAATTCTTGCCACTTAATTGAGTGTGTGATGTGATTCCATTGTCTATTTTCTGTAGGTTTATAAATATAATTTGCAGTGTATATTGTAGGTCCTCATGTGAACCCAGCTTCCTTCCCTTTTTTTATTTTTTAAAGACCTTTATTATCCTTTCCCCCTTTCTGCTATCTTCAATTTCCATAAATCTCATTCTTGTTATCTACAACATGGGCACTTAACTATAATAATAAAATTAGCAGTTTACTAGGCACTATGCCAAATGTTTTATAAACATCTGATGCCCCCCAATAACCCTGGAAGGTTGGTGCCACTATTCATGATGAGGGGTTACCAACCTGCCAAGCTTACATAGGTAGTGGCAACAGAATATTTTCCTGTTAGTTTATCTGGGTCTCCCATGTGAGTATACTAGACTGGCAGAATACTAGTATGTGTCTTCTATTATAGTCTATCCTCATTGCCAGCCTACGCTTGGCATGTCGTAATTGCTATGTATATGTGAGGCCTTTTCTGATCTACCTCCATGCCCCTGAACAGCTTTCTCACATTGTACACACACACATACACACACACACACACACACACACACACACAGTTTCCACCTAGGCACACGTAAATATTTATAGCATTTTTTTCTGGGTCTCCTCACTAGAATGTTAAGTTCAATGAGGACTCAGACTTTGTCTTATTAACCACTGGTTGGCTGATGCCCAGAACAGTAACCAGCACACAGTACAGCTCATTTAGTTAAATAAGATAATGAATTAAGGAATCTGACTCTGCAGATTCAGATGAAATATTTAACCTTGGCTCACAATTTTAACTCCCTTTTCTTCTTCACATTGTCTACTTATTTCTATTTAAAAAATACCTTATTTAGAATAAACGTTGTAATTTTAAATACTAGAAACAGATTATATCAACTTCATCAAGGGCAGGGATTCCTCTGCCTTATAGAATTTGTTTAATTTGCACTGTAGTTAGTATGTTGTTTTGTGAGAAGACATCCTTAATAACTGTTCCTGACTGCAATAAAAGGTATCCTCGTAATCAAAATTTAATCTTTTTGTCTTAGTAAATGATGTTAATGACTCTTACCCTCAGGCCCTTCTCTACCTGAGGGGAAAATAATGGTGAGAAACAGACCTTGAAATCTATATAATGTTATTAATCAATGTCACCCCCCAAAAATTTAGAATAAGACAGAAAGGGTGAGGGCATGTGCTGGGGGGTGGTTGTGGGTGGGGAGAGGTCGGGGGGGGGGGCGGAGGGGACTTAAGTAAGATTTTAAACAATAAAGAATTTAAATTTAAAAAATAAATTTAATTTAAACATTTTTAGAATAAAATACCTCTATAACAAAAACAAAAACAGTAAAGTGATTTTTGCTACCAAGCAAAATTCTAGAGGAAAGAACTGCTGACTTTTCTTAATAATTTTCACCGCTTCTTAACAAATGTAGAATTTAGATAAACTAAATTATGAATCATTCAGATCATGAAAAACCACTTTTTTCTGTGGAGGACAGAAGATAAGTGTACTTGCATCACAAGTCAAATGTGACTGTGTAATGGGGAAGTCTTTGGGAAATACTCCTAAATGGAAGTGCAATTAGGCAGCTTACTTCCTAAATGCGATTTATAGAGATTTATTTTTATATTTTGCAGCAACAGTTTAAAACAAACTAGCTCAGTAATTTGTTTCATCAGTGAAGTTTTATCTGTTGAGGATAGAAATTTGAAATAGGTATTTTAAAGATTCATGTATTTAGTTCCCCAACTTAAATAATTATGTTGCTCTGTTTTTTATATATGTAGATACTTTTCTATTTGGTCCACCTTGGTAATACCTCACAAGAAAGATAAATTTCAGTTATGTTTGTATTTTAATACAATTTCTAATTATGTCTTCTTTCTGTCCATAAGGACAAGTAACAATTGTCATACAATATTTTGTGTGGTTTACATTAGTTCAAAGAAAATTGGAAACAAATTGTTAAGTAAATGCTGATAACTTTTCACTGTTGCACTTTTGACAGTTTTGAATCATGGACCATGAAATTAAATGTTAGTTGATTGATACATGTTCATGTTGTATTTAATAAGCTGATTAAAACACAATTATAGCACCGTTGTATCTATAATCTTAATTCTTTGCTTCCCACTAGTTAAATTGCTGAAATATTTAGGCAATTTTTCTTCAGAGAAATCATAGTGTGTAGAGAGAAGATAAGGTATACTAAATGGAAAGTTGGACAGCATGTTGTTAAGCAATTTGTGAAAATGAACATTGGAAAATAAGTCCTCATGTGGAATGACTCCAAAATAGAAGGAAGGTCTAGGTTCAGGAGTCATACCTCAACATAATTTTCTTTTGTGCATTTGTAGAATTTTAAAAAAATATACATTTTTATTGATTTCAAAGAGAGGAAGAGGAAGGGAGAGAGAGATAGAAACATCTCTGATGAGAGAGAATCATGGATTGGCTGCCTCCTGCATGGCTTCTACTGGGGATCAAGCCTGCAACTCAGGAATCCAACCATAACCTCCTGGTTCATGTATTGATGTTCAACCACTGAGTCACATCGGCCAGGCCATTTGCAGAATTTTAATTGACTTGAATGATTAGGATTTTTCAGCTTTTTCTTTTAAATTAAGAAAACAGATTTTTGCATTTAATATTATAAGATAATTTGAAATGAGTTTATATATCCTTAATCTTTAAAGTTTATGAAAAAGAACAAAAACATGTGAGGATATCACAGAGTAATGTTATTTTTAAGTTTTTTTCTGTTCATATATTGTTAGGCATCGTCAGATGAAAACAGTTCTGGTCAGCCATAGTGGGGCACAGCCTAGGTAAGGTGAGAGTCAGTGGAGACGTAGAACTCTGGCTGTCAAGGGCACTGCCAAGTGAAATGTGGTGATTGGGAGAGGGAGAGATTTGTATATGAGCACAGTTTGGGGAGTACTTGGTCTGTTTAGCTATTGTGGGATAATTTGAGCTCTTTGGTTTTGGCTACTGTGAACGGGGACTTTGAGTTTCTGGAGCTGAGATATTCTGAGGAAGAACTGAGAACTGGCATTCTTTGCCTGTTCTGCATCAGGGAAGTGTTGGGTGTGTTACTTCATGTCATCCATTCTGCAGCCCTGAAAAGTGGTAAACTAAACCCCATTTATGAGGCAAGGGCAGTGAGGCTAAGTAAGTATAGTCATTTCTTCTTTCAGGGTCAGTTAGTTATAAATTGACAGAGGCTGGTGAACTGCAGCTCAGATTTGCCTGATTCTGAAATGCATGTTCTTTCTGTTTACCATGCCACATCTTAAGATACTTTATTTAGATTAAATAACTTCATTTTTTTTCTTTATGGGCATTCGCTAATTCAGTGCATTTATTTGAACTTTATGTTGTTAATAGGGTTGCCAAATTTAAAAATAAAAAGTCTGCTCAGTTAAATTTGAATTTCAGGTAAACAATGAAAATGTTTTAGTACACACACACACACACACACCCCACATATATACCAAATATCATGAGATCTATTTGTACTAAACATTTATTCATTATTTATCTGAAATTAAAATTTAACTGTCAACCTGTATTTTATCTGGTGATCTTAAATGTTAAGAAAATGGTGTCATTTGCTGGGGTCCAGCCCCAGTAGGTCCAGGGGTCCCCAAAGGTGTGGACGGAGTCGGCGAAGAAGGAATGACATGGAGACAGCGTTCAGTTGATCAGCAGCCTTGCCAGGATCTCTAGTCACAATCTCCAGCCAAGTTCTGTGTCCATGTTCTCTTGCTAGGTTCTCCAGCCAGGTTCGGTCGCCAGGTTCTGTAGCCGGGTTCTTCAGCCAGGTTCTTTCTAGGTTCTCCAACCAAGTTCTGTAGCCAGGCCCCGTCCAGGCCTTTCTCAGAGAGGTGACCTTGGTTAAAACACATAGTGCCAAGAAGGTGAGCAGACATATTAAGAACAGTATGCCATATATGCCAGGTCCCTTGAGACAGCAAGGATGGACCGGCTCCCAGCAGTCATTTAAGATAAATATTTACATGGCTCTTTAGAATTGTCTTTTTAAGATATCTCTAGAATTGATATAATAAGGTTCTCTTTTCAGAGGGGGAAAAATCTATTTGGGCTCTGACGGGGCCGCATCCCTTAGGAGCACATATGTCAAGTAGCACTTAAGAGATGTAGGTGGTCATTAAACACCTCCCAGCCCCCACCCCTCCATTTCAGTTACTTTTGTCTGTCTTTCGAGCCTGGATGCTTCAGAGCTCACCAGTGCCCTGATTATACAAATAATTGCTAGTACTTGTGGGAATTTACTCTTTTGGGCACTCTCCTAGGTATTTCACATATGTTAAATCCACTACTGCTCTCTGCAATTTTATGACAAAAGTAATACTGTTAAACTGGTAAGAACAGATACTACATTTGATCTTAGCCAAAAAGCTGAGAAGTGATAAAAAAAAAAAAGTAATACTATTACCCTCATTTCATAGATGAGAAAACTGATGCAGAAGAAAGGATAAGTAATATGTCTAAGGAAGGGCTGGGTTTGAACCATGACTTGTAACCTTTATTTAACATTGCCTCTTTTTAGGTAATGCTTCTGAAACATCAGGCAGAGCTTCTAGGAGGAAAGTCTTTTCCAGCCAGCTGTCATCTATGTTATGTTATTAATCATATAAAACATTTTCTTGACTACTAGAGGCACAATGCACAAAATTCATGCAAGGGGCTCAGCCCTCGCAGCCCTGGCTGCCTCAGTCCTCACAGTCCCAGCTTCGTCCGGAAGGTCGTCCAGATGGTCATTCTGCTGTTTGGTATAATTAGCATATTAGCTCTTTATTATATAGGGTCTTGCAAAAGGAGGCATTTCCTGCACTGTTTCCTATTCTTTTTCCCCCCGGTCTATCCCTATTTAAATGGATGTTTCTGTCCTTAGTACTGCATTAATATATGAGATGGTGAGTGGTTTTCCTCATTGCTACATATTTTACAATTAAAAAGTTATTTAGAAACAGTATTTTCCAGCTTTTAAAATAGTTTCTTTCAGAAACTTTGATAATTTGCCCACTTTTTGCCCAATCATAAGGCTAAGTAGCCTCCTCATATATTCCAAGAGTAACTCCTCAAAGGAACTCAGCTTTTCTTTTACTTCTAATGATGTCTCATATTATAGACACTTTGCATGATTTCAAACAACCAAGCTCTATTTGGAGGAGATTTATTAGTACTGAAGTGTCCTCATTTGGTGTGAGTCCTTAAAAAGGGAGGGAAATTACTTTAGCACAGATTTTAGAAATTATTTTGGAGGTTGATCTCACAATTGTAGATATCAGGTATCAGCATATGCAGGTCGTTTAAAGGGCATTTAGAAAAGCAATATAGTAAGGGGTCACAGTTGGATATTACACATATCCAGCTGCAGGTTGAACAAAACCCCAGCTGTGCTAACAGCAATGCAATGGGTTCTTGTGGTGTGGGATAGAATTTCCAGTGACAGCATCTCTTACCAAGGTTCAGAAAGTGCTGTATGGAACTTAATGCAAGTGAAACTGATATGCTTTGAAAACTATTAGATGACATTGAATTACCTGGAAAAAAATGGTTAGGTTATTTTGGAAACCCAAGTCCAAAAGCATTTAGAGGAATCAGCAGGTTTATAGGTTTCCAAACATTCATGGGTCTTTAGAAAACCTGAGCTTAATCTTACTCCTCTCTCTTGGAAACTTTAGTTGGTTACTACGCTCTCTTCTTTTTGCCTCTTTGGCCTCTTATTTATCTCTGTCTCTTCCCATTGCAATTCACTAACCATTTTTTAGCAGAATTATTGTAATGGCCTCATTTCCTGTTTCTCTTTTACTTTATGTTTTTTATTCTATCCTTTACATTTACAGTTATTTTTCAAAGCACAAATCAGAAAACCTTAACTTTATTTCTCCTAAGTTTTCAGTAAGAAACAAAAATGGTTCAGAAGGTTTGCAGTGATCTGACCCCCACTTCTGTTTTTATTTTTCAACATGCTCCCTCCAAGTGAGCTGCAATGCAGCCATACCTAGCTGCCTTCTGCTCCCTGAAATCGACATGTGCCTTCATGGCTTAGTGCCTTTTCCATATGCTCTTGCTTCAATTTGGAAATACCACCTTTTTCCTCCATCCAGATGATGACTAATCTAAGAATCTCTCTTCTTTCCTTCTGGTAGGAATTTACCATTTCTTTATGCTTACAGCATTTGTTCATGTTTTCACTATAGAATCTGTTTTCATTAGCTTAGCTTTATTGCTTTGCCCTTATTAGATGCTTGTTTGAATGAATAAACTAGATCAGAACATTAATTAAAACTCTTTCACTGTTTATTAGTTGGGGGAAAACAAGCTTAATTTATAATAGAAATGTTGGAGTTTAAATTAATCAACAACATATGTGAGTTATGGTAATACCAATTAAGGTTGTATGTGAACCCTTAAGTGTAAGACTGGAAGTTGCAGTTAAATATTGAAGGATTTAACAAGTGATGGAAGAAAACTGTTGATAGAGAATCATTTAATTACTAAACTTAAGAAGCTTTCTTTTTTATGTGGCCTATTATATTTATTTTTAGATTTGAGAATACCACATTAAAATGTAAATAACTTGAAGCTTAAGTTGTATTTTTAAAATGTTTACTTGCATATAATTATTTTTGACTCAAAATCTTTGTTTCCTTAACAGTTGGTACCTATTTAACTTTTGAGTGGAATTAATGTACTCATTAAAAATCATTATTGTAGTAGTTAAAACCATAACAGTGTAACAATGATTTGAAGCACATGTCTTTTTTGAGATGTGTGTTTTAAATCATTTTAGGGCTGACAGAGCCTCTTCAGATATTAAATATAAACCTAAAGATAATGGTCAAAGATTATTAGGTTAGGATCAGAAAAGTCAGTGAACATATAAAGCTAGTAATGTATGATATCTTTTACTTTTGGTTTCCTTTCTAGTTGCAGTAATAAATTTGCATTCATATTCCACATACCTTTTTTTCAGTCCCTTTGGCCATACATCATCATTCATCTATCAAGTGCTTATTGAACTCTTGCTGTTGTAGACTTCGAACAAGGTGCTAGATCCATGAGAATTAACTTATTTGAAGTTTAGGTTGGCATATTTCCAAGGCCTGCATTTAATATTTACAGGACCTGAGGCAGAAAGTACATGGAGACCCTCAGACTCTATGTCTAAACATTTAATAATTATAAATCAAACTAATACATTGCAAATTTAATAGGTCCTTTCCACCTGCCTTGGGAAGTAGCTCAGTGTTCTAGAAGGCCAAGTGCGGATTTAGATTGCTGGGGTTCCAGTTCCCCACAGGAATGTATGTGGTGGTGTGTGGGGGAGTCAGCTATGGGGCAGCCCAAACCCTCTCCCTCTAGACTGGCCCTCTCGCAAACTAGGTGGGCCCCTTCTTGCCCA
>NW_006284238.1:3328983-3345737 GCF_000327345.1 Myotis davidii
CACTGCTCCATCTGGGGAAGTTATTACCTGCAAGGCTGACTGCCTAGACAGGGAGACTCCAGAAGCCTGCTTAGAGTTATTTAGACACAGATTCCTGGGTCCTGAGACTCATTATGGCAGAGCAGGGCAGGCTCTGAATGGGCATGTTCTTTGCCCTGTGGATTTATCTTGTGGAAAAAGATGTTTTCAGAGAATGAATTGGGAGATCCCTCCAAAGTCCAGAACTCAGAGTGGGGCACTCTTGCCTAGATCCTAAGTGTGATACTGTGAATGCCCATGAACCAAATAAAACTAAGTGTTCCTTAAGAAGATCAGATCTCTACATAGTCTCTAGACTTCGAAGCTAGATCAAGTGTCCAAATCTTTTAAAAATTGTGCTTTTTTAGTGAGCAATTAGTGTTTGTTTGTTCACATTAAAAACAAGCAATAGAGTTTTCAACTTTATTAGTTCTATATTTTAGAACTTAATTTTTTATGATAAAATAATATTAAATTTGGAATTATGCCTGCTTTATAGAACTTCTAATTATGTATTCTTTGGTAAGTATTTCCCCATTTATTTAAAATAGCAATAAGCCATTTTATGGAGGATAGTGTTGTTAGAGTGCAAAAGACTAAATGGGAAGGTATTCGTGCTGTGCTAGCCATGGTTAAATTTCCAAGTGTATTCAAGGGAAAGAAAAAGGCTATGAATTGACCACTTAAGTAAATCAGTTTGCAACTTCAGTGTCCTAAAATGATTAAATCTAGAGGTAAGACTATAATGTTATGTCACAAAAATTTATCCCATAGAACTTTTTATAAAATACTATCTTTCTGATTGGGCTCATGATAATATACAATTGTAGTTTTACAGTAATTTAGAAAAAGAAAGAGCCAATTCAGTGTAAAAGGGATTACTTGATTACTTTATTGTATAAGAGCACTAAAAACTAATCTACTGTTACATTACTCAATATTGAATGCTGCAAGAGGCTATCTTTCAGTTCAGTCTTCATTAATTGTGCTATATTGTTGTGATATTAGTCTCTGTTATAGATGAGTTTTATGGGAAGCTTTTAATTTGACATCTCCGAGCTTGTATTTTGGCTCACTGAAATGTCTTTGACATATTTTCAGAATGATTGTTGAAGGGCAAATGAAGTGTTGAAGGCAAAATGGATTAATCAGTCACTGTGATTCTTTTGTGAAAACTCATGATAAACTATTCTTTGAAATGGTCTTAGTGCATAACAAAGTATAACTGATGAAAATAAGTATTTGTACTTTAAAAACCTTTTACTTATTAATCTTTATAAAGACTATTCTAAATTTGCCTTTTATGCTAGATTACTAGAATTTTCTTACTAAATTAATTTTGGAGGCATTCCACTGTTCATAGTACTTTAATTGAGTTAATAACCAAATAATTAGAGATTAGTTTTTACCTTCCTTAAAATTTAGGTGAAAGGTATATGTGATGTTTAAAAAAAATTCTAAAAGAACCCATTAAATAATTTACATGGTCCTTACTGCACATATGTAATCATAGCATGTAATAATAGTATGATACAGAAGTAGATGTTACCCACATACATTTGCTTTTGACTCAGTCTTGCAATACGGAAATAGATATATATTAAATATTATGATGGTATTTGCTAAAATAAATTTTCCCCACATTGTGATTTTTGTTTTTTGGTTGGTAACAACTCTAATTTTTTCTAGTGCTGTATTAGTTTGTTAGGGCTGCCATTCATAAAATACTACTGACTGGAAGACTTAAACAACCGAAACTTATTTCCAAACATTTCTGGAGACTAGAAGTCCAAAATTAAGGCAGTGTTGGTTTCCTCTGAGGGCCTTTCATCTTGACTTGTAGATGGCCCTCTTCCCCCAGTGCCTTCATATGGCTTTCCCTCTCTCTGTGTGTGTCTGTGTTATATCGCCTTTCCTTATAAGGACATACTGGATTAGAGTTCACTCACATGACCTCATTTTACCTTAATTACCTCTTTAAAGACTCTCCAAAAACAGTCACATTCTGAAGTACTGGTGTTAGGACGTCATCATATGAATTTTGAGGGGACATAATTCAAAATTCAGCCCCTAATAAGGGCATAGAATGAATTCTAATTTTGTTTAAGATTTTGTTTTGTTTGAACATTTTGTTCACAATATGTTTAAGATGTGAAGCAGCTTATTTAAATGTTTTAAATAAATTGCATATTTTAAAAAATTAGATGTTAGAAATATAATTTAGTACTTCTTTTAACTGCTTTGAATATAGAGACAATTTAAGACTTATGATGATGATTAAGGGGCAGTTAAAGACTTATGATGATAATTAAGCTAATAATAATAGCAGCTAGTATTTATATTATATGCCAGGCTCAGGTTTGAACATACTGAGGTTTTTTATTTTTGTTTTTTTTAACAGATACAGGATTTTAGTTTAAACATGGAGAAGTTGAATTATCCAGGTAGCATTATTTGTTGATAAACCAGCTTAAAAATGCCTTAGATCAGTGGTGGGCAAACTTATTAGTCAGCAGAGCCAAATATCAACAGTACAACGATTGAAATTTCTTTTGAGAGCCAAATTTTTTAAACTTAAACGATATAGGTAGGTACATTGTTATTAACTTAATTAGGGTACTCCTAAGGCTTAGGAAGAGCCACACTCAAGGGGCTAAAGAGCCGCATGTGGCTCGCGAGCCGCAGTTTGCCAACCACGGCCCTACATCAAGAAAGTCTTATAAGGAATAGTTTACAATGTATTCCTCCTTGGCTCCTAGCTTCAGACCTATCACTTTGTAGGTGTTCAATAAATAACCATATAATGAATGAAAAGATTTTAGTTAAAACAAAAGGGAGAAATATAGTCACAGTGGCCATGCCCTTTTCAGAAGCTCATATTTGCATTGTCAAAACAGTTGTATTGTCTTCTCTGCCATAGCAGGCTTTTATTTTGTGCCAGCAAATATAGAATACATTGAATAGTAACTTAAATAGAGACAGAAGAAATAGTTGGAGTCCTTATACTTTAGTTTCCCACGTGTTTGAGACTTGAAAGTATAGAGCAGTAGTTCAACCTAGATATATAGACACCCCCTCTCCCCGCCATAACACTTCCTAGATAAGAAGTTATTTTCCAGAGGGCCCATATTGCCAGTAGGTGGAATTGGTGGCTCTGTACATTTTTGCCTCAGTCACTCATCATGTTGCTTTAGTACTCTGCCAGGTGGGGCTATGTTGGGACCTATGGATCTTGTTAAAAATGTTTCTTTATACTCAAACTAGAGGGCCGGTGCACGAAATTCGTGCACTCAGCGTGGGAGGTCCCTCAGCCCAGCCTGTGCCCTCGCGCAATCTTGGACATCCCTCTTGCAATCCGGGACTGCTGACTCCTAACCACTCACCTGCCTGCCTGCCTGATCGCCCCTAACCACTCTGCCTGCCTGCCTTATCGCCCCTAAGCACTCTGCCTGCCTGCTTGATCACCCCTAACCACTCTGCCTGCCTGCCTGCCTGATCGCCCCTAACCACTTGCCTGCTTGCCTGATCGCCTCTAACTGCTTGCCTGCCTGCCTGATCTCCCCTAACCACACTGCCTGCCTGCCTGATTGTCCCTAACTGCTGCCTGCCTTCCTGCCTGATCGCCTCTAACCACCTCTGCCTCAGCTCCCGCTGCTGCGGCTTCATCTGGAAGGACATCCAGTCTAATTAGCATATTGTGCTTTATTATTATAGATTGCACATGTCTTTAGATAAAATTCTCTGGATATATGGGAAATAGTAGGAAAAGGCAGAGAAATAAGTTATCAACATTTATAATTCTCTTTTGAGAAAACTTTACATAGATGTGTACACATTTGTTGTTTTATTAATGCCAATTTGTTCTACCATAAATGGAATATGAACAGCCTTTGGGAACTAATGCTTATTTTTGGCAGAATTCTACTTCTCAATATTCATAAAAATGTTGTGATTATCTCATTGATCTGCTGCTGGTTTTAAATACTGTTTGTACTTCTGCTTTTCTTTTTCTTAGTTTAACTTTTTTAATGAATGGAGAATTTTAGTTGTACCATGAGAGGTTAAAAATTTAATCCCATACTATGAGAACAATAATGCCAACTTAACACTGTTCACATTTTTAAAATAAGAAAGTCCCTTCAATTAGAGAGAAATTATAAATAGATACTATAATTGTTAAGTTTAAACAAATGCTTTTTGGCCTGAGATCATTTTTCTCATTTGTATCTGAATTTGTGCAGTTTTCAGAGTATTTTTATAATTTAAATTTTAGTGATTGTTTGAGTCTCATGTTTATTTAAATGTAATTTCATTAATTCAGAACATATCTTAAATTATTATATATGTCTTTATATGATTGAAACATCCAAGGGTATCCAAAGGTAGTGCAATGGAATATTACTGAGTTGAAATCAGACATAAACCAGACATTTGTGGTATATTTGTGTCTTGATTTAGGTTGGTTGAAGACTTTTGATGAATACTTTAGAGAGAAGACTCAGTATATTTTTAATAACATGGTCATCAAGCTGAAGGAAGACTCACGGAGGAAATTTATATGGTCTGAGATCTCTTACCTTTCAAAGTGGTGGGATACTATAGATATTCAAAAGAAGGATGCTGTTAAAAGGTTTGTTCTTATTTTTTTAAGTTAATTAAATTAATCAAACATTAATTGTATAGTGAGTGTGAAATGAGTGTTGAATTTTTATTTTTATTTTTTTTGTGTTGAATTTTTAGAAGTTGAAAATTCTTAACTTTATATCTGAAACTTAAAATATTTTTTCATATGTTTTTTCTTTGATTCTGGTTCATTTCTGAAAAGGGGACTTGAAACTTTTCCATTGAAATTCTTATGTTCTAACTTTGTCCTAGCAATGGAATTACTAAGTTAAAGGGGCTTGATATTTTAAAGGTTTTTTTTAAAGCATATAATCATAGGGGCCCCGGAAAGGTTGTTTCAATGTATTCTTTATTTGTCAATCTTATATCATAGTGTACCAATTTCTCTGCCTGTTCACCAACAATACAACTTTTTCTCTAAAACCTTGACCAATTTGATAGTTGAAAAATATAATTTTAATTTATATTTTTCATGAGTGATAATATTGCATATTTCTCATATATAGGAAAAGCATTATAAATTGCTTGATTGTGTAATTTTTCTTACTAATTTGTAATTACATTCATATACATTTGCACATACACATATCAACTCTCATTTATCCTCAAGTGTTTCTTAATTCCATTTTTAAAATTTTTATTTTAAAAAAATCTTTTATTATTGAAAGTATTACATAGGACCAACTTTTTCTTCCATTAACTTCTTCCAGCCCATTCCCATTCTCCCCGCAACCACCACCACCACCACCCCACCAGGCCCTCACCATCCCATTGTCTGTGTCCATGGGTTATGCATACAAGTAATATACAGACTTTTAACATTTTTATAGTCAAATTGATTAATCTGTTTTCTTGATATTTACTTTGTCACATCTTAAAAGGTAGATCTAGAAATCAGGTAGAATCCTCTTTTCTCTAGTTTCATTTTTTACCATTCACTTTTTAAAATCCTGAAATTTATTTTCTTCATGTGGTATGATGGAAGGTTCTGTTCACCATATTTCCCTCCCTCTGTTCCCTGGAGTTTAAGGATTATTTTAGTATATATTGCTTTCTTTTATCTATTTACTATCACATTTGCAGCACTTACTGTACTAGTCCCTGTTATAAGTAGCTTATAAATGGTAACTGATAATCCTCACAATCCTATGAAATAAGTACAGTGACTACCCACATTTTAGAAATAAAGCACTCACTGGTCTTTCAGGGTCACAGGCTGGGACGTGCTGCACTGGTATGCTGTTCCGTCCAGTCTGTCCAGTCCTACAGGCTGTTCCCTTTCATGTAGTGCTGCTTCTCAAAGACTTAAATAGTCCATTCTTTTTACTGATTTGAAGTGCTGTCTTTATTGTATTTAAATAAGCATTGATTTCTGGAATTTCTGACCTGTTTCCTGGACTTTTCTGTTTGACTGTAATTGTTGCAGTATTATGATGTTTCATAGTCTTCCTACCGTATTAAAAAAAAAAAAGGATTCTGATGAAAATTGATATAAACATTTAAAGGTAATTTGGGAAGAACTGTTTATCCATCACAACCCATTGGAGCTCCCCGCCCATCTCCTCTCCCCCACCCCCCGCCCAGTAGAACAGTTAAATTGCTTATAAGATTGGCCAGAAAGGTGGCCTAAATGAAGGCTATGGACTTTGGGGGTGATGGGATGAACCAAGAGTAGCTGTCCCACCCAGAGGGACTAGCCATTCTTCTACTCCAACCACATTGGCAGTTCATGGGAGCCAGAGTGATCCGCATACTCCTCCAATTATTCAAGACAACTTAGAATTCCAAAATGTTATGTAAAATATCCTGACTTTAAATTGAAATGTTAGCAGCAATTTAGATTCTCTCTCTCTCTCTCTCTTTCTCTCTCTCTTTCTCTCTCTCTCTCTTTCACACACACATACACAATCACACACGCAGAGTAAAACAGAATTCTTAGTTTAAATTGAGCTACCTACTAGTTTTTAAACTTTTAAGAACTGCTCTATAAAACCCTGTGGAACTGGTGTTTGTTTTATAGGTAATTCTTTTGAATTTTAAAATTAAAAATATTTTTTTGTCCGTTTAGGTCTAACATTACTCCGTGAATACATATAATACTTCATATTTTTTTAAATTAAAATTTTATAGAGATTTTACTCAAAGTGTTTAGATTGCAAGATTTTATTTATCACATCTATAGTTTTTTCAAAGTACTTTCGGGAAGCTGAATATTTTCTTCATCTTGAGTAGATTTGGCTAAAGCTTTTACTTTTTTTGTTTGGTTTTTGCATCCCCTCTCACTCCCAAAGAACTATGTATATGTTACTGGTTTTTATCCTTGACTTTTCTGCTTTTATTTTTACTAATTCATTCTACCTGCTTTTACTAATGCTAAATGGGCCCTTTCATTTATTTTAATAAGGATTTGCCTTTAAGTACTGCTCTAACTAGCTTTTAAATTTGTGTTATTTTTTATTATATCCTATACTAGAGGCCCGGTGAATGAAATTCGTGCAGGCCTCAACTTGGCCTGCATCCTCTTGCAATCCGGGAACCCTCGGGCAGGCAGGCAGATAGAGTGGTTAGGGGCGATCAGGCAGGCAGGCTCCCTCCTTCCAACAGTGGATTCTGCGAGGAATGGGGCTCCCTCCTCCCTCATGTCACAGTCCAGTTTGAAGGTTGGCCACACCCTGAAAGCATGAGACCCAGAGTTCCGCAGCACCCTGGCGGCCCAAGGCGCACAGACAGTTCTTGCTGCCACCACGCCCCAGCAGCCCAGAGCCCACAGATCTCTCCAGCCATCACACCCCAGAGGCCCAAAGCCCACAGACCCTTCCCGCCTGTGTGCCTTGTCAGCCTGGGGTAAAAGACCCTTCTCGCCGCCGCAGCGCCTCGGATGCCCAGGGCTCACAGACCTGTTTTCACCACCACACTTCGGAGGCCCAGAGTCCACAGACCCTTCCCGCCTATGTGCCTCGGCGGCCCGGGGCTAAAGATCCTTCTTGCCAGCGCTGCTGCTACGCCTCAGATGCCCAGAGCCCACAGACCCTTCCCGTCTGTGTGCCTCGGCAGCCTGGGGCCCACAGGTCTCTCCCACCACCACGCCCCAGAGGCCCACAGCCCACAGACTCTTCCTGGCTGCGTGCCTTGGCAGCCTGGGGTTAAAGACCCTTCTTGCTGCTGCTGTCGCGACCACTGCTGCGTCTCGGATGCCCAGAACCCACAGACCCTTCCCGCCTGCGTGCCTCGGCGGCCAGGGGCCCACTGTTTGGTTGTCCATCCTGGTTGTGAAGGCTGTAGGCTATTATCAGTATAGATAATAAAAGGCTAATATGCAAATCGACTGAACGGTGGAATGACCAGTCTCTATGATGTGCACTAACCACCAGGGGGCAGATGCTCAATGCAGGAGCTGTCCCCTGGTGGTCAATGCACTCCGACAGGGGGAATGCCACTCAGCCAGAAGCCGGGTTCATGACTAACGAGCATAGTGGAGGTGGCGGGAGCCTCTCCTGCCTCTCCAATAGCACTAAGGATGTCCAACTGCTGGCTTAGACCCGTACAGGAGCCGGTCTAAGCCAGCAGTCGGACATCCCCCGAGGGCTTCCGGACTGTGAGAAGGTGCAGGCCAGGCTGAGGGGACCCCCACCACCAAGTGGATGAATTTTGTGCACCAGGCCTCTAGTATTTTAATAAAATGTTATATAATTGTATTTATTGTTTTTCCTTGATTTGAATATGTTAGGATAATAATTTTTAATTTCCAAGTACAATTTTTCCCCCAGTTATACTTTAGATTTAAAAACTAATTTTCATATCTTATGGTCAGAAAGTGCAGACTATACAATTTTTATTCTTTTTGTTTGGATTTGCCTGATCTGTGCTGCTCTTTTTACTTTAAGGACAATCTAGAGAGGTCGTTCAAATGTCTGGGTACTGAAGCTAGGCTGCACATGTTGAAATAGGACAAACTCCCATCTACTGTGTGACTTTGGGGAAGTTAACTGCTTTGTGCCTCATTTTATGTTTTCTATCTTTAAGAAAAGGCTTTCTTCTGTAATGTTTCTATGAAGATCACCTTTTGCCCCTCTGGTCAGATGTTTTTAGGATTTTAAAAATTTTATCCATAAAATTCTAAATTTTCACCAGTTATGTAGGTATAAATAACTTAACTAAATTTTCCATCTACCAGTTCAAACATTTCTCCAGCGTATGTTTTCTGCTCTTGCTAATTAATTAATGTTTTTATTTCATTTGTTTTAGAATTCAGTTATCTAGTATTGAGTCTCTACTCTCCTTTATGCACATGATGTTGTTGTTGTTGTTTTTTAATGTGTTATATTCACTGCTTTTGGGAGTTTTTTTCTTGAGAGTTCTCCCCACCCCCCTCAAGCTTGCTTCTCTCTGGTATAGAGTCTGTTCTGTTCTGGCTTTAAATGCTTGGTTTTAACTATGTTTTTTATTACCTTTTAGTTCTGTGTTCTTTTTATTGTTATTTGTAAGTTCAAGTGTATTCCCCTTTTTATTCATCCTTGAGCAATACCTGGTGTATCCACACTTGGAATTTGTTCCAAAAGAGAGTGTAACTCTGCTGAAATCCCTTCCTTTTCTACAAAACACTTTGTTTCTTTTCAGTGGGTTTAATTAATACTGTTTGGCCAACATCCATTTTACCAGATTTCCTTTTGGGAAACTGTCTCTCACAGAAATCAGGTCCTCCACCTTTCTGCCTCAGGTCAGATGGGCCAGCTATGACCTGAGCTCAGATAATCAATAAATTATTTTTTAAGGGTTTTAAATCTTTAGGGAGTGAAGTGAGAGAGTAGACAGATGGAAAGAAGGGAAACACATGGAGGGAAGGTTGCAGGTCATCCCTCACAGCACTGGTGCCTTTGAAAGACTCTTCCTGTCCTGTGGAATGATCCCTGTGCTCCCCATAGCACAATAGCACATAGCCTCTTGTTTTCTTCCAGCCCTTTGTTAAGCCTCTACTTTTAGCCTGTCCTCAGTACTCTGTGTCCAGGAAAGTCTCCCATACATTTCTCCTTCAGCATCGGTTTGTGTTGCTGACAAACAAGAAACCTAACCTGATAGATTATTCCTCAGATATTTGTTGGAGAGCTGGGTTATGGAAGATGAGTGTTAAAGACCCAGTGGTCAGAAAAGAAGGTAGGGTTATGAATAGGACTGGTGGAAGGAAAGAGAGGAGCTGGGGCAGTGGGAAGATTGGGAGATCCACGAAGTGTTTGCTGTTTGTTAGGTGAGGCACCACGCTGGCTTTGTGTATCTAGTTTCCTTTTGGGTGGCATGTAGGCCAGGTAGGAGCAGTGGCTTGGAACAATGACTATAGGAAAGAGTCTGCCACCTCAGAAGGAAATTGGGCTTGCTGTTTGCTGCTTTTGGTAAAGTGAGGCCAGGCCTGGCTCTGTCCCAGTGTAGCTACATTAGGGAGCCAGCCTCTGCAGCAGTCAGGGCCTGGGCCTCTGCAAGATGAGGCTCATGAAACACCTTGAGGATGAAGGATAGGGACTGTGATTAGTGTCTGTTCCAAGATCCAGCTTTGCTTCAGCCCTTGGCCCTCTAAATTAGGGGCTGCTGCCAGACTATCTTAGATTCTTCTCTCTTTACTACTTAGGATTCAGTGCTTATTGTTCATGCCAGGGGGTTGTAGGTCAGTACTCGTTGAATTCTTTTAGTTTCACCTGCATAATTTCTGTCTCAAATGCTACCAATTTTATGACATGAGGATGGTCCCCTTCTGATTCTCCTGGACACAGGTTTCTCTCTTTTTCTGTACTGTTGGCCATTTTACTTACATTGGACCATATGAATTGCTGATGTTTGACTGCTTTTGATGTACAAAAATGGCAGTTTTATGTGATTCAACCCAATATTAAAGGTAGAAAGCAGTAAGATGTTAGGGGTGGGAATGCAAATTAGAATCTAGTGCTTAAGCAGTTTATTCAAACTCCTTTTGAGAGCTCTTATTTTGACAGTGGGAAATATAGGCCTGATCCTCAATGATACCATTTTGCTTGAAGAAAAAATTGTTTTATAGCCACATTAGGGCCAATGATTTTGTTTCTGGTCAGGCTTATCTAAAGTTCCCTCCCTTCTAGCTATAACCACTCACTTTTATTGATTTACTACATTTATATATAGAACTATGGTAATAACATTATCTTTTACATACATATTTTTAGAGGTTCTTGCCTAAATGTATGTTTTGGGGAAAGGCTTAATAGCTATATAGGTTTGTCCCCATTATTTAAAATTCTGAGCTTGTACTAAGTGACATTGCTGATACAATTTTTTTGATGACTAGTGTAATGCTCGTGCAGTGTCTTGTTTTTCCTCAGATGAGTCTATGGATTAAATGTCTGTACCTAAATTTTCAAGCTCGTTGCCGAGCAGAACCTGTTAATTCCTGCAGAGTTTCATGTGAGCTTTTACTATCCCTAAGGAATACCAATTGATTGTGGGAACTTAACAGAAACATAACTCAAATGATCCCATAATCTATCCTAGGAGTGACTTGTTTGATTCTTTCCCCTGTGGCAGCAGTAGTCATCTCTGTAGACTTTCAAAAATGAAAATCTAGTTAACTAAAGGGAGATCCATGCAAACAGCTAGTCTTTTCATTGTTTTGTGATTCCAACTGATTTAATCAATTATAGTCATGGTGCCTGCCTGTAGCACATATCCAGTGGATTTAAAAGAAACTGCCCTAGCTAGTTTTCTCAATGGTTAGAGCATCAGCTCTCTGACTGAAGGGTCATGGGTTCAATTCTGGTTGCAGGCTCAACCCTGGTCCTGGTGGGGGGGGGGGGGGGAGCGAGCAAGAGGCAGCCAATCGATGTGTGTGTCTCTCTCTCATATTGATCTCTCTCTGTCTCTCCTTTCCACTCTCTCTGGAAAACTATGGAGAAAATATCCTTGGGTGAGGATTAACAAAAAAGTAAAAATAAAAAAAAATAAGAAAATAAACTGCCTCACGTTAAATAATCAACACATTTTCTGTTTATGTTTACTTTATTTTGAAAATGACTGATATTTTTTTTACTTTTTAGGTTTTCTATTTTAATATTTTTTTGGCTAAGTGCAGTTAAATACTGCATGATGTTTATTAAAAAAATGCATCAACATGTGTGTCCCGACTCAGAGCCAGGCAGCTGAAACATTAGCCTTAGTGTTTCCTTTGACTAGCACCCAGTGTATTACATATTCATTTTTCCTCTCTGGGCTCTGAGGCATTGAAATAGCTTTTACATTGCATCTGTTCCTGGTGTCGAGACCAGTGTTTAGTGGAGAAGCCCACTGAGCTGTTAGAACTTAGAATAGTTTGTGTGTTTGCCAAGTCTTGATAGACTTCTCTGTGTGGACCTTTAGGTGTGAAATAAGTTCTGAATATGTACTGGGAGGAAAGGTACCATCAGTTAATATAATTGCTGAGTTTTATCACTTTGCCAAGAAGGCAAAGTCTTTCTCTAATTGTTATACCATCCTCTTACATCATATTTCCTGAATTTATATTTAAGTCAGCCTTCTGTTCTATCTCTTAGCTATCTGTGTTTGCATATTGAAATCAAAAAAATGTTTGAGGTTTACTTTCTTAATAATACAAGTCCAAATTTACTGATATGAATTTTGAGTTTCACTAAAAAATGTACCTCTAAAGCACCTATACATTTTATACAGGTACTAGTTAATGGTATTTAACCAACGGCTGCTGTAAAATTTACTAAGCAATGAGAAGTCAGTGTGTCTTGTGATGGTTAGGGAAAATGGCAGATTTGGATGAGTTTAGAGCCTAAATATATAAACCCTTTCACAAAGGGATCAAAGCAATGCACCACTGTCTAAAATAACTTCAGTTCTAAGCACTGAAGCACTGGTATATATTTATTTTATAATGTATGTGTTCCATCCCATTCTCTCCAATCCTAGTTCATCTCCAACTAGGCACTTTTGTTCTCATTCCCATCAACTGCTGGCTTCTATTTGCTTCACAGAATCTGGAAAAACCCATGAGGACCTTCCCACTGCCTTGTCCATGGGTTACTTTCTCAGTCCTCCAGGAGAATTTCTTTGCAGCATTGACACTGACCACTATTTCTCCTCGAAATTCTTTTTTTTTCCTCTTATGACCTAGAACTCTTTGTCTCCTAGTTCTCTTCCTGCACTGCTGAGCATTCCTTTCTCATCACCTCTGATTTCCTCCTCTGCTTACTTCCTAAAAGTCCATTCTGGCCTGTGGGGTAGCACCCTTTCGTTCTTCTCTTCAATGTGTGCTCATCCACACTGGTTTTAATTCATGCTGCTTCCAGACCTACAGTTCCAACCTCAGTTTCTTTCTTCTTCCCTAGTTAATGGTAATAGTAACAGCTAACATTTATTGGATGCTTACTGTTCATGGGTATATTCTAAGCACTTATATGTATTTATTCAGTCAGTCCTGCAGCATTCCTTGAGTTAAGATTCTTTATTATTCTCTCTATTGTTGAAGAAACTGAAGCAGAGGTGTTAAGGAATGCGCCGAAGGTCCCCCACCTAGTAAGTGTGGCATGAGGGTCAGTGCCAGGCAGCCTAACCCCAGAAACATTGCTCTTAACCACTGTGTGCTCTGCCATTTGGGCCACATCCACTCAGGTCTTAATCCTTGTATCTCTGTGCGAAACCCTCAGCTCAATCCCTGTTGCTCATTTCCTTCACCTTGGTCTTCCTGTATCCAACTGTGCCACTTCTAGGTATCCTCCATTTCACCAACAGAGTTAGGTTTCTGATAGGTGAGTCTGCTCATGCTGCTTCTGTGACACTTCAGTGTCAGAAGGTACAGCCCAAACTTTTTTGCCTGGCACATACTGGCGTTTTTTTCTCTGATTCCTCCTTACTTGTCCACCCTTACCTCTTATCACTTCCTGCCTTGCTGAGCCATGTGGATGTCCTCAGGCATATGCTTTTTCCGCTTCTTAGAAATTTGTCCATGAATTCAGCTTAGATTTTCCCCCCTTCTATACATTAGACAATTTCAATCCTCTTCATTTTTCAAGACTCAGATGAAATATTAACCTCATCTCTGAAGCCTTCCCTTATTTACTCCATCATTCATTCAACAAATATTTACTGTGTTAGACTCCAGGGATACAGGAGATGAGCAACTGACATGGTCCCAACCATCAGGGCAGAGCATGGAAGACATAACTAAACACAGTACCATAATAAAGTGTTATCTTCTATGGAAGTAAGGAGGTTATGGAAGGCTTCCTGAAACAGGTAGTATTCAGGTTGAAACCTGAAAGGTGATTAGAACTAACCAGTTAAAACAGGAGGTAACAGAGAGTGGTGAAGGAATTCTAGGTTATGAGAGGGACCAATTAAGATTGGGAAGATAGACAGAAAAAAAATCTATAGGTAAGAAAATTCTGCAAAACATTTTAATGAGTGGGAGGCTTTTTATGCATTCCCCTAAACAATAGACAGGATAATCCTTAAAGTGATTATTATGTGTAGAAAATAATTTAATACATGATTATAGTAGCATCTTAGGCATCATGTTGGGGGTAAGAACTAGATTATTGACAAATGGAGCTTAGGAGTTTAGTTGCTGTGTATAGTATGTGTTATTCATTGCTTGTTTGGCTGTTCCTTGGAGCATATTCATGCCTATGGGACTGGAATTATGTAGCAAAATTGATATAGATGAAAAATTCCACCATTGGAGTGACTTTTCATTTTAGTCCTTATATTTCCAATTAAGAGTAGTAAATAATTTATTTCTGAAATTTTTCAAAAGATATGTTTGGAAATACTGAGATAAGGAAGTCAAGTTTCTGTATTTGATGACTAGAGATTAAATCCCAAATCCGTCCAACATCTCAGGCTTCCAGGTACTGGGCATAAAGCGTAAGAAGTGGGGGTCTGGTCCATGGCACCTAGAGCATGGTTAACTCAGGCAATCACCAGGAAGATAAGAAAAAGAACTAACTAGCAGGGGTGGGCAAACTTTTTGACTCGAGGGCCACAATGGGTTCTTAAACTGGACCGGAGGGTCGGAACAAAAGCATGCATGGAGTGTTTGGGTGAACTAATATAAATTCAAAGTAAACATCATTACATAAAAGGGTACGGTCTTTTTTTTCAATATTTTGATTCATTTCAAACGAGGGCTGTAGTTTGCCCACGGCTGAACTAGAGGCTAAGTCCACTGACGGTAAGAGCAGTACAAATAGTCTTGAATTTAGTTTGTATTCTTGAAGAAATACAAGTTTTAAATTATAAGTTCTTGATTTGGCCCTGTGAGAATCTGAGGTTTGACTGGACGTTTTGTTTTTCTTTAGACAATATAATGAGCCATCCTGTTCTCCATGCGAAATTATATTAGTTGGTGATTCCTTTGGCAATACAGATTTAATTAACATTTTTAAATTTCTTGCAAGGAATCATTCTTTCATTCATTTTTAGAAATTGTGTCCATTATTCACTCTGTCGCTGGTATATGATCATGCATATGTTTGAATAAATCAGATGTTGTGTTAATGCTGTGGCTTCTGTTAAAGGCTTTGTAGGAAAATACTTCTCTGTCTTTTATGCCTTTGCTCTGCTTCAGCTAAATTTCACTTGGTACTTGGCTGCTATTGGTGGGTATTCAGTGATGTGTATCCTTATTAAAGTTGCTTTTTTTCCTGAAACTTTACATCATTTTCCAAACCATCTTGTTGCAAATCGACAAGTCTGTGGCACTTAAGTTGTTTGCTTAAATTCTTGACTTTTATATTTCCTCAGGTACTTCCTCAAATTTTTAATAGTTTGATTTCTTTTTTTCCTTATCAAAGGAAAGTATCTTCTTGTAATATTGAATATTTCTAGGACTGGAGATCTAGTTACCTTTTATGATATTGTGGCAAAGAAAGGAGTATCCAGTGGGCAGATAATGATAATGTTAGAGCTTTTCACTCAATAATGAAAAATAAACTTATGTAGCCTACATTTTAACTGAATCTTGAGCAAAGTGCTTTATAATGTTTCCTGTATTCCCAGAGGCATGTGCTATTTACTAGCTTCTCCTTCTGTGTAGCTTGTATGATTAACTTACCAGTGTCAGTGGGACCAAAATAAATATTGATTTTTCAGTATAGGGGTATTGAAACAAATGCCATGCTTAAAGTGACAGTCCTCCAATAAACACTCATCAAGCATATACTCTGAGTAAAGCACTTTGCTAGGTGCTTCCAAGATTTGGAAATAAATCAGATGTGGCTCCTGCTATCAGGAATCTTTGAGGTTGTGAGGGAGATTATACCCTGATGAACAGGAACTTCCAAAGTACTCTGCAGGCCTAGGATGGGGGTGGTCACCTCAGACACTCAAGGGTCCTAATTTTGAAATTCATTCACTAGTTTAAAAAAATGTTTTAATAATTAGTATAATAAATACTAATTTATTTAAAGGCTGTCCCAAATGTTTATGCTGATTGTAATTTATTTGAACTTTTCTTATATATTAATGTAAATTCTTACATTATTTTCTTTCTAGTTTACTAGAAAATGGTCAGTTTGAAATTGTAACAGGTGGCTGGGTTATGCCTGATGAAGCTGCTGCACATTATTTTGCCATAATTGACCAACTAATTGAAGGACATCAGTGGCTGGAAAAGAATTTAGGTACGTATCGATGTCTTTCCCCTTCATTTGGACTACTTTGGTCAGTTAATGTGGGGGATTTTGAGATGAGGCTCCATTTTATTATTTTAAACTAGAGTCCTGGTGCACAAAAATGTGTGCACTTGGGGAGTGTGCCCTCTCACAGTCTGGGACCCCTTGGGGGATGACCACCTGCTGGCTTAGGCCCACTCCCTGGGGGATTGGGCCTAAGCTGGCCGTCAGACTTTCCTTTGGCAGCCCGGGAGCCCTTAGGGGATGTCCACTTGCCAGTGGGGAGCAGGCCTTAGCTGCAGTCAGACATCCTTAGCACTGCTGAGGAGGCGGGAGAGGCTTCCACCACCATCACTGTACTGACAGCCATCAACCTGGCTTGTGGCTGGGGCGAGCTCCCCCTGTGGGAGCACTCTGACCGCCAAGGGGCAGCTCCTGCATTGAGCATCTGCCCCCTGGTGGTCAGGGTGGGGCATAGTG
>NW_006284238.1:3345841-3351854 GCF_000327345.1 Myotis davidii
GGCACCCCATGAGGGTGTGGCCAGCTTGGATGAGTGGCTGATGGCTGTTTTCAGGCTGGCCACAGCCCCTTCAGGGTGGGGGTCCCCGCTGGAGTACCTAGCAATCCTGGATGAGGGGCTGAGGGCCGTTTTCAGGCTGGCCACAGCCCCTTCAGGGTGGGGGATCCTGCTGGGGTACCTGGCCAGTTTGGATGAGAGGCTGAGGGCCGTTTTCAGGCTGGCTAAGTCCCCCAGCAGGGACCCTCACCCCATGAGTGTGTGGCAAGCCTGGATGAGGGACTGATGGCTGTTTGCAGGCTGGCCAAAACTCCCAGCCACCCAAGCTCCCAGTGGAGGCTGGCTGGAAGCAGGTATCTGGGATTTATTTGTCTTCTATAATTGAAACTTTGTTGCCATGAGCGGAGGCAACAGTCAGCTCGGCAGGCGGGAAGCTTGGGTTCCTCCATCGCCCGGGCAACCAAGCCTCCTGCTTGCTCCAGCTCTGTGGCTGCCGGCCGCCATCTTGGTTGGGTTAATTTGCATATAGCCACTCTGATTGGCCTGGTGGGCATGGCTTAGGGCATAGTGAAGGTATGGTCAATTAGCATCTTTGTCTTTTATTAGTGTAGATAATGAATTTTCCCAATACTGATTATTGTCAAATAATTTATATTTTATTTATGTTGTTTCTTTGTTCATGAGTTATGTAGATATGATATAGTCTTTTAGGGTCATCCACCTTGTTTAATCTACTATTTTATCTCTATTTTTTTACCTATATTTTTAATAGTTAGAATAACTTTTTTCCAAACATATCCCATTGGGATTTTAATTATATGCTACTTAACACACTTGGTCATAAGAGGCAAAAACCTAATTTACTATCTAAGAATATATTAAAAAAAGTATTAATTTTATCATTGAGAATTCCAGATATATGGTAGCTTCAGGTAAGGTTGGATCCAGGGGACTCAAAGTATGTTGTCTGAGCACTGTCTCTGGCTCTGCTCTTTTTTACATGGTTTTAATTCTCTCCTGGCTCTCACCCCATGGTAAGATGGCCATAGGCAATTAGAACTCATCTTCACAGTCTAACAACCAGGTCCAATTTGAGTCAGGTGCTTATTTCTGAGCCAATTACTGTGGCCAGAAGTATAGCAGCTGAAATCACCAAGGCCTAGTTTGGTGGAAATGGTCATGGGGACGAGGGGTTTGTGGGGTCAGCCTCACCTGAAGCATGTGAATGGATGGGCCCTCCATGGGGAAGGAAGGGTCCTGTTATTACAAGAAGTGGGGAAGAGGATGCTACACTAATAAAATCACAGGTTCACTACAACTCAAAAGGACATGGGACTAACTGAAATTTTTGTGATATCTAATATTTGCATTCTGTAACACGATATGTAATTTTTTAAAAACATTACTAACTCTCAGTACAACTTTGTAGTTCCTGTATGTAAGCAAACATGTTTTTATTGATGTTATTTCTAGATATTATATTTTCTATGTAGAGATAAAGTCCCTATTAAATTTTTTTCTCTATGTTTTAGTTTGGAATAATTTCAAACTTGAAAAATTGTAAGAATACTAGGTATAAAGAATTCTCATAAACTCCTTAACCATGTTCACCAGTTATTAATATTTCAGCATATTTAAATTATTTTTCTTTTTTTCCATATTGTTGTTGTGATTGTTGTTATTGTTAGAGAAAGTTGAAGATATCATACCTGTGCAGAAAAGAGATAACATAGTAGATCGGAAATTGCTATCCTTAGAAAGATTTTGATTGCAAGGTTGGCCCTTGGTTGGCGTCTGGAGGCTTGAATTTCCTAAATGCTAAGAGTGGCTTGCTGTGTTTAAGTTATTTGTAAAATCCAACGTAGTTTATGCTAAATACTTGTTTTTCTTCTGGGAGTCTATAATCTCAATATATACTAGGCAGAGGGTGCCTACCTGACCAACCCCAATGAAAACGTTGGACACTGAGCCTCTCAAGAGCTTTCTTGGTTGACAGTATTTCAGGTGTTGTCACAGTTTGGTGCTGAAGGAATTAAATATGTCCTGTGTGACTGCACAGGGAGAGGACTTTTAGAAGCTTGTGCCGGTTTCCTGTGGACTGTGCCCTTGCCTTTTCCGTTTGCTGATTTAGCTTTGTATTCTTTCATAGTAATAAATCATAGCTGTGAGTATAGCTGTGTGCCAAGTCCTGTAGATTTTCTTAGCAAATCACTAACTGGGAAGTAGACCTGAATACCCCTTGATTTTCTAAGCCACAAGAGTATTGTAAGCTAAGAATATTCATTTTTTAAACCTCAGTTTTTACGGGATTTTTCTTTATGTTTAGCTTTTATTGACATAATTTATATGCAGCATTACATATAAATCTTAACTGTAGAGTTTCAGTTTTGACAAATGTACATAACGCATTTAATCCACGTCTTCCCCACTCCAGAAAGTTCCTTATTCTGCTCAGCTCTCCCCTTCAGTCATCTGCTCTCTGATTTCTATCACTGTACTTTACTTTTGCCTATTTAAGAATTTCATATATATGGACTCTTTTAGATCTGGCTTCTGGTGCTCAGCATACATTTTTTCTTATACGTGTATTGTTTAACCTAAAAAATTCACCCATTTAAAGTGCATAGTGCAGTAGTTTTCAGTACATTTACAGAATTGTGCAACCATCTATTTTTAGGACTTTTTCAACATCCCAAAGAGAAACCACTTACTCTCTAATAGTCACACTACTTTCTTACTCTCCTCCCTTCCTTGCCTCAGTCCCAGTCAACTAGTGATCTCCTTTTAAATATATGGATTTGACTATTCTGGACATTTCACATAAATGGAATCATACATTATGGCCTTTATGACTGGCTTCTTTCACTTAGCATTATGTTTTCAGGGTTCATCCATGCTGTAGCAGATATTGTGATTCATTCCTTTTCATAGCAGAATATTCTGCGGCTTGAATACACCACATTTATTTATCTTTTCTTCAGTTGAACATTTTGATTGTTCCCCTTTTTGATTGCTATGAATAATGTTGCTGTTATACAATTGTCTTCAGTTTTTGTGAGGACGCATGTTCTCATTTTTTGGGGTATAGACCTAGGATTATATTTACTGGGTCATATAACTTCGTTTAGCATTTTGAAGAACTTCCTAATTGTTTTTCAAAATGGCTGCACCATTTTACATTCCCACCAGTAATATAAGCGTTCTAATTTCTCCACATCTTCAACAACATTGGCTATTGTCTTCTTTTTTATTTTAGCCATATTAGTGTGTGTGAAATGGTATTTTATTATGGCTTTGATTTGCATTTTCCTAAAGACTAAAGATATTAAGTATCTTTTCATGTGTATATTGCCTATTGATATACCTTCTTCAGAGAAATGCCAATTCAAATGATTTGCCTATTTAAAAAAAATTTTTTTTGAATAGTCTGAGGAGGATAGGTTTTAGTTCTTCTTTGAATGTTTGGTAGAACTCCCTGGTGAAGCCCCCCAGACCGGGCTTTTGCTTGCTAGAAGTTTTTTTATTACTGCTTCAGTTTTATCAGTAGATACTGGCCTTTTCATGTTTTTTGATTCTCCCTGCTTGAGTTTTGGAAGATTGTATTTTTCTAGGAATATGACCATTTCATCTAGGTTGTCCAGTATTTTGAAGTAGAGTTATTTGTAGTATTTTTTTTTTGTCTGTGGGATCAGTTGTTATTTCACCTCTTTCATTTCTGATTTTGTTTACTTGGGTCCTCTCTCTTTGTTTCTTGGTGAGCCTGGCTAGAGGTTCGTCAATCTTGTTTATCCTTTCAAAGAACCAGCTCTTGGTTTCATTGATCTTGATTTCATTAAATGTTTTTGTATGTCATTTATTTTCAATCTGATCTTTATTATTTTCTTTCTTCTGCTTACTCTGGGCTTTTCTTGTTGTTCTCTTTCTAATTCTTTGAGTTGTAGGTTTAGATAATTTATTACCATTTTTTCTTGTTTTTTGAGGGAGGGCTGTAGAGCTATGAACTTCCCTCTCAGGACTGCTTTCATTATGTCCCATAGATTTTGGATTGTTGTGTTTTCATTGTCATTTGTTTCCAGGATGCTATTTATTTCTTCTTTGATCTCTTCGGTAACCCAATCATTGTTTAATAGCATGCTATTTAGCCTACAAGTGTTTGATTTTTTTCATTGTTTTTATTGTAGTTGATTTCTAATTTTATATCATTGTGATCTGAGAAGATGCTTGATATTTCTGTCTTCTTGAATTTGAAGAGACTTTGCCTATGTCCCAATATGTGGTCTGTCTTTGAAAATGCCATGTGTATACTTGAGAAGAATGTATATTCTGTAGCTTTGGGGTGAAATGTTCTGAACATGTCAATTAGTTCCATCTGACCTAGTGAGTCATTTAGGATTGCTGTTTCTTTGCTGATTTTTTGTTTAGAGGATTTATCCAGTGATGTCAATGGGGTATTAAAGTCCCCTACTATGATTGTATTACCGTCAATCTCTCCCTTGATATCTTCCAGAAGTTGTCTTACGTATTTGGTGGTCTAGTTTACCAGTTTACCCTGAGTGCATATGTTTACCAGAGTTATATCCTCTTGTTGAATTGCTCCCTTTAATATTATCAAGTGGCCCTCCTTATCTTTGTTATGGCCTTCAATTTGAGGTCTATTTTGTCAGATATAAGTATCACAACCCCAGCTCTCTTGTAGATAGCAAATATATGGGTCATGTTTTCTTATCCACTGAGCTACCCTGTGTCTTTTGATTGGAGCATTTAATCCTTTTACATATAAGGTTTTAATTGATAGGTACTTGTTTGTTGCCATTTTTATTCTTTATGCCATGCTCCTTCTTCCCTTTCTATTTCTTCTTTTTACAGCAGTCCCTTTAGCATTTCTTGCATTGATGGTAATAAACTCCCTTAGCCTTTCTTTGTCAGTGAAGCTCCTGATTTCACCTTCAATTTTGAATGAAAGCCTTGCTGGGTATATTATTCTTGGATTCAGACCCTTGCTTTGCATAACTTTGTATATTTCAAGAGGAAGGCACACTTCCAAGCTCTTCCTATGAAGCCAGCATTACCCTAATCCCAAAACCAGATAGACACTACAAAGAAAGAGAATTACAGGCCAATATCCCTGATAAACATAGATGCTAAAATCCTCAATAAAATTCTAACAAATCGGATCCAGCATTACATTAGAAAGGTCATACACCTTGACAAAGTGGGATTTATTCCGGGGATGCAAATTGATACAATATCCACAAATCAATAAATGTTATACATCACATAAACAAATTGAGAGACAA
The DNA here is from genome assembly GCF_000327345.1 of Myotis davidii. Taxonomy (NCBI): domain Eukaryota; kingdom Metazoa; phylum Chordata; class Mammalia; order Chiroptera; family Vespertilionidae; genus Myotis; species Myotis davidii. Next base: position 3,351,136 of record NW_006284238.1, read on the forward strand.
AAATCACATAATCATATCAATTGATGCAGAAAACACTTTTGACAACGTCCAACACCCTTTCTTGATTAAAAACTCTCAGCTAAGTGGAAATAGGGGGATCATACCTCAACATAATAAAGCCTTATATGACAGACCTACAACCAACATCATACTCAATGGGCAAAAACTAAAACCATTTCCCCTAAGATCAGGAATAAAACAGGGATGCCCATTTTCACCACTCCTATTCGACATAGTACTGGAGGTACTAGCAATAGCGATCAGACAAGAAGACATCCAAACTGGACAAGAAGTAAATAAAAGGTATCCAAATTGGAAAAGAAGAAGTAAAACTGTCATTATTTGCAGATGACATAATATTATAAATAGAAAACTCTAAAAATTCCATCAAAAAACTACTAGACTTAATAAATGAATTCAGCAATATATCAGGATACAAAATTAACACCCAGAATATATGGCATTTTTATACACTAATAATGAACTCACAGAAAGAGAAACTAAAAAAAACAATTCCATTTACTACTGCAACAAAAAATTAAGATACCTAGGAATAAACTTAACTAAGGAGGTAAAAACCCTGTACTTGAAAAACTACAGGACGTTGAAAAAAGAGATAAAGGAAGACATAAACAAATGGAAGAATATACCATGTTCATGGATTGGTAGAATCAGCATCATTAAAGTGGCCATACTACCCAAAGCAATCTATAAATACA
>NW_006284238.1:3352704-3354993 GCF_000327345.1 Myotis davidii
CCCGTCAGAGAAAGATAAATATCACATGATCTCACTCATTTGTGGAATATAATAAAGAACATAAATTGATGAATAAAAATAGATCCAGAGGCAGAGAAGCATTGCACTTCCCTCAGAGGGAAGGCAGGTGAGGGAGGGGGTAAGAGATCAATCAAAGGACTCGTATGCATGCATATAAGCATAACTCATGGACACAGACCGTAGGGGTGTGAGGGCATGTGCTGGAGGGTGAGATCAGCTGGGAGAGGTCAATGGGGGGAAAAGGAGACATATATAATACTTTAAACAATAAGAAAAAAAATTTTTGGTCTTTTCCTTGTTGACTTGGAAGAGTTCTTTATATATTCTTTATACAAGTTTCTTGTTGGATAATGATTTGCAATTTTTTTCATTCTGTGGGTTGTCATTTCAGTTTCTTGAAGGGGTCCTTTGATGAACAAAGGTTTCAATTAGGATGAAATCCATTCTATGAATTTTTGCTTTAATCACTTATGTTTTTGATGTTATATTTAAGAAAATATTTTCTAACCCAAGGTCATGAAGATTTACTGTGACCTTGTGTCTGCCAAGTATCTGCCATGCCCAGCTTAGACTTGGATCACAAGGAATACAAGCAGGTGAATTTCATCCAAGGGACTATCCTGTCCCTTTGGAGACACCTTTAGACTTTTCTTATTTTGCTCCCAGAATAACCAGGCTGTCTCCTGAGTTATTTTAATATGACCCCAGGATTCTTTGATCAGTTCTTTAATTTGTGGCACAAAAATATGTTCCAAGAGGAGAACCAAAATGGCGCCATAGGTAACCGCCTGTACTTGCTGCCTCTTACCACCACATCAAAATTACAACTAAAATACAGAACAGTTATCATCCAGAACCACGTGAAAGCTGTCTGAGTGGAAGTACTACAACTAGAGAGGTAATGATGAAAGCACACTGAGACCAGTAGGAGGTGTGAAGGTGCTGAACGGGCTGGTCTGGCACCCAGGCGTGCCGCTTTTTTAATCGGGAGGGAGATACAAGCTCCCACTTGCTCTGAGCTTTAGTGCTGGGCAAGTTCTGGGGGACCCAGACACACATAGGGAGAAACTGGACAATCCGGCATTACAGCAGGAACACGGGGAAGCTTTCTTCCAGAGGGAGGTGCTCGCAATGGTCATTGTTCCTGTGCTGGGACCTACCTGGTGCAAGGCTGACTGGCACCCATTGCTGTTTGCTCCACTCTGGTGATTCCCTGAGACTCCACCCCACCCAGTTTACAACCCCACCCAAGCTGTGCGCAGAGGCTTTTGCATATGAATGGCCTGTCCTTTCTTAGCCTAAAACAAGCTCCAGCTAGCTCAGGGGGCCCCAAAGCTTTCAAAAGAAGGCCTAAGGCCAGCACCAACAGTAGCCTGCCTTGCTTCACAACTGGGCCCCATCTGGCACTTCCAAACCCCATACAAAAAGGAGGAATCTGCAGATCTCTCTGTAACTCCCACGGGGTGGCCACAGGCAGTGGCTAACTTTGCACCTTCTTGGAGATCCAAGAGCCAGTGTACCCAATGGTCAGTGTGAGACCATACCAGATTACAATTCTTCACATCCCTAAGTGATACACTCAAGGGGCAGACTCAGTGAGCACCAAAGCCCCACTGAAGCAAGTCCTGCCCCATAAGGGTGTCTCCTGCACAGCAGCTCTTCCATTGTAGATTCAGCTGGTCCTCACAGCCAATTGGCTTGGTGGTCAGTTCCTCCCAGTGATACCAATAGCAGTCAAGGCTCAACTACAACAAGACTGCACACAGCCCACAAAGGGGTGCACCAAGACTGTTCCACTTCAGGTGATTAGGGAGGCTGAGCCACTCGCCCTATAGGACACCTACTACACAAAGCCACTCTATCAACTCAAGGAGACTGAGCAGCTACCCAATACATAGATACAAACACAGAGAAGCAGCCAAAATGCAGAGACAAGGAAACATGTCACAAATGAAGGAAATGGAAGAAAGCAAACTACTGGATATAGAGTTCAAAACCACAATTATAAGGTTACTCAAGAATCTTCTAGAAACTTCCAAGGAACTTAGTGAGACCTTCAAAAATCTTAGAATGCCAAAGAAATGGAAAAAGGACCAGTGAGAAGTTAAGCATACACTGACTGAAATAAAGAATAGGAAACATGACAAATGAAGGAAATGGAAGAAAGCAAACTACTGGATATAGAGTTCAAAACCACAATTATAAGGTTACTCAAGAATCTTCTAGAAACTTCCAAGGAACTTAGTGAGACCTTCAAAAATCTCTGAG
>NW_006284238.1:3356481-3377510 GCF_000327345.1 Myotis davidii
AAGGGGCTGATCCTGCGAGTGGAGGGTGATGGGGCTCAATGCCTCTGGCCAAGGGGCTGAATCGGCGATCGGAGGGTGATGGGGGTTGACGCCTCTGGCCGAGGCATCAGCCCTGGGCTAGACCAGAGCCAGTGATCGGGGGGAGATGGGGGTCCCCTGTCCAGGCCTGACGCCTCTGTCAGAGGCGTCAGGCCTAGGCAAGGGGCCGATCCTGCTATTGGAGGGTGATGGGGGTCAACGCCTGAGGGATCCCAGTATGTGAGAGGCGGCAGGCTGGGCTGAGGGACACTCCCCCCACACACACACCCAGTGTACGAATTTCGTGCACCGGGCCCCTAGTATGAACAATAAAGATTTAAAAAAAGAAAAAAGGATATTTTCCAGGTTTACTTTGTACTCCCAGCCTCAGCCCTGGAATAAACTATTTCTTTAAGTTTTAATAGAGCATGGTATTTAGAGACCCATACCTGGAAGCTGTAGTGTGCTCATTGGCACTGAGGTGTTAACTTCTTCTAGGCCCATGTAGTGTACAAAGCAAGGAAGTGTGTGCACATACATTTGTATTTAAAACCCTAAGTTAGTACTGATAGTTCCTGTTTTAATTCAATATCATAGGGTGCATTCCAGTCTCCCATATACATGCTTATATTGCTCTTTCTTAACAGTAAAATTCTGGCCTCCTCATCCTAATTTGTTTACTCTTTGAATACATGAAAGGTAATTTCAGAATTGTCGAACCAGTACCACCACACACCAATAAATTCTAAGCAGAGTTCAAAATTTCTTTACAGTTTTTGGAAGTAAATTACATATGAAATACACAAATCTTATTGGGTCAGTTTTTTAAGTTCTGACACATACTCTTGGTCCTCTGAGGGTTCTGACTTTTCAGTCTCATTTGCTGGGTTCCCATCTTGGTGTTCATTTCCAGTATCCTATATAATAAAACCCTAATATGCAAATTGACTGAACAACAGAATGACTGGTCGCTAAGAGGTGCACTGACCATTGGGGAAGACACTCAACGCAGCACTGCTCAGCCAGATACCAGGCTCATGGCTGGCAAGCACAGTGGCAGTGGTGAAAGCCTCTCCTGCCTCCGCTGCAGGCAGGGAGGTAAGGAGCAAGGGGTCCTGGACTATGAGAGCCCCAGACTATGAGAAGGATGTCTGACTGCAGTATCCCTAGTGGAGGATCTGGCCTAAGCCGTCAGGTGGACATCCCCCTAGGTGTCCCAGACAGTGAGAGGGCACAGGCTGGGCTGAGGGACACCCCCCCAGGGCATGAATTTCATGCATCAGGCCTCTAGTTGTTCTATAGAGGTCTTTCCACTGCAATCTTTTCTGTTATTCTGTGTTACACCTATTTGCATGATAGTGTCTGCAACTAGAGTCAGAACTAAGATTAATTCATTTTTGTAATCCTAGGGCCTCTCTTAGTCTTAAATATATGGAAGGTACTAAACAGGTGCTAGACAGGAATGTGAGAAAATACACGCAGTAATATTAGTTACATTGATTTATAGATTGTATGTAGAAGCTGCCTTTAAGAATCCTGAATAAATAACCGATCAGATATGTATAATACCTCAGATAATTTATTTCATCAATTCTAATTAGAATATTTATTTATTTTACTTTTTATCCTCTGAAGTTGAGATCTTTAGTCGATGGCTCTTAATATTGGTGGCAGTCATATGTGAAAAATTCCAGTGACATCTAAAGCACCAGCATCAAAAACAAAGAGACAGACTGACTATTGATAGAGGGAAGGGGGTTGGGAGACTGAATGAAAAAGGTGAAAGGATTAAAAAGTACAAATTGGTAGTTACAGAATAGTTTGAGTTGTAAATTACAGCGTGGGAAATATAGTCAGTAATATCATAATAACTATGTATGGGGCCAGGTGGGTTTTTGAAATATCGGAGTATCACTCTGTAACGTACATTATTGTGTAATCATTATGTTGTACATCTAAAATTAATACACAGAAAAATCTTGAATGTACTAGTAAACTAATTGAAAAAAATTTAATGCAAAAAAGCCCTTAAGATTTAATAAAGTATTAAATCTTAAGTTATTTTGGTCGGTCCTGCCACTGTATAATAAGATAATTTGGAGCAGTTGTAAGGTATAAAAGATGGCCTAAATATTTAATGTTGGGATTTGGGAGTACAAGTTGAAATGAGTTAGCATACTTATCTTTATTATATAACAGCAGATTGCTGGGTTATCCAGCTTCACAAAGACAGGAATGTGAGATCCTAGAGAAAGGACTTAATTCTGTTTGTTTCTCTAGCTGCATTGAATGGCAATAGTTCTCTACCTATAAGACAACAGAGTGCTTATTTCTGCTCCAACTGATTAACTTCCAGTTTGCTTCCCCAGCCTGCAAGGGCATGGCAGTGGCAGAATCCTCCCTTCAGAGAGACCTGTTGGAAATGTTCCTAATGGGTAATGCTGGGCAGTTCCTTTGTCTTAGCATCTAGGAGACCATGGAACTCTGGGTCTTAATGTGTTGTGATCTCTTTTTATTTCATTTAACTTAAAACAAAATAATGCTTATTTTCTTTTTCAACAGGAGTGAAACCTCGGTCTGGTTGGGCTATTGATCCTTTTGGACATTCACCAACAATGGCTTATCTTCTAAAACGTGCTGGATTTTCTCACATGCTTATCCAGAGAGTTCATTATGCAGTTAAGAAGCATTTTGCATTGCATAAAACACTGGAGTTTTTTTGGAGACAGAATTGGGGTATGTAGGGTTTGATGAAAGTTGAAGAGCTCACTTGACCTAGATGTTATTTCACAAGGGTTATGAACTCCTGCCATAATGGATTTTATTCAGAGTGCCAGTCTTTAAAATCAGGTTGCCTGAAATACACATTCTTATTTCTACAGAGTACTTGTGTGGAAATTCTTTTAAGCAATGGTGGAGATATTTATCTATAGAACATTGTAGGTTCTTTTTTATGCATAAAGAAAATAAATAAATAGAAGGAATTTGAATTGCAAATCATGTTTTCACTTCTATTTTTAAAAGCACCTATTTTTATCACAATTGAACATGCATTACAACTAATACCAAGTCACTTATCTCATATTCAGCTAGTATTTCTTTCTCTCTCTCCTGTCTCTGCATCTAGTAAGAACTGCCTTTTAAAACCTTAATACTATCCTCCTAGATCAGCTCTCCTATTACCTATATTGCTTGTTTTCTTACTGTGTTTTATGGGCATTCACACGTTCTAGGGACATACTTTTGCAGCTCTTTGTTGGGTGAAAGGAGACAAGATTTAGGTCTCTTTGTAGGCCTTTGTCTTTCCCACCCCCATTTAAAATTTAGAACATCTTATTTTTAAGTTTATTTTATATTTATTGAGTCTTTATTAGGGGTCATGCATTGTGTCATGTGCATTATATTAACTTTTTCATTAGATCTTCAAAATAATTCTTTAAATTAGGGTCTATTATTATCCCTTTTGTATAGTGAAGAAATGGTGGCTTAGAGATGTGAAGCCATTTTCCAAAAGTCATACAGGTAGTAGGTACAGAGATAAGATTTGAATCAGTTCTGAAGCCTAAACTCCTAACCCACAGCATATACTGCCTTCCCACTACAGAGTGCTTAGTCAGATTTCATCTGAAAAAGTATTTAGTTGCTAAAGCAATGTTCAGAAATTACTGCATTACAGCATTCTTGCTTCCCAGTGTAATCTAGACCCCCTCTTAAGTGTTTCAGAAAAATCATTTGTAAATCTAGATAGTAACTTTCTTGTATGTACTGCTGTGTTTCAATAAGGAAATAATTAACTATATACTTTTTTATTTTGGAAAATTAAATCTGTAGAGAAAACAAGAACTTGTAGGGAGTTTTATCAAATGCAAAGGAGCATATTCATTTTTCTAAAAAAGAATTAGTAATTGAAGGAGCCCTGCTTAAACTGTTGCATACATGCCAATTGCCTGTAAATATTAGTCATTAGGAAATTAGTGAGCACTATTATGTAGTTAAACCTGCTTGGAGGAAGTTCAAAAAACATCCTTTTCTATAAGGAAATTATGGTCTCTTTTGATAAAAACAAACAACACCAAATGCAGCAGATAAAAGAAAACGTGTAAATGGGCTGCTAAATAGTATGGTGTGAGAAGAAAGAGTGGGGTGAATATATCCTTGATCCTAGAAGAAAGAGGGAAGTTCCATCAGTTCTGATACTTGGGACAACCCCTGTGCAGATAGCAAGCATTAGTGACCAACATCCATGGTGTCACAAGATGTGATTTAGTGAAAGGACTGACAACACAGAATTAATACAGATTATAACAGCTTTGAAATTTGGAAAAGAATTTGCAATTATTTAAGCTAAATGGAGTGTGAGGTAAAACTGAAATATTTTAGGACTTATCTGGTAGAGTTGAATGTGCTGCTTTAAAATTATATTTTGGAATTAAATTGAGCTGCTTTGTGTGTCCTGGTTCTTAATGAGCAGTAATTTTCCTTTTTAAAATGCAAATGTTGCTTTCTTTTGTCTATATTATGAAAGCAACATATACCCATTTCTGAAAATAGAAATCCATACCTAACTAAAGGGGGAGAACTAGCTACTCATCAGGATCATGCAAATATAACCACTTTTAACTCCTCAATCTCACTGGGTGGGCTTCTGAACTCAAGGGCAATTACATCAACACCTTGCTGGCATTAACATTTTAATTATAAACAATTCTGCATCAGGAATCAGTGTTTGAGTATTTGTTCTCCATATCTTTTTTGTTTGTTTGTTTTGTTTTTGAAAATTACTGCTCCTTTCCCTTCTGGGTGAAAAGTCCCATTGGCTCTTTATTGGTGAGCTTTGGAAGGACTTCACTAATTCTCCTGGTTGCACTTCTTACTGGAGAAGTGGATAGGAATTTGCCCAGTATTCTCATAACTCCCCCCACCCCCTTTCTTTGTTCTTTCTGTTCCCCCTTTTACTTCCTATCTCCACATCCAGCCTCTGCAGCTATTGGTCTCTCTCTGTTACCCGAGGTGGGAAGAGATGTGTCAGGAGCTGGCAGCCAGGCATGGACATGGCCATAATGTTGGATGAGCTAGTTAAAATTTTGCTTCTGCTTCGTTTGTATCATCCAGGTCAGCAAATGCTAGTTCATGGTGAGGCTCTTCTGTATCTGCTAAGTGTAGATATAAGAGGTAAATAGAGATTGAGGTATGAGTCTCTTCCTTTAGGCTGGTGGTCATTCAGTACTACTGGGGTATATGTACAAGTAGTTGAAGGAGTTGATTTAGGGCAGAGCTTGCATTATATAAGTATAAAGTACTGGCATTTTTAACAGTTTTGGGAAAACAAAGTTTATAAATGCAGGTTTGTCTGTTGACTCTTTATTTTAGATCTGGGATCTATCACAGATATTTTTTGCCACATGATGCCCTTCTACAGCTATGACATCCCTCACACTTGCGGACCTGATCCTAAAATATGCTGCCAGTTTGATTTTAAACGGCTTCCTGGAGGCAGATTTGGTTGTCCCTGGGGAGTCCCCCCAGAAACAATAAATCTTGGAAATGTCCAAAACAGGTATGAAAATAATGCATTTCATAAAACAACATCTTGAACAAGCAAGCATTAGTTGCTTGTTGCTGAAGGGTTGAATAAATGGGCTTCAGTAGCCAATATTGTCCTCATTCATGGTATTAATTCAAACCAAATTAAAGCAACTCAAAAATGCCAGAGCCTTGACGATGCCTGTTCTGTGTTACAACTTAATGGAAAGTGAACAATAGTAGATTAATATACAATAAATAGATAGCCTGTAATGAACTGTTATTACCATCTCCTTTGCCCTCCTTATAAAAGCCTTCTACTGTATTTGATTGATTTCATATACTAGTACTTTTGTTGATAATAAAACTTCTGGTCCCTATTGTATAAATTGGTAAGAAAAGCAACCCAACTGCAAAAACACATTTATTGAAATGGAGCAAATAAAAGTGTAATTATTTGTTCCCTTAATAACAATTTCAATACTAGTGAATGCGGCCCAGCCCTGATGCATATACATCTCTGCACCTTTGTGATGTTTTTGAATTATAGAGAACTTAATTAGAAATATTTATACTTAAAGATATTTAAATAAATATCAAAGGATTGAACATATTTTAAAGAAAATTTTGCTAATTATGGGGTTAATAAATAAGTTCTCTATAGGTCTTATTTTGATGCTTTTAAAATTTAATTTCTCCACTAAAAATTAGTGGCATATAATAAATTAAAATGAAATGTTGTGTTATAATATAAACCAGTCAACTCTGCTAAAAAAAATAATACAGCCTTTTAAATAAAGAAATATCTTTGTACTGTCCTCTGGAAAATGTATGTTTAAAAATTACATTTTCAATGTGTGTGAGGAGGAAGGTGAGATTGTGTCTCTTTGCCTTGAGCAAGTCCTTGTGGTCATAAAGAAATTACTGCAGTGTGAACCTCTCTCTCTGGCAAATATAAAAATATTTAGCATGACAGCCTCCTTCAAGCCATGGATCCTTTCCATCAAAATCTGATTTTCATAGTTGTTTTGAGAAACTACCCAAGATTAGAGATTAATCTTGATTCATTTTCTTGGTGCCTACAGCAGTGAGAACCATTGAACAGCCTACTTTCAGGGGTTAGGCTGATTAGGCATGAGAAAATAGTTCAGTATATTATGTAGGGAGAGGAGGTGGGGCCAGGGGTGACTTGCCTGTCTACTTGAGAAACAGCTCTGTCATTGAATCAGGTATTTACAATAGTCCCCTCAGCTCAGGTGGTCAGGGATGGGGAATTACTTGAAGGGTATAGCAGTTGTAGAATCCAAGTGCACCTATAGCTATTATGAGCCCCTTCTTTTTCTTTTTTGGGTGATGCTGAGAATACCTGAGAGGCATTTTGTGTAATCCTTTTATTGTGTTCTCTAACCCTTCAAGAACACACCTTGTGCTCATTCAGTTCCAGTGATTCTGAAAGTAGTTTCCAGGTACCTGGGTTCATATAGATGAATGAATCTATATAATATTTATGTAGATTTAAAAATTCTTATAAATCTTGAAATCTTAAACCTGTTGGTTATTTCACGTTCAAATATTACCTTCCTTTTGACTTTGTGATGGAAATCAAACACAGACAACCCAGCTTAGTTGTACTTGACTTTCTAATACCCTAAATAAAATGAAGTTTAATTATAATATACAGGTGACACATTTGATACATTCAGTTGAGCAGGTTCCTTTACTTTGAAAATAAAGAAAGGCCATTCTCCATCAATTTCAATTTTTGGTTTAGTACTATGTATTTTACATGTGATGATGATTTACATGTCAGATGGAATGTTTCAGGATTTTTTTTTCTCTTGTTTCTAGTTTAGTTGACATTCATTCCTGGTAGAAAAAGTGAGGAGCAAATTGTAGCTGCACATCTTCAAATGTGATGTTGGTCAATTCATTTGTCATTAGTTTACCATATATTTAGTGAGTATCCACTCTGCCAGGTGGTATAGGCTGGTTCCTTGGCTTTCCTATCGTTGACACTTTCTGAGCAAAAGCTTGAAAGTTAGGATAGTTGCTGAATGGAAAAGACACATCATTAGTGTTCCTGATTCCTTTCCTTTTATGTGTTTTAAAAACACATGGTCGTATGCATTAAAAATCACATATCCTTTTTTTATGCTGTGACTGAAGGATCTGGTTGAATGGTCAATCATAGTATATCATATATTTGTGAGTTATATATTTGTTTTAGTCTCTTATTTCTTTCAATGTGATTATTTTGGATGTATTTTTTAATTGTGAGTAATCTAAAATTGTTTTTGGTAAACTTGGAATATTAGTAAATTAGTTGTAAAAAATAAGTACTCGAGTAATGCTAATCTCAGAAAACTAAGCATTGTTTTATCTATGAACATTATGGTTATATTTTATCAAGTTATTAAAATTTGGTTAATAATTTAATACTTGTAAAGCAATTTCTGAGTATCAAGGTAAAGAAATCATTTGAGATTCTCAATGTAGTTAAATGGTTTTTCATAATTTCTATAAAATGCTTCTTTCTATCATTGATGTTATTTAAGTTTATTTCATAAGTTTTTATATTGTGAATTGGGATTTACTTCTGGATAACTCTTGAAGTGAAAATTGAAATACTGGGTAAAAAAGCATATTTGTAATTTACCATTAATTTCTTGAGCTTTGGTATTATAAACGTGGAGAACTACTCTGATTCATCTGCTTGTTTAATTTCCTTTTCATAAGCCCGTGTCTTAATTTGTATTCTCAGGCCTCCTCAAATGGTACCCAGTTCAGCATTTTCCAAAGGGTTTTCTGCAGAATACTAGAATATGAAATATAAAACATAATGAATTGTGGTTAACTGACTTTTTGAGTCATGGGCTAGAGCCCAGGGAGGTAGAAACCAAAACAGCTCACTCAAGTCTTAAGCTTTATCTGTTGTTCAGTATTGAAGACAGCATGGAAAATAATACTCAGATTATTGATGGCAGGTGTTAACTGAATTGATTGTTTCCTTTAGAAAGGAAATATGGCTCCATAATTGGTTTCATTCAAAATATACTTTTTAATGTTTAATCTGGCAATTTTAGGTTAAATTAGAGAAAGAGATATTACTATCAAAGTTCTTATAGATGAGATATCCTTATTGTCTTCCTAGACTACATAATTTTATTTTTTTCCCTGATAATTTGTTATGTGATTTTATTTATTTTTTAAATCTTTATTGTTGAAAGTATTACATATGTCCCCTTTGGATACATTATTTTAAAACACAGCTATCTGGGATCCCATCTCTCTGCCTGGCCTTTGCAGGGCATTGATGCCCCAGTAATTATATGCCAATGTAATTATATGACTTTGTTTCTATGCGGAGTTTTTACATCTGATAAGAACATACGAATATTTTAAGTGGATAATGAAAATTAGTGTGGTAGTTTAAACACATCTGCCCCTTAAATTATACTAACCTAGGAGATAGGTAAAATAGACCATTTCTTTTGATATAATATTTTTTAATGAGTTGTCCCATAGTTTATTCCTTAATACTATTAATATTTTCCCTTTTTACTTCTGTAGGGCTGAGATGCTTCTGGATCAGTACCGAAAGAAGTCAAAACTTTTCCGCACTACAGTGCTCCTGGCCCCACTAGGAGATGATTTCCGCTATGTTGAACGCACGGAATGGGATCATCAGTTCAAGAATTATCAGATGCTTTTTGATTATATGAATTCTCAACCTCGGTATAATGTTAAGGTAATGAGAAAAAATTTACTCATGATACTGTCTTTGAAGTTGAGCCTTCATTATTGAATGAAGCTAAAACACAATAGCCTTAGTTTCTTTGTCCCGCGATGTAGTATTTCTTACAATATGTAGTTCTTATGTAAATTGTAATTCATGAAGGGGAAAATTACCTGATACCCTAGTGCCATTTCCAGGGTTTTCCATTTTCTATCACTCCATGAAGATTAGAGGGCGATTACTTCTATGTGGTTGAAAACATGCACCTACTAAGTTGTGATGTTTGTTTTTCAATGATGTTCTGTTTTTCTACCAGCATTGACAGGTTATTGTTTCTCTCTGACAATGGCATCCTTGTGATTTAGTGGTGTGACAGGCAGGTGCAGGTGAACATGTCATGAATTTTGCAAACAAATGTCTTGTGTCCAGAGAATACATTAGCATTTTCTTAGATGAGAAGACTTCCAAAATTAATCATTTGATTATAGTTTTGCTTTTTTTTTTTGGTGTGGAAAATTTAAAATGTATCCTAAAGTTTTGAAAATAATACAAATACATCCCCACCCCTCTGCAATCCATTCATTAGCTACAACATTCATCAACTCGACGTCACTTTCATTTCAGCTACGACCCACTGTCATCTCCCTGTCCCTGGGATTATTTTGGAGCAAATTTCAGATGTCATGTAGTTTCATCTATAACCATTTCAGTGTATATCTCTAAATGATAAGGACTCTGTTTAAAAATAGAATCATTGCCCTAGCTGGTTTGGTTCAGTGGATAGAGCATCAGCCTGTGGACTGAAGGGTCACAGATTTGATTCTGGTCAAAGGTACATGCCCCAGTTGTGGGCTTGATGCCAATCGGGGGTGTGCAGGGGGCAACCAATCAATGATTTTCTCTCATCATTGATGTTTCTATCTCTCTCTCTCTCTCTCTCTCCCCCCCTCTCTGAAATCAATACAAATATATTTTAAAAAATAAAATAAAAATAGAATCATAAAACTATTATCACATCTAAAAAATTAGCAACAATTCAATAATAGATTCAAGTTTTCCTGATTTCATAAAAACATTTAACAGATTCTTTGTGTGAGTCAAGATTCAAACTAGTCATATAATAGACCCTTTATGAGAAAATTATTTATCCAACATTTTTATTATATTCACATATTAACTTTTCAGACAATAGAAAATCTGTGAAAATACTGTACCAGGGAAGTGATATTACTGTGTAAGAAATTTAAAGGCTGACAATGGACCACATTTTATGTAGTGAGAATTCAGGTTTGTTAAGTAAACTTAAATAATATCACATAGATAAATAAACTTAAATACCAAGTTTATTCAAGGTACTTACAACTGAATTTCTACCAGATTATGATCTCTGAGCATCAGGATTCTGTTTAAATCATCTCTGTAATATTCTCAAAGATTAAGCTCACGCATGTATATTTGATTAGAGGGCCACGTATGTATGTTGGTATCTTATCTCTAAATATATTTTCCTGGGGAATGGTTTTGAACTCCATAAAAGGTTCTGCTGGCTGACTCTGAAGAATTAAATCCTAATTTTGGTATTTTACCCATTTCCTCCTTTGTTTGCACACTAGAGCAATTTTTTAAAGTAATTTTTAAGATTGAAACATCACATGCATAGAATTGCACAAACCAAAAGTATGCAGAGAATTTTTGTAATTTTAAAAACCTCCATGTAACCATCATCCAGATCAAGAGGTAGAACATTTATAGCGCCCTGGCATTCTCTCAGGTATTCTCCACATCATTATCAACTCCTGTAAAAGTAACCATATTTTTACTTCTGTCACCGTGATTAGTGTTCCTTCTTTTTAAATTTTATAAAAAGGAAATCTTAAGCATGTGCTATTTTGCATCTAGCGTTTTTTGTTCCACATTACGTTTGTAAGATTCATCCATATTGTTGCATTTAGCAGTAGTTCATTCATTATTAATGCTGTATAATATCCCTATCCATTTAATAACTATACTACAATATAGTCATCCTATTATTAATGAATATTTGGGTTGTTTCTGGTTTTCTTCTATTACAGATAAAAATGCTTTGAACATTTTGTGCATGTTTTAGTGTATGGGTTTCTGTGGGTATAAAATGGGATGGAATTTTTTGATTATTAATTATGTACATGTTTAGCTTTAATTAGATATTGCCAAACAATATTACAGAATAGATATATGAGCTGTTGCATTGTATGATTGTTTCAGTTGCTCCACTTCCTTACTCAGACTTTGTATTGTCAGGATTTATTTTTCATTTTTATCCTTTATGACAGATGTGATGATTTTATTTTGTATTTCCTTATGGTTAATGAGGTTGAGCTGAGCCTCTTCTCATAATTTATTGCCACTTGGGTACCTTCTTTTATGAAATGCCTGTTTAACTCTTTTGATGATTTTTTTTCCCCTTAAATTGGTTTGTCTGTCTATTTCTAACCATTTATAGTTCCTTTATGTATTTTGGATTGAGTCTTTATTTCAGATAAAAGTTATGCCTATATTATCTCCCCTTATGTAGTCTGTGTTTAATTCGTGCTATCTTTTGATTAACAGAAATTCTTAATTTTAATTAAATCTAATATTACAGTATTTTCTTTTATGGTTGGTGCTATGTTCTGTTTAAGAATTTTTTGTTGACTCGATCATCATGAAAATACAGTTCTTACAAAGATGTCCTCTAGAACCTTTATTGGTTTACCTTCCACTTTTAGTTCCATTTGGAATTGATTATTGTAAGTCGTGTGAGGATAGGGATCAAGATACACATTTGCCCATATGGATATCCAGCATTATTTATTGAAAAAACTATAATTTGCTCACTGCACTGCAGCAGCATCTTTGGCATTAATGATGAGCCTGACTTCATTCCTATGGATCTGTATCTAAACCAGGGATGGGCAAACTTTTTGACTGGAGGGCCACAATGGGTTCTTAAACTGGACCGGAGGGCCGGAACAAAAGCATGGATGGAGTGTTTGTGTGAACTAATATAAATTCAAAATAAACATCATTACATAAAAGGGTACGGTCTTTTTTTTTTTTTTTTTTAGTTCATTTCAAACGGGCCGGATCCGGCCCGAGGGCCGTAGTTTGCCCACAGCTGATCTAAACTCTCTATTCATTCGATTTTTTCTATTTGACTAATCTCATACTAATTACAACAGCTTTATAGATCTTATTATCTGCTGGGGTGTCTTCTAATTTTGTTCTCCTTAAGATTGCATTGATTATTCTTAGTTCTTTGTAGTTTTATGTAGGGCTAAGGAGGACCAACTGTTAAATTTCTATATAAAAACGTTGGGGCTTTGATTAGGATTACATTCAATCTATGGATCAATTTGAGTGCAGTTAACTTCTTTACAAATATTAGGACATCTAATCCATGAACATGGTATATTTCGTGTATAAAAAAAGCGATTGGCTTTTGAGTTTTAACCTGGTATCCAGTAACCTTGATGCACTTCCTTTCTTTCCAAAAATTTTGTCCCTCAAGTCCCGATAGCTTTGACTGTCCTTCTATATCTTTAAACAAATCTTTTTTTCTCTATAGTTTATGAAGCTATGTCTGTTCTCGGTGCGATATTTAAAATTACTTTGTCTAAGCTGAAAACATGTTTATTATTTTCTTTTAATGAAAGGAAAAACAGGAGTAATTGAATAGCTAAAAAATTGACATTGTACTAGCCAAGAGAGCTAGTTTGCTATCCATCAACACTTATTTAACAATTTATCTAATTTTCCATATATGATGTCCTGATATAGGAGTTAAGATTAAGATTATGTTTAAGATTAAAATTTTGCTTTTTAATTTAAAAATCATTTAATTATATTTTTGGTTATATTTTTATTTTATTTTTATTTTTTTAAATATATTTTTGATGTAGCTATTTTTAAAATGGTTATATTTTTAGATGTCCCAAATGTTTTCTTTATTTGAGCTGCCAAGAGACTGTATAGAAAAACTTACTTTAAATATTTTCTTCTGAAACTACTTTAGCATAGAGAATTGTATTTCAGCTCTTTAAGGCTGAAATAGGTTTGTGAGAAAGCCTACTAGGCCACTTACTTAAACTTTTCTCTGGGAAAATACAAAGTAGGAAGTATTTTCATCCTGGCTAATAAAATTAAATCTTTTTAAAAGGTATAGTCAGTTGTTACTAGTAACTCTATAGTATGCCATGGTTTCCTAAAATTGGAAACTGAAAGGGATTTTTGTTATCTAATAGAAATCCCTTATTTATTTAGATGAGCAAGGTACGACTTAGAAATATTTAGATTATTTAATATTTTGCCATTGTATAGTTCCCTGATGTCATCTATACCTATTGGGTCTGAAGGTAACGCTGTATTTCCTTATATTTGTGACCCTCATTACTTGTATGGTTTTACACACACACACACACACACACACACATACACACTTATATTCTGCTTCCTAGTAATTGAAGGAAGAAATAATACTTACAATATTAGCTAAAACATAGTGAGTACTTATTATTTGCTATTAACTTTTTAAAGTGCTTCACATTATTTGACTTATTTAATTCTCTTAACATTTTCTGGTAGGTACTATAATTATCCCCATTATAGATGAGGAAACCAAGACCTAAAAGATTAACATGCCTAAGACACTGTATTTGGTGAAGCCAAAATAAAAGTGGATAATACAGTTGAAAATTAATTTTCTTTAATGTAAACATAAGAATTTAGAAATAATCATCTGATTTGCTATTACAAAATTTACTGTATCACAATAAGATTATAATAAATTATTCTTGACTTACTAATATCACTGTTGTGTTTCCAGTTGAAATTTTGCATTTGCATGGAGAAATAATAGCTAAAACTCACATCATTATATGCCAATATTTGTAAGCATTTTACTTAGAACTTCATTAGCTGTAACACAGAGACACAGGGATAATATATAGTATGGTCAAAGCCACATGTTAAGTATTAGAGGTAGAATTCAAACCCATGCCATCTGGATTCAGGTTCCTTGCTGCTCTTAACCATTCTGCTCTTGTGCTACTCACTGTTTAAACTACTTTTCTTTTTCTGCCACACTGAATCAAAATAGCTTTTAATATCTCTCTCTCTCTCTCTGTCTCTCTCTCTCTCTCATAGGAAACAACAAAATTAGCATTTTTCTATTAAAAGGATAACATTCCCTGTTGAATTCTCTGTTTATTTCTAAAAAATACTGTGTTTTAATATTTGTTTACAAGGTCTGATACAATGTTTCTCTTTTCTTTTGATTTATAGAATAGTTTGTTCTTGTAAAAATGTATTTATGTATTGGAAATTTGAATCATTTGTCAGAAAGACCTATTCATCTGAACAATCAACCTGACACTGTGTTGTACTTCTCTATTCGGTGTTGTGTTACCTGCTGATAAAGTCCTTTTTCAAAATATGACCTGCTGTTCCTGAAGTCCTCCCTTCTCCCTTATAGGAACTCAAACTGAGAGGAGGGGGAGACCAGGGGAGGGTATGCGTATATGACATAATGAAGTACTTAATGACTAACAAAACTTACTATTCTAGACTTTTGGAATATTTTGCTCAAAATATGTCTTTTATTTATGACGAAATTTGTGCAGGGGGCTTGAACCTAACAGTCTCAGCTGCCTTGGCCAGCCCTCTCAGCCCCGGCCGGCCCTTGCAGCCCCAGCCAGCCCTCGTAGGCCTGGCTACATCCAGAAGATCGTCTGGATGGTCGTTCTGCTCTTTGGTCTAATTAGCATATTAACTCTTTATTATATAAAGGATGTTTCCCCATCTTTCTTTCATTTCTGAATTATTCCATGTCCTGATCATTGAACTTTTTGAAATTCTACAGATATGTAAGGAGTTTTCAGATCCACAGATTTGTAGATCTAAATAGCTCTTCTTCTAAATGGTTAGTTGTACAAGTTTTCTCCTAGTGTAATTTGGGACTTGATGCCAGTAAAAGAAAGAGTCATGAGTATTTCCCCCCCTGCTTTTGAGTTTTGTAAAATCTGAGCTACATTTTTTAAAATTTATTTTTATTGTTGGAAGGAGATATCCTCCTTTTTTTCCCTTTTACCTCCTCCACCCTGTCCCCTCCCTTCCCAGGCCTTCATCACACTACTGTCTGTGTTGATGAGGTATGCATATCTATACTAATAAAACGGTACTATGCTAATTAGACTGGATCACCCTTCCAGACAAAGCCACGGTGGCAGGAGCTGAGACAGAGGCAGTTAGGGGTGATCAGGCTGGCAGAGGAGAGCAGTCAGGGTCGATCACGCGATCACGCCTGCAGGGGTGGTCAACCACGTCAGGGGCAATCAGGCTGGCAGGGGAGGGTAGTCAGGGGCAATCAGACCAGCAGGGGAGGGCAGTCAGGGGAGATCAGGC
The DNA here is from genome assembly GCF_000327345.1 of Myotis davidii. Lineage (NCBI taxonomy): Eukaryota > Metazoa > Chordata > Mammalia > Chiroptera > Vespertilionidae > Myotis > Myotis davidii. Next base: position 3,372,179 of record NW_006284238.1, read on the forward strand.
CAGTAGAGGGGAGGAGTTAGGGGGTGACATGCCAGTGAGGGGTGGCAGTTAGGGGCGATCAGGTCAGCAGGCAGGCAAGTGGTTAGGAGCCAGCAGTTCCGGATTGTGAGGGGGATGTCCCTCAAGGGGTCCTAGATTAGAGAGGGTGCAAGCTGGGCTGAAGGACTCCCCCACCCCCCATGCATGGATTTCATGCACCAGGCCTCTAGTTATATAAATAAATTTATTTAAATTGCCCCCACTAAATAAATATTCTTGCTTTTTAATGACAGATAAATTACATTGTTTTCTACTTTAAATATTTTTACGGAATAAACAGTTGCTTTTTGGCATTATTTAAAATCCTAAACTAGACTCTAGAGCTAGAGAAAACTGTAATTTAAAATAAATTCTGTTCTTTATGTTGTCCTTAATTTACTTGGAGGCTTACCTTAAGTATTTATTAGAAACTTTTCATTGTAGTGCAACAGTAATTTTAAGGTAACTATGAATAATTGAAGTGTAATTTATTTTTACTAGATTCAGTTTGGAACTTTATCAGATTACTTTGATGCCCTGGATAAAGAAGATGCAGCTAGTAGAATGAATAGCCAGTCGCTGTTCCCTGTTCTAAGTGGAGATTTTTTCACTTACGCTGACCGAGACGATCATTACTGGAGTGGCTACTTTACATCCAGACCTTTTTACAAACGAATGGATAGAATATTGGAATCCCACTTAAGGTACATTTACCTTTAGATAGATGCATTTAGTTACTTACTTCTATTACATTATCATAGCCTTCTGTAGAGTTTTGTGTAATATAAAACATTTATGGAGTGTCAGGATGTATTTAATGTAATTGTGAAGTTTTAATGAAATCAGAGCTATGTCTCCAAAGCATAATCAAATTATTGCATGAGTTTTTGTTCTGGAAGGAAAAGCAGTTTATGTAATAATTTTTTTCTGGGAGTTGTATTATGTATTTTATATTTTTCTAATTAATTGCCTATATTGGCACACAATGATAATATTCAGTGGCATTGTCATGTTTGTCTACAGGTCAGTAATCTGGCTAAATTATTGGAAATGGGCGTGAATCAAAAGGAGCAAATAGGGCCTCTCAGTAGCCAAAATGTGAGCCTCAAAGTACATACTCTAAAATGAATGTATTTTGTTGGTAGGAGAACTTTAGAGGCTTCATCTCAGTTCTTATTTTATTTGAAACACATTTCTATAGGTGCACTTTTCTGCTTAGAAGAATAAAACTTTTAAGAGATGAGAAATAATCGAGGCAGAGTGAAAAAAATAAACTTACATGGAGAAAACAAATGTCAGTAGAAAACATGCAAACGTTCTATACCAGCCTTGTCCAGTAGAACTTTTAGTTACTGTCCAATAGAACATTCTGCAGTGATAGAAATACTCTGTTTCTGTACTGTTTAGTGTGGTAGCCACACTGTCAAGCGCTTGAAATGTGACCAGTGTGACTAAGGAACTGAAATCTTAATTTTATTTAATTTTAGTAAATTCAAATGCATGTACGACATGTAGCCAGTGGCTATCACAGTGGAGAAGCACAGTTTTAACTGAGTCTTGTTTTTGATAAAAATGAATCATCCCAGGGATTTGTATGTATGTGTAACCCAGGAGAGTAATTAATTTTCATAATGAATTCATTTTCAGTTCGGTTCAAATCATGAATTGATGATGATTAATTTTCATGACAAATTTCAGTATTAAAAATAAAAAGCTATATCATATCTATGCTCTTTTATATACTAGTGGGAACAATACATTTTAGGAAGCCTTTATATAAAAAACATGAATTTCTTAAAGAGTTGTACATTGGTATAATAATGTGTTTTTATTATTTTACTGTTGTGGTACTCTTATTATTACAAAAGCTTAATGATTTTTGACTGGATATTCACAAGTGCGCCAGATGAATACATTATTTCTGTATTTGTAATGAAACAGTATATTTCATAGAGATTTATACATTTTACTGAGTAGACTGTTAGTACTCTGTTAGGGTATTCTGAACTATCTATGACAAAAACCGAGCCCGATTATGATAGATTTTTAAGTGTCAACTGTTTTTTAGTAGCAAAGAGTTATGAATGTTGGGTCAATATTAACTTATTGAACATATTGAAGATGAAGTAGTAACTATGGGTAATATAATTTGAAAATTCTACTGCTTTAAAATGAACAATAAAAATATAATTGTGAGCCCTGACTGGTTTGGTTCAGTGGATAGAGCATCGGCCTGCGGACTGAAAGGTCCCAGGTTCGATTCCAGTCAAGGGCATGTACTTTGGTTGCGGGCACATACCCAGTAGGGGGTGTGCAGGAAGCAGCTGATTGATGTTTCTCTCTCATCAGATGTTTCTAACTCTCTATCCCTCTCCCTTCCTCTGTAAACAAAAAATCATTAAAATATATATGTGTAATTGTGAATTTCATAATTTAATTTATTTGAAAATAAGTTGCCGAAACCGGTTTGGCTCAGTGGATGCAGCTGATTGATGTTTCTCTCTCATCGATGTTTCTAACTCTCTATCTCTCTCCCTTCCTCTCTGTAAAAAATCAATAAAATATATTTAAAAAAAAAGAAAATAAGTTTATTATCTCATAATAGTAATATTTTATCCTAATGCTCATTTGTAAACATACAATGTTTACAAATTAAAATTTTAATAAAAAAGTAAAGTATAAGGAATAAATATTCTTAAAGTCCACTTTCTTACATTTTGGTATATATATATATTCTTTTCAAAACCAGTAGTTGCTGAGAATATGTATAAACATATGTACACAAATTCTTTAATAATACAAATTTAGTAGTTCTTATGCTGTAAATTTCAGAAGGGTTAGAATGTAAAAATAGATTATTTAATATCTTTTCATTATTTCAACAATTTAAAGGAATTTATTGTTTTCAAAAAGCACTGAAAATCTCCTCTTTTTCCTGGGATCTTAATACATTTGCAAGCCACCTTGATTTTCTTCCCATCATCTTTAACATGTTTTGCATAGAGAACCTTCTTATATTTTTTACTCCATCAAGCCATGGCTCTTTTTAAAGAATTTTTAAACCTATCTTGAATCATATCCTCTGATGAAAAAAAGATAAAAGGTGAAAATTATATACTCCCATGTTCTTGCTCAAAAGCTATTCTTAAAGCTAAAGTGTTTTATTCTTTAAAATAAACAAGAAAAGCCAGAGTGTGTCTGTCATCTTTCAGTTTTTATTGTTAAATTCTCTATAGTTGCATGTTATTATTCAACATTTAGAGTAGCTCTTGTCACTGAGCAATCAAGCCATCATTTTCTGCTTCTCCTTTACTGTTCGCCTCCCATTCCTGTAATGTGCGTTTTCCCACTGCCTCTCCTCTTAATGTACATTTGTGAGAGTAAATAGCTTTCTGGTGATGAAGTTCATGGCATATGTCTTCACTGCTCTTGGAGAGAAGAAAGGAAGAAAACATTTATCACGTTCTTACTGCTTTGCTGAGATATTTTTTCCTGATGTTATTCATAAATAAGCCTATCTTGCTGCCAGTGTGTACTGGTTTCTTTCCAGACCCATCTACAATGAGAGCCATTTGTATCAACAGGAAAATTATGTTCTTTGATGATTGAGGATATAGATTTATTAGATAGATACCTTGGTGGTATAATACAAATGTTTATTATCAATACCTTTCTTATAAATTGTACTGAAATTGTGGATTTTTAAGTCACATTTGAAAATGTATCAATGCAACATATTTTAGATAGCAAACTAAAGTGATTGTTTTGAAATAAAAATTAATGACTATTTTATGCATTTAGGGCTGCTGAAATTCTCTACTATTTCGCCCTGAAACAAGCTCAGAAATACAAGATAAATGCATTTCTTTCATCATCCTCTTATACGGCGCTTACAGAAGCCAGAAGGAATGTGGGACTGTTTCAACATCATGATGCTATCACAGGAACCGCAAAAGATTGGGTGGTTGTGGATTATGGTACCAGGTAATATAATTATTGAAAAGAGATCATAAAACAAAATCTTTTAAAACTTTGGGTCATAAGCTTATATCTTTTGATGTTTTTTTGTCAGTGTGTTTGTTTTAAATATATATATTTATTGATTTCAGAGAGGAAAGGATGAAAGAGATAGAAACATCAATGATGAGAGACAATCATTGATTGGCTATCTCCTGCATGTCCCCTATTGGGGATTGAGCCCGCAATCCAGGCATATGCCCTTGGCCAGAATCAAACCCGGGACCCTTCAGTCCACAGGTCAACGCTTTATCCACTGAGCCAAACCAACTAGGGCTTGATGAAATTTGTAATGATATCAGACTACATTAATAATATTCCTTGTAATAGTTCTGTAAAAATAAAAAACCAATTTTCAAAGCATTTTTTTCAAGAAATCTGTTCACAGTGTACCAGCTTTCTCAACTTTTTATTACAGTGCATTTGTACAAATGGAGTAGTAAAATATTATAAAATGGGTCCTGTTTTCTCCCAAGTATGGAGTACCTTCATAACTAAGGATTTGATAATGAAATCATGGTTATAACTCAGAGAGATACAGAGGTTCACTTCATTGTATAGAAATTTAATTTCATCATATTTTCATCCAGTTGTTCTTGGATATCTTATATTTCTAGAGGGATATTGACAAGAAAGAGGAAGCCTAGAAGCATAGCCAGCAAGTACAAGAACCTAGAAACCTTGTCAAATATGGATTATATAAGGAATTGGGATGAGAAAGGAAGGCCTGGGTATTAATATTAAAGTCATCCTCAACATTTTGTAGCATTTAACATCATAAAGCTGTTAGATGAATGAGGGGAGAAAACCTCAGTTATTTCCATATTGCAGAATTAGAAACAATGAGTACAGTCTGTAGCTTAGAAAAGCCGGTTTTTGTAAACAGTACTTCCCAATAATGGAAAGACTTATCTTTTGTAATAGTGAGATTTCCATTCAACATGCTGGAGTGTGAACTACCATTAATTAGGATCAGTGCAGAGGAGATTCTTACAGGAAGGAATGTTGGTGGTTGCCTCACTAAAAGTTCAGATTATTATTTCTTCCAGATTTTTTTTTTCTATCAACAGTGGTATGCTGTGATAGCACTTTAAAATTATTAAAAATATGCTCTGATTTTCTTATAGATTTAAAAAGTGAATCTCTGTTTTACATAAACAATTGATCCACAGCTGATGTTACCAAGTGAAATAAATGTTAATTATGTTTTGTTAATATTTTGACTGCCTTTCTAGAAATTTGGGAGAAAATACCCTTGAGGTTTCATTAGTTGATTTGAGACATATATATATATATA
>NW_006284238.1:3377972-3388106 GCF_000327345.1 Myotis davidii
ATATATATATATAATTTCAAGGTAGTATCTTGAATATCTTCTCAATTTTCTTGTGGCATATGTATTTGGTATCCATCTCTTGAGGTTTAAGATGAATTTAAAGTGGAAAACACTCACTGGATGATGATGATGCTGGTATTTTTCCCTCAAGAAGCAACTTTGTTTTTGTTTGTTTGTTTCAAGAGTTTTTGAAAGTAAGGTTATATCTTCAATTTTTTCTTTTCACTTGTCTTCTTGGTTTATTGAGAGTTTAAACATAAGGCTGCTTAGAATCAGACCTGAGTTTCTAAGAGGATAAAGAGAAGTCCTTCTCCTGCACTGCCTCCTTGCTTTCTGGCTGCCATATTGAAAGAGATTTAGGTACAGGTTACTGAGTTTTTGCTACAGGACATTTTCTGTCTCATCAACTTTCCAGATACCTGTCATTATATCTTCCATGTGTTTGCTATTACTTTTAGCTTATAAAAACATTCCCGTACAAATTGCATCTTAGAGAAAAACACACAACAATAATTCTCAGATTGTATTGACATTTGTGAATTTGCTTTGTGAGCAGTTCACACTTCACTGAAACATCATAAACAATTATCAAGTCATTATCACAGACATTTTCATTTGGAAATTTCAAAACACAGGTAAGAGAATTATAAATAAAGAGGCAGATATGTCCAGAAAGTTTTCTATTTCAAGTGAGTTCTTATCAGTGTTATCTTTTGATTAACCTTTTTTCTTCTAAGTACTTACTAGTAATTGGTGGCATAAAAAGATTCTTTCTAGCCCTAGCCGGTTTGGCTCGGTGGATAGAGCGTCAGCCTGTGGACTAAAGGGTCCCAGATTCAATTCTGGTCAAGGGCACATGCCTGGGCTGTGGGCTCAATCCCCAGTGGTGGGCGTGCACGAGGCAGCCAACCAATGATTCTCATCATTGATGTTTCCATTCTCTCTCTCCCTCTTCCTTCCTCTCTGAAATCAATAAAAATATATTACCAAAAAAAAAAAAAGGTTCTTTCTAGGTTTTACTTTGTGACTACAGTAATGGGGTAATGTTGCTTCAACCAGTGTGAAAGAAATTGAAAATATTGTATACTGATTTTTAAGTTATTTCTCAAACTAATAAAATTTTTGATTCACAGACTCTTTCATTCATTAATGAATTTGAAGAAGATAATTGGATCTTCCACACTACTACTACTTTTGAAGGACAAACACTCATATGAATCATACTCTTTTGATACTCTCCTAGACATGGTTAGTTGATATCTCTTATATCCATTATAAAAATGTGATTCTTTTGTTCTTTGATTGGAAAAAAGGGGTGAGAAGCTTAGTGAAAAGACATTGAAAAATAATTACTTTTTGTACATTATTTGAAATAATTTGTATTATTTTATATAAATTATTTGTGTGTTCTTTCCTATAAGTGTGCCTGTGTTTGATTTATGGTGTGTACTTTGTTCTGACCAAATTTAAGTGTGAAAAATAAAATAATAAACTTATTTCAAGGAATGTGAAACATACACTCTTTTAGAACACTATTAAGGTGATATTGTAAGGTAACTAGATATTACAAATAGCTATTTTGCTGGGCATTAATTAGAATCCCCTTGATATTTGAACTTCTATAAATCCTTAATCTGTTCTTAGTAAACTTTAATTTGAGTACTCTTAACTTATCTTCTGGTTTCAGGATGAGTCCATGAGGGCTATGGGCAATGCTGGGATATGTAGCAGTAGGGCAGTGATTGAGGATTTAGTAGACTAGCTGTTTGCCTCAACCTCTGCACCTGATTGCATGGGCCTTGGAAAAGTTATAACATCTGTGAGCCCTCATTCATTTAACACAAAGTGGGATGATAATACCTAACTTGTTTAGTGTTATTATTAGGATCAGAGGAGCTAATAAAACAGAACATATACTGAAAGGAAGAACAGTTGAAGAAATGTTTGATTGTAACCCTCTTTACATTTCCACATGGGCACTCAGATATTTTAAAATTATAATTTATGTGTCATTAGAATCTTGTGAATGATAGACTTTCACATTTTATATGTAATTTAAATTTACATTTGTGGAATCAGATATTTACATATACTGATGCTTACAATCAGATCCTGATTATGCATTTTCATACTAAAGTTAAAAAATTCAGTAAATAGACATACATTTCTTAATATGACACATAATGATACAAAAGTAAAGTAGTAAAACTTTTTGCAAAATTATCTCTAGAACTAGATTTATTTTTTTCCTAATTGGAGCTACCCATATGGACTCTAGTCCCAAGTAATATAGACTGTACTAGATGTTTAAATATATACATATACACAATACACACAAGACTTATTTATTTTGAACTTTGTTGGGCATTATGTAGCTGCAAAGAGGATTTTTTTCTTATTTTTCCTTTTTAAAGGTTTTTGCATAGATAATTTCAAAGCTTGTTTTAAAATAAAATTTTCTTTACATTTTTATAGGATTTAAAACAAAAATCACAAGGTTCCCTGCCACAAAAAAATATAATAAAGCTGAGTGCCGAGCCAAGGTAAAATACATTTCTCATATACTTTTACTGCTTTTCTGACTTGACTCTTTTGGTTTTCATGATTCTGTTTTCTGTTTGGCAGATAGTATTTCATTTAATCATTTTATTAACTTTAAAATATTTTCTGAAGAATGGATTTCCTCTCATGACTATGTCATGGTCATTGTTAATAGTTAATGCATACTTGGCAAGAGATGGTAAATATATAGCTGTGATAAAAATTACCTTATCTTTGTAGCATTGATTATTTTCACAGTATGTTCTTTCCTGATTAACTTTTTGTTTACTTTCTTTTAATTAATCCCCATTTATTTTAAATGAAGAAAGAAACTTAATTAGTTGACCTAATAATGGTGCATTTAATTGGTGGCTGCCTCTGATTTACAAAGAAATGCTTTATGTTTTTATTGGCAATTATTCAAAAAGTCATCTGTTTTAAATGACCGCATATCCATTAGTCAGTACCCAGTATACTGAGATACACAATGTATTTTTGTAATATAACTTTTTACTATTTAAATTGAGAAATTTAATATCACCTCTTACAAATCTTATATAATAAAGAGGTAATATATAAATTGTCCCTTATGCTGTACTGGCATCAAAAGTTGGCAGCACGCACAGCAGGGGTGGGGCCGTGGGGGCATGGCTGGCGGCTGCTTCCGCCAGGGTTTCCACGGCCCCACGGCCCCACGTGTGCACCACAGGGGCAGGGCCCGGTGGCCGCTGCGCATGGCCCAGAGGTAGGGCATCGGGGCGGCACTCCAAGACTCGGGGCTGTCCGCAGTGTTCCGGCCTTGCAGGGCAGGACTCTGGGACTCCGAGTGGTCCTGTGGCACAGGGGACGGGGAGGGGGTGTGTCCCGGGTCTCACGCAATTTCGCGCAACAGGTCACTAGTTATAGGATAAAGGAATAACTGTAAAGAGGAATTCATGATTTTAACTAGGTGTACTTTATTAAAGTTATTAAAAAATAAATGGAATCAAAGTATTACAGAAAATTTACAATTGATCTTAAGGAAGTGTCCATTCAAGTAAATTATTATTGACGGTAGCATGGGCCAGAAGAATACCATGCTATTCTTTGTTGAAGAAAAAAGCCCCCAATATGTGTAGGGCACCAGGGCTGAAGAGAAGACTGAATATTACAGCACAGCCACCTTGGATCATAGCCTTTTGGTAACTTGCAGTCAGGCTACAACTACGCATTGAATGTGTTATTCACTCACACTCTTCTCCATGTCTGCATCTTCTTTATATCCTTCAGGCCTTATTAACAATCTGTTTATTTTATTTATTTATTTATTTGTTGTACAATGCCCTTACTAAAAATTAACTCTGTGAGGTCAGGGAACTTGTTTGCTGTTGAATCCCCAGGCAAATATCTGGCATAACAAATATTTGTCAAATTAACTAACTCAAGACAAGAGAGAGTCAGGAGCCAATATCAACCTGAAGATCGAGGGTAACTTTAACATTCACAATGTGGATGCTACTTCTATGAGAGTAAATAAATGGAAAAGTTATCACGGAAACCTATGACAAAGCTCTACAAAATGACCAAAAAAAAAAAAAAAATGGGAATAGCGTGAAGACTCAGAAGAACTTTAAAAATTATTTATTACAGAGACCAGAAAAAAAATGTTAATAAAACCCAATCTTTGGAATTCTCAAAATAGTTGAGTCGTGATCTCTAAGCAATATGAAATAGAAAGCAAAAGGCTGAAATGAAAGGCCAAGATATGAAAAATGGGAGGAGTGCTGTAGAAAAGATCATTGGGAGGCTAGAATAGAACATCATTAGTGATTCTGAAGAGTAAAACGGATATTGTGAAAGAGTATTTCACTGACATGAATTTAAAAAATTAAAACTCTTGAGGTACTTTTTATGAATGCAGAGCAAAGGAAGACGAGTGGTAATGAGAAAGACAATTATAGGTATAGAGGACAGGATTTCAACAAAAGAACTATAGATATTTTTAAATTTTTCAATTGCCGTTGACATACAATTATATTAGTTTGAGGTGTACAACATAGTGATTAGACAGTTACCTTATGAAGTTTAAACGTGGGGTGCAGGGAGCGGATCTCCCCCGTGCGGGTTCTTGCCTCATGAAGTTTGAAGAATAAAATTCGCAGACTAAAAGGACTTGTTAGTAAAAGGGTGGAAATTTATTGGAAGCAAATACAGACTCCCACGTAGGGAGGGGCTCCCAAGGGGGTAACCCACTAAGCCCCCTTTTTCTAAGGTTTATAAAGGCTATAGTTCTTTTTCTCTTCATGCTCTCTTCTAATTGGACCCCTTCCCTATTTTATGACCCTGTGCTTTTCTAATTGATCACTCTTTTGCAGAATGTCATCTTCAAAGTCCAAAACCCATGTGGTGCCCCCCTATATTTCTTCCCCTTACCTTGTAACATTCCTTTATCTCCTGTGAACATATATTTCCCTCTTTCCAGCATCTGTTGACATTTCTCTATCCTCTGTGAAAGTATGTTTCCTTTTTCCCCATACTCTATGATTTTTCTTTATCCTCTATGAAATTATGTCTTCCTCTCACCTTATCCTGTGGCACCTTTCTATTCACTGTGAATGTATGCTTTCTGGCGGCTCCAAGCCCTCACCTATGCATTCCTCCCCCATGGACCCTCTTTATTCCTAAGACTCCCTAACCTTGCCTATTTTATCCCTAAAATTCCTTTCAAAGTGATCACCTCAATGTCTAGTACCCATCTGATACTATACATAGTTATTACAATATTATTGACAGTAATCCCTACGTTGTACTTTACATCCTCGTGACTATTTTTGTAACTGTCAACTCGTACTTTTTAATCTTTTTCACCTTTTTCATTCATCCCTCAAGCCCCTTCCTATTGTTCTGGGGAACATAAGTTTGTTAAAAGAATTATAGATTTTCTTTAGGGGAAAAAAATGGAGCAGAGGCAATGATCAAAGATATAATTGATAAAAAGTCTCTTAGCTGAGAAAGTCTCTCTTTATAGATGTAAAGGGCTAATTTCTGGGTAGTATAAATGAAAAGAGAGTCATCCATAGTACATCTTGGTAACTTAATTCAATTAAAAAGAAAAGTTCATATTGTCAAATACCCAGACAATAAGACAAATATTATATAATATGGAACAAAAGCTAGACTGACTTTGGTTTCTTCTCTGTGATGAGAACAATATGGATTATTGAAGTCATTTTATACTCAGTTATGTTGCATAGGTGAAAGCAACAAAAAGACATATTAAAATATGGAAATCCTTATGAAACATAGGAAAGGCACCCTTCATTTTAAAAATTGTCTTGATAATCAAGTCTAACCTCAGCTCACACGTATATGAATCAAAATTGAGAAGACATTGGAAATAGATATTGTGAAATCCAAATAATTGTAGCACCAAACTGAAAGGAGAAATGCCCATCTAGTTTTGGCAGGACTTTTATAAGGTAAAGGTAGTTTACTCACAGTAATGTAGATCTATAGCTTCAGGTAATGTTAGCATTTGAAAGATGTATAGAGGCAGGAGCCTATAGATCTTAAATAAATAATTGTTTTGCCTCAGGAAGATTTAAAAGATAAATGTTCATGGTGAGAGTGTTATTTCCTACTCAATTGCCTTTATTTATTGTCAAGGTACTATTGACTCCCCAAATATATATTTCTGAGGAAAGTATCCAGAGTTCCAGACCCACACACCCATAGGCCAGATGCATAGCTCCATTTAGATGACCCACTCACCTCCTCAGTGTGTTTCCAACTGAACTCCTTTCCACTCAAACCTATTCTCTGGTCCCAAGCTCTCGAATAAAACTTTAGCATTGTCAGACAGCTTACCAGGCCAGTAACCTGGGCCTTGATTTTATAGTGGTCATATGTTCCAGTTTGTCACTAGTGTCCCCTCTCACTCTCAAAAGTGTATTCATTTAGACAATAAATTATAGAATTTACCCTGATCATCTTTGTCACTTTTCTTTCAACTTGTATCCAAACAAACTCCAGGTCTTTTCATTCTATTTCTTACATTGAATTTTATCTCAATTCTGTCTACTTCTGACCTTCAATGCCACTACTCTACTTCTGTGATGGCAATAACCTTGTCACAGATATCTCTGCCTCATGCATTTGTTGAAAAAATTAAATAAGGTTATTTATATGAACGTAATACTGTGGAATCTAGCCGTTAGTAGGCACTCAACAAAATAAGTAACTCCTTAGTTCAAAACCCATTTATTCTCCCATGGCCTGTGGGTAAACTCCAAAATGCTAACATGGCTTGTGTGTCTGCATTTTGGTTTCTCTAGCAGCATCTTTCATATCACTCCAGCCTGCACTGTGTGCTTCAGTCCTCACCTATCAATTCTATGACATGCCAAGTTCTCTCTTACTTCTAGCCTCTGCTGCTTGGGGAAAAAAAAAACAAGCAAACAAAAAAAACTACCACCATCACCACCCCATCCCCTCCCCCCCCAATTTGTCTGATTGATTCCTTATTATCTTTTAGGACTCAACTTAGATGTTACATTCTGTGTAACCTTCCCCTAATACCTTTGAGTCAGGGCTAGGTGTCGCTCTTGTAAGCTCCCACAGGACTATGTTTTCCCACTTACTACATGTATAATATTCCTTTGAAGAGATGTCCTGTTAACCTGATGAAGTCATCACCTGGGTCTTGTTAATTATTCTACCATGACACATGGAGCAGTCTTTTAGGAAAGTGGTCTAGTAATATGTGCCAGGAGCATTCAGACGGCAATGCCCTGGAAGATATATCTCTCAGCTTTATCATGTGAACAGATATTTTAAAAGACTTTACATTTTGGTCAACAATAACCATCAATGGATTAGTCAAATATTCTGTGTTCACAAAATTCTATATGAAGTTTTTAAATGATGTCAAATTAGCATTTCTTTTTTCTAATAAAAGCATTGTAGGGTTGGTAAATACTGAGGTTTTAGCTTAAGTCTTAATGAAATCTGGCTTTCAATTTCTGTGGAGAAAATGCAGAGGACCTGTTTGAATTGAAGAAGTTGTGGATAGTTGAGTGAAATAAGGAAGAAGTGTTTGGCACGTATGAGGTATTTGCTGAATTGATAGCTAATTAAGATGGTTAGATGAACATTATGAGAAAGAAGTTACATGTAATATTTGATAGGCAGTTAAGTAAAACACATATTTAAAAATAAGCAGCCCTTTAAGGAAAGGTTTGTGTATAGTGATGAACCTTTATGAGAAAATTTTTGCTTTAGCAGAATTGTCTTGTATTCAATGTTACCTTATTTTAAGATCAATATTAAGTCTTTGGTACTTGTTGGCCTCCCTATGTTACCCAATACACTTGTGTGTATAGTATTTCCCTGCAAATTGCATTTGACTACATATAACAGATCTCATTGGCTTTATAAGAAACCATATTTTTTCTTATGAACAAGTTTCAAGGTAGGTAGTTGAGGACTCATGATTTGTTTCACAGTGTCATTGAAGGGACCTGGCCCCTTTACCTTTCAGCTCTGCCATCCTTTGCTTGTGGCAAGATTATGCCTGCTTCTCCACACATTACCCCTGCCTGCGTTCAAACCAGGAAGGAGGAAGAGCATGGATAAAAGTTATGCCAGTAGAGTTTGCTGACTTTTATTAAATTAGGGATACAATTTTCTGGGAAACTCTACTTATTGAATTGTAATTACATTTCATTGGCCAGAACTATGTCACATGACTACCCTAAGCATGCAGAATCATTTTTTGTTGTGTTTTTTTTTTTTTGCAGGGGAGGGGGAGTTACAATTTTTTTTTTTTAAGCTAGTATTGTCATCCTGAGTAAAATAGGGTTTCTATCAGTAAAGGAGTATGTGAGAATGGCTCTTGGGTAGGCCACTACTGGCATCTACTCTTAGGCTCAGTAATGAGTAATACTCTAGATCCTAGGGCATCTATCATGTTTTCTGATCATTGCCTACTCTTCCCTGCCTGCTTCAGCTCAAACTAGAGTTATGTTCTGTACACTTTCTGTGTTAAATAAATTAGCACTGGGTGTTACAAATTTTTTAAAAACTTGTTCTCAAGCATTCCTATCAGGTAGAAAAACAATCTCAAACACTTAGAATTATTATAGAAACAGATTTTTCTAGTTATTTCAACACCAAAATATAATTGAGTATTGCAAAATTAAGAATTGGGAGAGAGATAAAATAAAAGCTCATAAAATAAGAGCATATATATGCTATTGGGATGTGGGATTTTCACATATTAAGAAAATGCTGTATTCTTGAATGTTTGTTATTTCTTAGTGCCCTAATTAAGACCATGTTAAAATGTACTTATTCGTTGGTTCAGTCAGCCAGCCATTCAATGGCACATCTATTTGAGTTCCTGACTTGTGTAGCACTGTACTGGGATGTGTTCATAGCTTTGTCCCCCTTTTATTTCTTAGTTATTTCTTGCTCAGAGCCCATACAGGCAGGGTGTCTCCTGTAAGTGGTCTGTGACTTATACTCTGCTATCTAACCTACCCCAAAATACAAGTACTAACCCTTACCTGAAATCTTTTCAGGGTTATATAAATTTGTGAATTCAGTGTGGTTTTTTTGTTGTTGTTGTTGTTGTTTTTAGTAAAATGCCATATATACACATTACATAACACTTCAGAATCTGAGGCAGGACTCAGTCATCGAATACTTTTACATTTCTGAATAGTCAGATCCAGTGGGATAAATAATTAAATGTAGCTTCATGTCAGTTCAGTTTTGCCACCAAATGTTTTTTAAAAATCTTTATTTTCAAACTACTTGGATTTTGAAGATGGATATTGTAGAATAGACCTATAGAGTAATTTGGAAGAATTATGAAATTATTTTAAGTGATTATCAAGTTCCCTAATGAAGATACATTATAGCAGATACCATCTTGATTCTTCTGACTGGTGTTAAATTATTAGCATTTATGCTTTAACTTTTCTTTTATGTCCTGATTTCCATCCTTTTTAACAACCTGTTGGAAAATGTCTCTCAAGAAATCTTTGCTAGTTGTGCAGTGCTGAATCTTCACCCTTCTGAAACACATTCCCTAAGCATGGAGACCTTTAAGAGTTGACTTTTTTCTTTGTAAGAGTCCTTTCCTTGACTCTACTGAGTGTTCTAACTTTCTGACTCTAATTCAAGAATCCTCATTATCAGAATTTGCCTTTTCATAAAATTTTTTATTCCATTCTTCTGCCTCCTGAAATAATATTTTTATAATTATTGCATCAGGCAGTTTAATGTTTATGATGAGCAGCTTTAAGTAATATAATTGTATATTAGTTATATATGCATTTTTTAATGTCATTTAGAAGTTTCAGGAGAATGTCAGTAGGCTACTGTAAATCTCACACATTGACTTTTTTTTTTTTTAAATATATTTTTTATTGATTAAGAAATTACATATGTGGTGCATGGGTAGGGTCCCTAGCAGATGAGTGAGTATGTGGTATTTATCTGCTCACCAGTTCCATCCATGGTGTGGCAAATGGTGAGAGTTCCTTTTTCTTCTTCCTCTTCTTAAAGAATACCTTTCAGCATTTCATATAATGCTGGTTTGGTGGGGTG
>NW_006284238.1:3389648-3404918 GCF_000327345.1 Myotis davidii
AGCACCTCTGAGGGAAACCTGCCCTCAAAATCGCCCGCTGCCAGACAGTCCAGTTTCTCCCCGCATGAGTTCTGGGTCCCCAGAGACTTCCCGGAACCGGAGTTCAGAGCCGTTGGGATCTTGTGACTCCCTCCGGATTCAAAAAGACAGCCGCGTCCTCGGGTGCCAGCCCCTTTCCGCGCGCGCGAGTCCCCTACCTCTGCGCTTCTCTCCTGCAGCTTCTCTGGGTCTCAGTGTGCCTTTACTTCCTTCTAGTTGTAGAGTTTACAGTCAGCCAGGCTTCCTATGGTTCTGGATGAAGTCCGTATTGTTTCTCTGAGGTATTAATCAATTGTTGTGCGCGGCATTAATTTCCTGGTGTTTATCTCTGCCGCCATCTTAGTTTCTCCCTCACACATTGACTTTTAAGTGATTTACAATGTGGAGTTTGTCTCAGTACTTTCAAGTTGTTCTTTATATATTTTATGTGAACTTCATAAAAGTCTTTCTTCCTAGGCCCCTTGTAATTAGTCTGCTGTGACTTTGTTCCTAGGTACAAAATTATTTTAGATTTTACTAAATTTAGATTTTATTGTGGAAGTGATTGAACAGACTGAATTTTAAATGATAGTTTTAAGGTTTCTTAAAAGCAATGACATAGTAGTTGCATGTTCAGTGAGTACCTGCTAAGTTGCCTGGTAAGTCTATATTTCAAAATGACAGTTTGCTGTTTATATTTTAAATCAAACTTTCTTAACTATCCATGAGGTTCTAGTTTATTGTTCTCATTATAGGGGAATTGAGTTGTGTGGTTTGTCTAATGAAATTAAACTGATTTTGCTTGTTGATGACATCTTACAATTATCCCATCAAGGACTACAATCAGGAAAGTGCTGAAGAAGGGGAAGAAAAATATGGTGAGATATTTTGATGCCTTGTAATATAAAGGCAGAGTTAGCATGGAGACTACCACCTTTAGTTTAGGAATGATTGAATAATTTCCAGTAAGATATCTAGAAATATGTAACTTGTAGAATCTAAGAAAAACTTTGGAAAGAAGATAAGATAGTGCTAGTGAAGAGCTGGAATTAGTTTATGTGTGTCTGCCAGATAATGCAAATTTTGAATGATTCTGTTCTGTTATTGCTGTAATGCCAAAGGTTCTTCCTCCATAGTTGGAGTTACATAATACACTATGACAGTGTTAAAGTAAATTAAGTATCTGGCTTGTGAGTGATTTTTTTAAGTGGTTTGTATTGGGTGGAAGTAATTGACAATAATCTTAATATATAAAAACTCTGGGTCCCTCACAACTGGAGTTTCAACCAACTGGAAGTCAGTCCTCCAGTCCTGCTGACTGCTACGGCAGCAGGCGAGGTGACCCAGCACTGACTGCTGAGGGGGCTGCAAATCAGGCCGGGAGAGAGGCCTGAAGAGAGAAGCAGGGTCTGATCTGTAGCCTCTGTAGCAGCTGTTAATCAGCACTTGCCTCTCTCTTTTGCTCTGGGCCTAGCCAGCAGCTGAGCCTCCATTTCTCTCCAGACCTCCACCGGGCTGCTGATCAACCCCGCCTTTCTGATCAGGTCCTGTTGATAGACCCAAAGACGCTGACTGACATAGAAACCAACCAATCAGAAACAAATCTGGGTAAAGTGTGAGGAGCCAATGGCTTCCTAGGAGGCAGAGCTTTTGACGCTGACTGGCATAGAAACTGACCAATCAGAACCAAATCTGGTTCAACTGTGAAGAGCCAATAGCTGCCTAGGAGGCAGAGCTTTTGACCCTGACTGGCATAGAAACTGACCAATCAGAACCAAACTGGCTGGCAGAGGAGGGCAGTTGGGGGTGAGATCAGGCCTGCATTGGAGGGCAGTTGGGGGGCGAGATCAGGCCAGCAGGGGAGCAGTTAGATGTTTATTAGGCTGGCAGGGGAGCATTTAGGGGGTGGTCAGGCTGGCAGGCAGAAGCAGTTAGGGGCAATTAGGCAGGCAAGCAGTTAGGAGCCAGCAGTCCTGGATTGTGAGAGGGATGTGTGACTACCAGTTTAGGCCTGATCACTGTGGCATCAGGCCTAAACCGGCAGTCAGACATCCCTTCACTCTAGTCCTTTTTGTACTCATTCATAAGCTAGGCTGATAATTAATAAAGAAATGAGAAACAGGGATATAAATAGTATAGTTACTAGTTTGTCAGTTTGAGAGGCTCATGGAAGTGGCAATAAAAGTGCCCCCCCCATCCTCACCCCCCCGCATGAATTTTGTGCACCGGGCCTCTAGTATGAGAGATTCCTTGGTGGTTTATTTTTTCTAGTTTCTTGAAAACTTAGTCCTCTTGCTCTTCTTTTCCTCAGTGTCCATCCTGTCTTCTGAAATTGCTAACATACAGCTAAAAAACTCAGAGCACTTCGGAGCATAGACTGAAGTGATATGGCATATTTTAAATTCTTCCATTCTTCTGAACCAGATTTTTTCCCTTCTAAATGTAGATTAAGAAAGCATGCACTACAAGAGGAACAAGGAAAAGAATTTTAGTTAAGGTTTCCTGATCCTAAGAAAGTCAGGGAGGGCTTCAAGCCCATCTTGGACGTTAGAACACTTCACAACTTTGTGGTAAAAGAAAAATTTTAAATAGAGCCTTTGGACTTATGTATTTCATCCTTATCAGGAAAGTAGCATTATTTGATAATTTTATTCTTTTAGGCAAAAATTCTATGTGCAATTGGGCTATTTTTTTACACTGATATATGTCTGGGTTTCAGATTTTTTTTGTAGGTATTTAATATATACTCATAGTATTTTAGGTAATTGGACAACTTGTGTGCTTTTTTGTTCGAAATGTGTTCTTTATCTCTTGTAACATCGTGTTTGTGTTCTCTAGTGTTTTGTATCTTCTTCAATCATTTTATTGGATTGTAGAGTAGATTGTCTTTCCCAGGACCAATATTATGTCTTAAAAGTGTTTTGAAAGTAGAAAGTGGCTTTGTGTTTTGTTGTTTTTCTGTTTTTA
Source organism: Myotis davidii (assembly GCF_000327345.1). Taxonomy (NCBI): domain Eukaryota; kingdom Metazoa; phylum Chordata; class Mammalia; order Chiroptera; family Vespertilionidae; genus Myotis; species Myotis davidii. The sequence continues at coordinate 3,392,634 of NW_006284238.1, forward strand.
CCTCTTATATGATGCCTCACTAGCATGAAAAGATGTAGCACCAATGAAAAGTTGTTTTCTCTTCTTTTCACCTAACAGTCTTACACAAGATATATTTCAGTCGACAAAGTGAATATTTGGTAGTTCTGTCTTTACCAACCAAAACAACCTTATTTTACTACATTAACTTTGAAGGTCTTTTTATTTGTGAAAATCAGCCTGTTTATGTACTGTGTATTCCTCCAAAGTTACAGCGTTTTATCATTGGAGAAATGAAATTTTCTTTCAGTAGATGAAAATTACATTTTGATTGAACATCATTCCTTATGCAGTCACCCATAAATATAATGTGTTTTGCTGTCTTTTCAGAAAATGGCTACAGATGTGATTTCTGAATTGACAAGAAAATAGAGCAACTTTAATGTTTTAGGTAAAACAGATGGTATTTTTGTTTTAGGCAAAACTATCTGAGAGTGAAAGCAACTTAATTGGTGGCAAGATTCTTGGGGTCAGCCAAATTATGTACAATTTGTGTGTCTATTTCTTTTATTGCTTCAGTATCAAAAGTTTTGAGTAGTTGGAAAAGAATATTTATCCTTTTTATTGACTTGCTATTTTTTGTTATGTACTGGAATAGGTACGAGTTTTCAATCCTATTTTGTTTATAAATGTCATGAAATTACATGTTGATTCTACTTTGGTTATACTTGTGCCTTAGAAATGCTTTTCCCATTGGGAGAAAGTCCTGAAATATGTAGTTATACTTTTGAGGGTTAACACTCTATAGTATTGAGTTGCATTTGCAGCTATAAATTCTGATAACATTGATGATACTAACTCTTGTTTCCACATCATTGAGCATTGGGCAGATATCACTGTCAGATGCCTGGAGAGGCACATACTGTGAAGGGAGCCCTGGACTGAAAGTCAGGGGGTCATTCTAGTCCCACCTCATCACTAACCAGCCTCTTGTTTTTGAAACTTTGATTTCAGAGGAGAGAGGAGGCTAAAATAGCTGGTTCCCAGGGTCATGTCCAAGTGACATTTTCTTATTTGTTAAAACCTAAATCATTTATAATGCATTCATCTGGATAAACACCAGGAAAGGAACTTCGGGGGTAGAAAACTCAACTCTGAAAAATAACCAATTTGTCCAATAACTGGGACATAGGAAACTATTTTCCAAAATATCAGCACTATTGCAAGAGGAAGACTTGTTGTATAGCAATTCTCTTTCTACCACCTCTTATAAAAGGTCCCTTTTGCCATGTAAGGTTACATATTTATAGGTTCTGGGGATTAGTATGTGGACATCTTGGGTGGATAATTATTCTGCCTATCATACCTGGTAACCTAAAGTTTATATTTCCAGTGGGTAAGTGGATAATTGATTGAGAAACATCAGGATAAATCTATGTAGATGTTCCTTAAGCACCACAAATTCAAGCACCTCAACTTGAATTTATCACTTTCATCTTGAAACCTCCTCTCACTGCCCTTCAATCTTGGTAAGGGTACCACCATCACTCTTCTCCTCTGGAAACCAGGACTTACAGAAGACTTTTTTTTCTAGTTTACCCCATCCAGTCTTATCCAAGGAATGAAAAAATTCTGATAAGATACCCTACCTGTTTCTCAAATTTGTTCTTTTTGTATTTCTACCACTCTCTAATTTATATCTTAACTTTACTTACCTGGGCAGTTGTAGCTATCTACTTGGTTTTCCTATTTTGAGTCTTGACTCCTTAAATTCATCCTCCACCTGACAACTAGATATACGTATTAAAAATTAAAATATTATCATATTAAACCTCACTCCCCATAACCTATATAATAAGGTCTAAGCTCCTTGCAGTGACTTAAACTACCTTATAACATGAGATTTATTTTCCTTTCTGGTTCCATATATTGGCATTTTAGAGGTACTTCACTATGTAGATTCCAGTGGTTTTGGATAGTCTGTATGCTCTGTAAATAACATCATTTTTCTAAAATCTGCATTTGTTCTTGGGAGCACTCTACCTAAAGTATTTTTCTGCTTTTCTTTCCTGGTTATCTCCACCACATATCCTACTTTTAAAAAGTTGTATGTTTTTGTTATATTTTTCTTATTTAAAAAATACTTTGTAGATAGTGTTTTACATCCAGAAATATAAAAAATAGTTGCATAATATTCAGTTTATTTACCTAGAATTTAGAGCAGTGGTTCTCAACCTGTGGGTAGCGACCCCTTTGGCGGTAGAACGACCCTTTCACAGGGGTCGCCTAAGACCATCCTGCATATCAGATATTTACATTACGACTCATAACAGTAGCAACATTACAGTTATGAAGTAACAATGAAAATAATTTTATGGTTGGGTCACAACATGAGGAACTGTATTTAAAGGGCCAGAAGGTTGAGAACCACTGATCTAGAGGAAGTATACCTATTAATAGTTTAACTTCTCTTCTGCTGAATATATGTTGTTAAACATATCTGCTGAGTTGTTAATTTCTAATATTCATCCTTTTGGAATTTCGTACAGTTAATTTTCAGTTTTAGTATTTAATTTTTGTGGTAAAATGTCTTTTTATTTACTTTATTCATGTTTTCCTCTTTTTATTTACTTTATGTTTTCCTCTTTTCTTGGAAAGGATTGAACTAAATTGAGGCTAATTCACTCAACTTCCTGTTTAGCCCACCAAGTTTTCATCTTATAGCCTGAAGGCCCTACTCCCTGAAATCACATAAGCTGTCTCTGACATTAAAGGATCTCAGAAGCTTTCTATTTAGATTTAAAACCTCCCCTTCTGTGTAGCTCCTAGTATGTGGCACATGTTCTGATGAGAAAGTCAAACGTATACTTGAAGCCTCCTAAGTCCCCACCAAGTGCTCTTTTGGGCCTTTGTGTTCTCACAGTGGTCTTCATGTAGTCTTTACACTGGCTTTGCATGGAACTCAGCCTCTCCCCTACTGAGAACTGGCATGCCCCAGGATGAAATGGCCACCATGGCAGCTCACTTCTCTAGAGTCTTTTCTTCCTCTCAGCAATTCTCTATTATAGCGATTTTCAACTTTTTCATCTCATGGTGCATATAAACTAACTACTAAAATTCAGCAGCACACCAAAAAATATATTTTTGCCAATCTGACAAAATAGGTATAATTTTGGTTTAGCCCCATCAGACAGGTATCTTTGTGTTAACTGTTGTCATTTTTTTATTTGTCAATCTAAGGGAAACAAGGTCAGTGCTCCTGACTAAGTAGTCAAGTATTTCATGTTTTACGATTCTTGCAGCACACTCGTTGAAAATTGCTGCTGTATTGTATTGCCTTCAAGCAAATGATTACTTATATTTTATCTGGCTAGTTGGCCAGTAGAAGTAACTGCTCTTGTTTGTCATCAGCTGCTCCGTCTCTCCTGGAAATGAAAGTATAATATATCTTTCAACTTTAATTTGATAAAAGAAAAATGCTCACTTTTTTCTACTCCAGTGTTTATATTTCTATTGATTTGTAAGAGCACTTTACAAATTTCCTTAATTTTCTTTTATTTTTTTACTCTTTAATCTTATTGTTTAAGATGGGAAAGTTTTAAGCTTTTATTAGCAAATCTGCCATCCTTTTACTTTGTTATATTTTTCCCCATTATAATTAGAAAGACCTTTTGTATCAGAAATTACTAATTTTGTATATTTTTTGTTTAAATTCATCTAGAATCAATTTTGGCGTATTGTTTTAATGTATCCATTTAATCATTTTTTTTTTTGTCTCATCTGTTTTAGATATATTATAGGACTAGAGGCCCGGTGCATGTATTCACGCACATTGAAAAGAAATTAATTAGAAGGTGGCCGGTGGGGCGGGATTGGGTGAGATGGGCCAGACATGCCCTGGAGCCAGCCTCCCCCGGCCCCTCCCTGGCTGGCTGCACTTGGGGTGGTGCTGGGGCTCAAAGGGCATCTGCAGAGTGAGCAGGGAAGAGGGGGAGCCCTCTGGCATGTGGGCCCCTTAGTCTGGCCTGTGGGGATCGGGATGTAACCAGGAGTCCAACATCCCCCGAGGGGTCCCAAAGTGCAAGAGGGCACTCTGCAAAGTTGCTGTCGCTCAGCAGCTCCTGCGTTGAGCGTCTGCCCCCTGGTGGTCATTGTGTGTCATAGCTACTGGCCAGTTGGCTGGTCGCTGGTCAGCCAGATGTTTAGGCTTTTATATATACCGATTTTTTTCTTCATTAATGACCCATTCCTTTTCTCACCTTTCTCCCAACAAAAGGATTTCAATGAGATTTTTTTTTAATCCTCACCCAAAGATATGTTTATTGATTTTTAGAGAGGGAAAGCGAGAGAGAGATGAGAGAGAAACATCAATTGGTTGCCTTCCATTGGTGCACCGGACAATGCTCCAACTAACTGAACCACTCGGCCAGGGCGTAATGGGATTTTGATAGGCATTGTGTGAGATTCTGTGCACCTGTGCTTCTACCCTCTCACCACCACCCCTGTTGTTTCAAGGTATCTGTGTTATCACCTGTGGTTTTGTTAATATCTTTCATTTAGATTTATATATCTCTTACACACACAAAAAAACAACATTTAAGGCAATTCAATGATGTAGGTTAATTAAAACATTCACTCCACTCTCCAGTATGATTCATGTACTATGGTCCCTGGTGAGGATGCCAGGAGGTTTTTTTAAAGGAAAGGAGAGAAATTAATTGCTATTGAGATTCTACTTAGTGCCAAGGCTGGGCTATGTGATTTTTCCAAACATTTTATCATTTAATCATAACAACAATCTTGTCTCCTGATTGTGAAGATATTCGATTTGGAGAAATAAAATAACTTGTCCAAAGCCTCTCAAAATCTAAGTGCCATACTTGGGTTTTGAGCTTGAATATGTCTGACTTCAGAGTCTAAGAGTCACAGAACTGAATGTGATTGTTGAAGATCTAATACATCTCAAAAAGGCCCCTTTGTTTTCATATCTTGATTCCCCCCCCCCAACCCGCCCCAATGGCTAATATGGTAAGGATTATGTTTTAAACCTAGAAAAGTAGGTGGGCTGTATTAAAAGGACTTCAAATTTAGAAATTGCAATTTTTGTAAACATATAACTCCAAATATATATCCATATCAAAATACTATACAAAGGTTACTATTCCTAATTTTTTATTTACTTTTTAAATATGTTTTATTGGTTTTTAAAGAGAGGAAAAGAGAGGGGGAGAGAGAGAGAGAAACATCCATCTGCTGTCTCCTGCATGCCCCCACTGGGACATGTGCCCTGACCAGGAATTGAACCTGTGACCCCTTGGTCACGGGATGATGCTCAACCAACTGAAACACACCAGCCAGGGCCACAGTTGTCTTTCTTAACATGACGTGAATTATTTCTACAAATGAGGGAATTCTGAATATAAACATCTTGATAGAATCTTCAAAGATAGAACCATGTGAACAGTGGAATTCTTTCTACTTCTTTCATAAAGTGATTCCCAGCTTGACATGAGCATATAGATGGCCTTTTATTTTTCTCCATTCCTTTTTTCCTAATCAAAAGCAGATCATTTTCTGCCCTCTAATTCTATGGACAGGTAGCGTATGAGTGCTTTGTCTTCATGTGGTAAGAGTTGTTCTTTGATATAGAGAATTGAGATAATTGCTGGTAACCCAAAGTGGTTGGGGCTTAGTGTCATGAGAACTAGGAGTTTGGACGTGACTTGGTGACAGATGAGAAGTAGGAAGCTAATGCAAATATGGGAGGATTTGGGGGAAGAGTTCTGAGCTTCCTATACAGTTATTTCCAAGGTAAAATAGAAATTATTCTCATTACTTTGAAGCATGAATGCATGGAACAGATAACAGATCTCAGTGTATGGGAGGAGAACGTAACCTAAGATCATATATGCATAAGCCATGGACACAGACAATAGTGTGGGGAAGGCCTGGGGAGGTGCAGGGTTTGAGGGAGAAAGGAGGAAAAACATGGGGGACAGCTGTAATACCGACAATAAAAAATTATCATTTTCAGGGTATAGATAGTACTCTTTTGTTAGTGTGGGTAAAACATTAATTTCCAGTAAATGAGCATGATATTATAAGATATTAAAAACGTTGGTTTTGCTGAAACCGGTTTGGCTCAGTGGATAGAGCGTCGGCCTGTGGACTGAAAGGTTCCAGGTTCAATTCCGGTCAAGGGCATGTACCTGGGTTGCGGGCACATCCCCTCCCTTTCTCTCTGTGAAAAATCAATAAAATATATATAAAAAAAAACGTTGGTTTTATTCACAACTAAAGGGCTTAAAAGGGCTCAGGTTTGGGAATATTAGTGGTATAAGAAATGTTTGGTTACCGAACATAATAATGACAGTGAAATTTAATTGTTTTATGATGGTGTACTTATTCCCAAAGGAAGTATAATTCATATATAATCATGTTTCTTCTATACTTAAAATATACATAGATAGAAGTTTGTGTGTAAAAGATAAATTTGTGCTGTGATTCACTTGAAAAATATGCTGTGAATCTCTAATTATGTTAAAAATATTATTTTCTTAGTGCAGCATTATGCTCATTATATACTCTACACATTTAGCTTTTGAATATATTTCTGGCATGATAATTACATAATCATTCAGTACAGTAGAAACATCATTATGGTCAAATACTAATTAGCTACTAAAATGAAACAAAACAGAACCTAGCTCACAGCTTATTATAAAAAATGATTTAATATTATACAAAACCAAATGTATGGTTAAAGTTATTATTTGCTTTAAATGTGAGTCATTTCTTTTTTTCCCATGGGAAGGAATCAGTGTTCTGGATGCTTGTTATCTAATTTATTGCTTGAGCACATATTACATTTTATTTTCAGAATCTTTATGACCAATTCTGTGTAGTAGAGTATCCAAAGAACTTGCCAGGGAATTCTAGGCTTAGTACCAGGGTGTGCCTCAGGGCTTCTACACAATTAGGAGACTGGCTGGAGTCAGGGAACATGGAGTTCAGTAGTAATTAGTAAATTATTCCTTGCTAGGATGCTGATTTGAACATCTTTGTTGCTGAGGATGAGTGATCCTCAGCTATTTTTTCTTCCCCAGTGCACCTTAGGAACAGAGTACCATCCTGCTAGTAACATTGAATCTTGGCCATTGTGATTCTCCAGTGTGTTCATGATAGAAGAATAGTCAGGTACAAGGTTAGCTCTAGTACAAAGCAATAGGAGGGTGCAAAAAGGTTGATAGATCCCTTAGGTAAGTCAGTTAAGCATACCCTTCAAGGTATGCTCTCTTTGAGAATTGCTTCTGTAGATAAAACGGGATTCATCTAGTATTAGGAGGCCCCGATGGTCTTCGTAAATATGTTTTAACAGCATGGCTTCTACTGCTCTTCTCATATGTGTAAGGAATCTCGATTATTTCAGAATATTATGTCAATCATAAATGTTTCTCTTGACAAACACTTTACAGATTTTATGCTCCATCCCCTTTATCTTTGTGTTTTCTGTTGTGCTTCACTTTAGTTTTGACCACTATAGGTATTAATTTTATTTCTTAATGAATGGTCTGTAATGCAGTTGAAATATACAGGACACATATGTAGGATAAAGGACCACTACTAGACTTTCTGATGCACTGACTAAATGATGCTATCTTGATCCTACCACCTTTGTTGTAGCTGCTAAGTCTTAGGGAGAAAAGCAGTACTATCTAATTTTAGTTCTATGTTCTTGCAATTAAAAGATTATATAGGAAAACAATATTTCAGATCATGAAAATAATCACTAATGAATCAGTGAATTGTAGTATTGGTCAAACATCGTCTTTGCAATATCCTCTTATTTAAGTAAAGATAATATGATACAAATTTGGTTAAAGTTAAAATCATAAATCTTGCAAAGGCTTCAGAATTCATGAAGTCTGTGATATGATGGTCTAAAACATTTCTACTCAGAGGAAAAGCCATAAAACTGAATATCTGGCCAAGTGATGCTACTGAGAAAACTAAGGATGTTAGGTTCTTCAACTGAGAATCACTGGAATATCGAAGAATGGAGAGAGGACTTAGGAAAAATGATGAAGTCCTTGACTTTTTAAAAAATAAATATAGCTATGTTTAGGACCATCCTGTAAAAACAAATGTTATAGGAAGGATGTCATAATGTACTAGTATAAAAACTGTTGGAAAAAGTCTGACCAAAACCCCACTCAGTTCATTTTTTTTTCATTCTAAAAATAACACTAGTGGCAAATATTGCCTAAAATTATTTAATAGTTTTTATTTTCCTTTCTCTAGCTAAGTCCCAATCAAATATTTTGCCACTACTTATTATAAAATTTTATCCCCTATTTTAAGTAGATTGATTTCAAATATCTTTTTCAGAACTAAGTCTCTTGGATATAAGGGCCCCTTGTATTTAAAATATAAGTGTGAATTATGTGATTCCACATGTATAATCATACATTTTTTGCTGTTTTAGTGGTCTAAATGAATGTCAGAATTTTAGTTGAAATTAATTATGGTTAAATTACAAATAACTTATATATTTCTTTAATTCAGCTAGATTAGGCAGGGATCAAGATATTAGATGTATAGAACTAATTCTTTGAGACAGATCATATGTATATCAGTAATTTTTCTGGGACATGAAAATAACTTTATTACAATCCTATTAATGGCTTCTATTTGTATAACATTTTATTCTGAGAAAGTGAACCGTTGTTTCATTACCTTTGTATTGTGCAATATTTGTTGTGATGAAATTGCATGTTCTCCAAAAGTTTCACCAAAATGTTCTATGTAATTTCTCCACATGTTGACTCTATGACTATCTGTGAGCTGAGAGTTTACAAATAGCATTAAAGAACTGCAAGTATTTTGAGTCCACAATAGTGAAGCAGCTGTTTTTGCAGGTATCTTGTGGTCTATAATCCTTCAGAGCAAGAACGAACCTCACTGGTCTCAGTCTGTGTGAGTTCCCCCACAGTAAAAGTGTCCTCTGCTTCGGGGAAGCCTGTGAAAATTCAGATGAGTGCGGTTTGGAATACAGCCACTACTATTTCACAAACAGCCTATGAGGTATGTTTCTGCCACAGAACTTAGAGGCATCATTAAAAAGGTATGGCTAGTTTATATATGTATACATGACTCCTAGAACTGTCCAGTCATTGTGTGTGAAGCGGTTAAAATTGTACTTACCAGGAGGTTTAACTGGCCAGTTAAATGACGCAAGGAAAATAGATTCTGTGTTTCCCAAAATATTAGAACATTTATTAGTATGTATATTCTATGTTACTGTTAGCTCATATTAGCATGTATATTGTATATCTTTGTAAGCATGTATATTGTAACTTTTTCCTTAAGTAATCATTACAGAATGTGGATTTTTTGTTGTCTAACTCAATTTAATGATAATTATGCATATCAGGATTGAGATAAATTCCACCTTTCTACATAACTTTGGGTACTTTTAATTTTTTATTGCAAAGGAGAGACATATATCATGAAAGAGTTATTTTCTAAAATGATTCTTCTCCAAGATATAATTAGGGAGAATCTGGACCAGGTAACAGACAGGGAGGGGGATTTCTTAAAATAAGCAATATGAAACTAAACCCCAACATCATTAGTAAGGTTGAAATTTTCGAGTCTGGAGTGCAGTTTTAACTGTTACTTCTGAAGACACAGCCATAAGTGAGGAATTCTAAAAGAGATTTACTTCCGTTTGTCAAAAGCCATTGCTAGCTGCTCTAATAAACTCAGAATCCTTTAAGTAGAAATGAAAAGTATGATACAAATTTTGGTAAGATATTACAGGAAACACCCCATCTAGAAAATAGAACAGTAGTTCCTAAAAGGTCTTGTCTTACAGTATGTGCATCCTCTAAACCTTGTTCAGTATCTGCTAGATCCCAGGCATTGGGTGGCTGGTGTTGACTGAACTAGTGTGCTTAATACTTACATTATTACATTGCCCATTTTTCTGTTTAATTTACTGAAATATAGTATTGTAAAAAGATCCTAGTAATTAGGAAAAAATCATTGTTTGTAGTAAACCCTTATTGTTATTGGGAATTTCCCCCTCTGAACATTGATGAGCACTGTAAGACAGTTGAGAATGGTCACATGATTTCATTTATTCAGTGAAAACAATGTCTGATAGTCCTACTAATTTAAAGTTATTAGGTTACTGGGATAAACTGAGATGTTGATACTCTACCCTTGAGTTATCAAAACATATCTATAGAATTAGCTTGTTCTTTTCACCACAAGTATAAATGTGTTTTCTTTCAATAGAGTACATTTTTCTTTAATAAATTCCCTCTTCTATCTTTTAAAGATCTCTTTTCTAGCACAGATGCCACCATTGGGACTGCAAGTGTATACACTTGTGGAATCATCGAGTTCATATCCACATGTTGCTGAGTATGTCCTGTATAATGGTAACATAGAAAATAAAGGCATTTTCAATGTGAAGAATATGAAAAATGCTGAAGAAATAACTCTGGAGAACTCTTTTATTAAGCTTCAGTTTGGTCAATCTGGGCTTATGGAGGTATGTTCTGAATCGTTCTAAAATACATAAAAGGCTTATCTGTACATATAAAAGACTAAGCGACAGTTATGACCGGTCGACTGATCCCTATGACATTCACTGACCACCGGGGGCAGATGCTCAACACAGGAGCTGCCTCCCGGTGGTCAGTGTGCTCCCACAGCCAGCCTCCTGTAGCCAGCCCCCATTTGCCTGATCAGTATTGGGCAAGACAGGCCCTAATCGGCCCCAATCTCTGGCCAGGCCAAGGGACCCCACCCGTGCACAAATTCATGCACCAGGCCTCTAGTTTTATTATAATGTGTAGAAATTACTTATGCAAAGGGGAAACAGTCTTTGCAAATACTCTGAGAGAAAAGGTGAATGAGCTTTGTGAACCTTCTTCTTGTGGTCTTCGTGACCACTTGCTTCATACAAGTATAGTTTGTGGCTGGTGCTCCTTTGTGAACTATTTGTAACTGATCCACAAAAGTGTAGAAGCAGTGACTCTTTAGAAATGTCTAGAAAAATTTGAAAACAATTTGACAGAGTCAATTTATGCCTACTGAATCTATAAAAAATTTGAGTATGTGTTTGGTATATTACTTTAAATTTAATTTTCTAGTAATTCACTTTTATTGTACTTTACAAAAATATTGGTTCATGCATATTGGAAATAAAAAATAAGCCTTCTCCTCCACTACAGAAGATTGGAGAAGTACTGGTCTCAGTATTTTAATTTGTGTATCTCTTTTTTTACAAAAGGGTGTTTTGACTTTTTGTTCCGATTGTGAAGGTTTTTAATTCTAAGGTTAAGTATAACATTTTGAGTGTTCATCCAAGAATTGTGAATATTAGAGACTATTAGCATTTTTAAATCTATCCTGAGGTAACTTACTAAATTGACATACATGGAACCAGATGCAACATCATTAATATCTTAACACTGAGTTGCCTTTAAATTTTTTCTCTTTAGGAAATGATAAATAAAGAAGATGGTGAACCTCATAAGGTAAAAGTACAATTTTCATGGTATGGAACCACAAGTAAAAAGGACAAAAGTGGTGCCTACCTCTTCTTGCCGGATGGGGAAGCCAAAGTAAGTGCTGGTGAGCTGAGTTATTGTAGAAAAATAGCTTGGCCACTGGGTCATATTTCTTCATAACTTTTAGTACTTTAAAAGAAATAATACCCTTGTCCCCGCCCTTAACTGAAAAGGTAGTATATGCAAATTTTGACACATTTTTAAAATGCAGAAAACAATAAAATTTATCAACTATTTCATAAAAGCCCATGAAAACCAATGCCAGTATTTTGATGTATAATTGTCTTTTATACATACCCTTTTCCACCATCTTCAGGTTTTGTCTTACTGCATTACATATTTTTCATTGTAACAGTGCTCACAATCTGATGGTATAAGTTTCGAAAACACAATTTTAATGTACACTGTTGTGTTTTAAAGTTTTAGTATAAGATGAATAGGTCTGAAGGTCTGATTTAAACCATGGTGATAGCTATATTGTATAATTGAAATTTGCTGAAAGTAGAGCTTCATTGTTCTCACCCCAAAAAAAAAGAAAGTGTCTGTGCATATGTAAAAAAAAAAAAAAAATCCTATTGCTGTATATGTACATTTTCCACCAATACTTCATTATTGTAACATTGTGATAATCTTTCCCTGTAACATTATTTTTATGCAATGCTGATTATTTTCTGAGAATAACTTTCCAGAAGAGTCCTTTTGTGTTAGTGGATGAGACCTTGTAAGGCCTATGATATATACT
>NW_006284238.1:3404955-3411582 GCF_000327345.1 Myotis davidii
AAGAGTGCATGCTCACTCCCATCAGTGTTTTTTGAGAATAGCTTTGAATTCTATACCATTTCATGAACTGAGAATTAGCCATTTTAAAAGCTTTACCTATATTAATAGCTGAAAAATATTTTAATGTTAACATTTTTATGATTATTAGTGAGGTTAAACTTTTTTATACATTTATTTACCTTTCATATTTCTTTTGTAAGTTTTTACTTAAATTCTTTGGTCATTTTTCTATTGGTATAACTTACAGATCTTCATATATGATAAAATTAATCCTTTTTCATATATATTGCACAATTTTCTCAATGTGTTATTTAAATGGTTAATTTTTATTTTATTTTTCTATTAAGGTACTTTTTAATTTTTGTGTAGTCAGTTCCATATTCTTTTTTTTAGATTTCCTTCCTTTGCTTTTATACTTACACTTGCTTTCTACACTTCAAAATAAGTTAAATATTCTTCATATTTTGTTGCCTAGGAACTTATCTCCTGAAAAAGTTACTTTTGTTCTATAATTTAGAAAAGTCTGCTAACTGAAATCAAATATAGATTTTAAAGGATTGTGTGGGTCATGCTAAGGATTCTATTTTTTTGTTTGTTTTTAGTTTTTTAAATTAGTGAGGAATTAAAGGTAAAGTACAGCTTATAGTAGGCATTTCAGGATGTGCAGTGGGCCCATGTTTTCTCATCAGCTTTTGTCATTGAATAGGCATTTTGCTTTGATTGTCTTGTACTTAAAAAATAAATATATAAATATGTATACACATACATTTTTTGATAGCTCAGTTGATGCTTCTTTCTTTTCAGATTTAACCCACTGAATTAATAATTATTCAAAGTGTAGTCACTGTATATTCATATATTTGTGCTATGAAATATTGTACATGGATCATAGCAACTAATTTATTTAAAATTTTATTTTTAAATAACTCTAATGTTGGATAGAAAAATAAAGAGAACTATCATATGGTTAGAAGATAAAATTAAAGCACATCAGGGAAAGAGGCAGTTGGATATATCAGAAAAAAAAGCAGGGGCCCAGAAATCACTGTCCCAGGTTTCAGCCCCCTCCATTACTTTCTAGCTATGTGTTCATTAGGTAAACATCATATTAATTTCAGAACATTTTTCTCTAGCCAAAGAGGTAAATTTGGAAGAAAATTACATAGTTCTGAAAATCTTATGCTATTTAAGTAGTTCACATTGCAAGCCTAGCTTCTTATACTGTTGTTGAGCTTAGGGTGTGTAATACTTAAGAAAATATAACTCTTTATGAATGCTTTAAATTTGTTCACATAAGTTCTATGTATTAGTCCCATATTTTCTTGAATGTAGATTCTAAGTAATGAAAACTAAATCAGTGGGGCTTTTTCAAGTTTATAAGTTTGCTTTATATTCATCTAGCTCTTTCAAGTAAAAGGGCAGTGTATTTATAGGGTAGTAAACCTAACTGTGATTAAACTGTGTTTCTGAATCCTGCTTCCTGTTTCTTTAGATGACTCCCTGTGGTCATCCTTGCCACCTGCCTGACCCTGGAACATTAGGGGGCCATGGTTATAATAAACGTTTGCCTGGAAAAATGTCACTGCTGCAAAACGAGCACTTTCTTTAATAAGTAACACATGGACAAGAGAGAAGGACTTTAATCAGAAATTTTATAGCTGGGAGGAATGTTTGTAAATTTAGACCAATCAAGTTGTAACATTTTTATTTTCTATTTTCAGTAATTATTGTATAATGCAAATTAATTTTATAGCAAATGCATATTACACTTTGTAAGATTTTCACTTAAAGTTGCAAATATCAGGTGATATGAATTTGCCATTTTGGAAACTATAATCAACATTTTTTGGAAAAGTTAAAAGCCAAACTATTTTTCTAAAAATGTCATTTTCTCTTCAGCCTTATGTTTACACAACCCAACCCCTTGTCAGAGTACAACGTGGAAGGTTTTATTCGGATGTAACTTGCTTTTTTGAACATGTTACCCATAGTGTCCGACTGTACAACATACAGGGTAAGAAAACAGAGAAATGCAGTTGTGATATATGTGTAATGGTTCTTGAATCCTTGCTTTTCTTGTGTTGTTTTTAATAAATTAGAAATTGGGTTTTAGAAATGGTCTAAACATCATCTTCACATCCTACCTACTGTATGATTTAAAATATAATATTTACCCTTTGATAATAAAAAATGGTAAAACATTTAACTCTACCCTACATATACATGTTCTTTTTTCTGTATGTCTTCTCATCCCTACTGTCACATATGTCTTAGTTATGAGCTCAATTTTATTTCTTAGACCTAAAAACAGTGTAGCTTATTTTATTTTATTTTATTTTATAGAATGGAAATTATGTCACCTATGGCTGATACACACACACATATATACGCACACACTGTCTTAAATGTAGAATATATTGCAATAGCATGCATCACTGGAATTTAACTATAAAATAATGTTCTAAACTAATTTTCTTTGTTCACTACTCTTCAGCTGTTAGAGTATGAAATCAGGCAATTATTTATTACTTTTAGGACAGTGTTAAGAAGCATATTTATTAACCAAGTGATAGAAATATCCTTTGATCTCTTTAGGAACTTAACTGTGGGCATTAGCCTTAATCCTTCCATAGGATCGAGATGGAGTTGTGGTTCCCAAACACTCTCAGAATTATAATATTATCTGATATCATGTCAATTGATTTTTAATTCAGTGTTTTTAGGATAGAGTACTTTTCCAACTACAGATTTCATCGTAATAGCCAGGCCATTTACCATTTATCAACTCTCTTAGAAAAGGACCTCATGAAAATGCCACTTTAAATTTTTCTTTGCTGTTAACTAAGCTGAAAAAAAACTAGAAAGGAAAAATACTTTCCTTTGAGTCTTCATAAAGGTAGACAATAAAGTGTTATACAAAATAGTGATAAAATGTATAGGCAGGCACTGTTTAGTTTTTAAGTATCACGGGGAAGCAGAAAGGCATGCAATGTTCAGGGACTTTCTTAGCTGAAGTTTAATTTTCTAATTCCAGTGTCTAAATTTAATTTTGCTTTTTAAATATGTATTTTATTTTATTTTTCCCATCACCATTTATCACCTCTATCCCCTCTCCCACCCACCTACCCACTGCAATCACCACATTCATGTCCATGTCCCTGAGCTCTCTCTTTTTTTTCTTTTTTGCTCAATCCTCCCCAACACTCCCAGCCCCCACCATCAGAGGGTTTGCCTTTTATTAGAATTTCAGGTATTGACAAAGTTTCCCATGTGATATAATGAGATATGTTCTCAGAATAACTCATGCTTCATAGGTTACATCAAGAACTAAAAGGTCTTCTAGAAGGTGGGAAAATTTATACTAGACACTAACTTTGTGTCCTAAATGTGACTTCTACAGTTATCTGCAATTACTTTGCTACCTATAAGAAAGTCTGTAGTTCTGAAATAATCTTTTCCCAAAACCGCTAGTAAGTCAGAAATAATATTTGTAACCATCCCCTTGTACTTTTATATAAGCCATTATTTAACATCTAGAGCTCTAAAATTACATTTTCAGCTACAGCCAAGTTTCACTTCCTGGGTACAAAATAGCATTAGCATACAGGAGATATACTTGCCTGCTTCTAAATTTGCTTAAAACTATTGTTTTTTTTTTTAATGGAATGTCCTTTCTTGAGTATAAACTGGTAACACTGATGCTGGCTTGTGCCATCAAGCTCAGTTTACCACTGTTTTGCATCAGTTCTATTTAGTGATAGGCTGTATCTCAAAGTGAATGCTGAAGCTGCACATCAGAAAATTCCAACTTCTCAATCAAGTGTATTTGCTTACTTGTTTTGCTTTTATTTGTTTCTGTGACCTTCACTGCAGCGTCTTAGTTTTTTGAGTTGTTCAGGGGATCTGGCTCTCACATAGAGGGTGGTTTCTGTATGTTAGAAGGCCTGCTTTTACTGTTATGGTCACTTGCTATCTTGCTTCAGTGGTCACTTTGAAAGTTAATAGGCTCTGACTTGTCTGTGTACTTATTCCAAGGACCACTCTTTAGAACTGAGTGCTTGTATTTTCTCCTCTCCCCATCTCTTCCTGTCTCTCAACTGGGCAGCTGGAAATGCCCAGCAGCTGAGTAGCAGGGAAGAGATTTTAACTGGCCCTCCATGGTGGCAGCGCTGGCTCTCTTAATAAGGCACTTAAAGTATTAGATAACAAAAATAATAAATATGCAGACCTCAGATTGCCTCTGGATGTGTCAGTGGTTGGAATAAACTTGAATTGAAACATTCCCCCCCCCCCCCATACTTACTTTATGTTTGGGGCTTGAAAGCAGAAAGCCTCCAAAGCAGCGGTTCTTAACCTGTGGGTCGCGATCCGTTTGGCAGTCGAACGACCCTTTCACAGGGGTCGCCTAAGACCATCCCGCATATCCGATATTTACATTACAGTTCATAACAGTAGCAACATTACAGTTATGAAGTAGCAACGAAAATAATTTTATGGTTGGGTCACAACATGAGGAACTGTATTTAAAGGGCCAGAAGGTTGAGAACCACTGCTCCAAAGTTTGTGGGAAATGACAAGTAAATAAGTTAGTATAATATGAAGTTGAATAGCACCTCTCCAGGTCAGTTTCACTATACTTGCCTGGATTGAAACCTGAAACTGGCGTATATAACTGTCAAACCCAGAGCATTTCTTTTCCAACATGAAGTTAGTTGGTGGGAGACGGAGCTACCAGATCACTAAAAGACTTTCTTACAAGCTGTATACCCCCCATGTTTGTATTTGAACCAGTCTCTACAAGTCTCCCTCCTGGAAAAAATAAGCCCAATTGTGGAAACATAGTACCTTTTCTCAGTAGCTTTTGTGACCCACTTCCATCTGTCCTTTCCTTTCATATACTTTTGCAGAAGGGCTCAGGTGGTCTGATCCTGACTCATTGGGGTTTTAATGAGATCACTAATTAAGACCTACAACAGAGATGTGAAGTCTTCAGGGTGGGCGACTCTCTAGGTGTTCAAACTACCTGAAAGGGGTTTGATTATGCTGCTCCAAAGCAAATGTATGAACAAATACTTGAAAGCTTTTCAATGTTTTAAACTTCGGCTTTATGTAAACCAGGCGTCTGGGTGATTGATCAAAATGCATAGACATCCCTAACTGGTTTGGCTCAGTGGATAGAGCATCGGCCTTCGGACTCAAGGGTCCCAGGTTCGATTCTGGTCAAGGGCATGTACCTTGGTTGCCGGCACATCCCCGGTAGGGGGCGTGCAAGAGGCAGCTGATCGATGTTTCTCTCTCATCGATGTTTCTAACTCTCTATCCCTCTCCCCTCCTCTCTGTAAAAAATCAATAAAATTTATTTTTTTAAAAATGCATAGACAGAATAAGGCTTTTCATCTTACTAGCAGGTACAAAGAAAACTTCAGCTAACTTTCATGCTTTCATAGATTGGTTTTTACTTAATATTTTTTCAGTTAACAACAATACATATCCTCAAATTTAACTTATTTAACTATTTCTGAATATATGCTAATTTTGCCTCCTTTAAACTGAACAGATGCAGTTATTTGGATAAGTATTAATGACTATAGTCTGTTTGTTGTTAGTACCAAATTTATGATCCAGAAAGAAATGGGGGTTAGGATAGAGAGAGTTTATTACTGTTTTATGATTATATACCATAATTATATTAGTTTACTAAACCAGTTAATTATACAAAAGTCATTATTCATCAATAAGGGTAAAAAAACAAAATGAATTGAAATTATGGGTTTTCTGTCTTTATTGAGTGTCAAATTCAACTTACTTGAAGTGTTCTTTTAAAAGACTAAAGTAATGAAAACCTGACTAAATATCCTTACATTTCTTTTTTTTTTAATATATTTTATTGATTTTTTACAGAGAGGAAGAGAGAGAGATAGAGAGTCAGAAACATCGATGAGAGAGAAACATCGATCAGCTGCCTCCTGCACACCCCCTACTGGGGATATGCCCGCAACCCAGGTACATGCCCTTGACCAGAATCGAACCCAGGACCTTTCAGTCTGCAGGCTGACGCTCTATCCACTGAACCAAACCGGTTTCGGCATATCCTTACATTTCTTAATCTCTCTTTTAGTTATTCTTTGACTCTTCTCTCCCCAAAGTAACTTTTGTCTAAATTAAGCTTCAGGAGAAAACAAAATCAAACAACATTTTCCAAATTATAAACTACTAGAGGCCCGGTGCATGAAATTCATGCATGGGTAGGGTCCCTAGGTCTGGGTGGCGATCAGGGCCGATCTGTTGGATGATAGGTGGGGTGATGGGGGGAGGGGGGGACTCTGCTGGCACCTGCCTTGGCTGGCCTGGAGCCTGCAGGATTGGGGCAGCTCCTGCATTGAGCATCTGCCCCCTCGTGGTCAGTGGGCATCATAGTGACCAGTTGTTCCATTGGTTGTTCTGCTGTTCAGTCGATTTGCATATTAGGCTTTTATTATATAGGACTAGAGGCCCGGTGCACAAAAATTTGTGCACTCGGGGGACGGGGAGGGGTCTGTCAGCCAGGCCTGTTCCCTCTCGCAGCCTGGGACCCCTCGGGAGATAACGACCTGCTGGCTTAGGCCTGCTCCCGGGTGGCAGAGGGCA
>NW_006284238.1:3411988-3418853 GCF_000327345.1 Myotis davidii
GTCACACACAGAGCGGGGCTGCTAGGGGGGTTGGGGCGCTGCCCCCTGTCACGCTGATCCCAATGCTGGAAGGCCTTGAGGCTCCGCTGATCCCGGTGCTGGGAGTCATATTACCCTTTTACTATATAGGGTAGAGGCCTGGTGCATGGGTGGGTGCCAGCCGGTTTGCCCTGAAGGGTGTCCTGGATCAGAATGGGGGTCCCGCTTGGGTGCCGGGCCAGCCTGGATGAGGGGATGATGGCTGTTTGCAGCTGGTCACACCCCCTTCAGGGTGGGGGTCCCCACTGGGGTGCCTGGCCAGTCTGAATGAGGGGCTAAAGGCTGTTTTCAGGCTGGCGGGTGACTGAAGCTCCCAACCACTCCTTTTTTTCTTTTTTTTTAATTCTGGGCCAGCTTTAGCTCTGAGGCCTTGGCGCTGAAAACAGGTTTCTGGCCTTTGTTTACTGTCTGTATTTGATACAATGTTGCGGTCCGGCTGGCTGAAGCTCCGCTGAAAAAAGCAGGTTTCTGGGGTCTTTTTTAGCTTCTTTATTCGCAACATAGTTGCTTAGAATTGCAGCTGAGAGGCCGGCAAGTCAGGCGGGGAACGTTGGAGTTCTCCGTCACTGAAGCAAGCAAGCCTCCCTGTTTGCGTCAGCTGCCTGGCTGCCGGCCGCCATCTTGGCTGCCAGTTAATTTGCATATCTCGGCCCTACTCTGTGAGTGACGGGGATTAGCCAATGGGAAGGGTAGCAGTCGTACGCCAATTACCATGTTTCTCTTTTATTAGTGTAGATGTAAGACTCACTTTCTTTAACTATAGAAAGACTAGGGGGTCAGTTAGGTATAGCCATCAAAGAATTATTACTGATTTTGAAACAAACTGAGGTGAGAGGGGCCTGGGTTCAACCCACCTGCTGATTTTGTTTTTAGTTTGTTATTTAACTTTAGTTTTTTTATGTTCTCTCTGGATGATGGAAATAATAAGAGGCACAGTTTAAAGTCTTTTTCTTAACATCACCTAAGTTATGAAAAAGCACTGTGTTTACCTTTTCATTATCTTTTAGACATTACATTCAAAAGGTTTCAAGAAATATTAAATTAGAGGAAATTCATTAGCTTTTCAAGCTCCAAAAGATCAGCGTGGTTTTAGAGATTTCTAATGAAACATAATGCTTTGCCTTATGTCAAGTTAAATAAGAAATCTATTTCGCAGAGACCACAATTTAGTGAATGCCCTTTTGGAACTTTTTCATGGTTTCTAAAAGATTATTTAGTTTCTGGCAAATAACATTTTTCCAGAGGAAAATATGAGAGAAGTGGGGGTTAATTTTTCTTGTAGTGTAATCATCTTTCATTAAATTGAAGCTTTAAATGTTGCCAAATAGGATACTTTAGCTTTTGTTGTTAATCATGGATTGGAATGTAGAATATGATACAAGCAGATGCCCCTGTATCCCCTTGTGTTATATTTGATATTGTACCATCACAAAAAAATACATGCCTTGTGGTGACACAGTGATCAGTAAGTGACATTTGCTAGCTGTGGCTTCATTTGTCTTCAGAGCTGTAATTATTAGATTTTGATGCCCTAGTTTTCTGACATCAACAGCCACTTTGAAGAATTAGGTTGCTATGGGTTACCCATGTGTCATGTACTTTTCATTGGCATGAAGTTTAGGTTCTAGATTTGTTATAATATGTACCTTCAGGGTTTATTTTCTCCCCCCAGGACTGTGTCCTCCTATGTAGGTGTGTGTTTGTGAGGGAGTCTGTATGTTTCACCCCTTATGAGAAATATCTTAAATACAATACTTTTGCCTATTTTCCTCCAATATATTATAAGGGTACTATATGTAATGGATCTTGCTAAAAGAAAGCAAGTAGCCTGAAGGTAAAATATAATGAACTGCCATCAAAAAGTATGGAAGAAAAAACTTTCCTTTAACTGAAATGACTTGTATTTTCCTTGCATGGGCATATTTAGTAAAGAGAGTTTGTTTAGTTTTTTTTCTATTTTGAATATATAACCCAAATGAATTCTAATATGACCCTTGACTTTTAGAGAATCAAAATGAACTTCATCTAGTTAAACAAATAAGAGAATCACATTGGAATTAGAAATCCGAATCCTTAGTTTCACCACTAAGCAAACTATAGACCTCATTACTTAAACTATAGAAAGACTAGATGGCCAATTAGGTAGAACCATTTAAGAGTTTTCACAAAACTTAATGTCACATAAAGGCTCTCTGGTGCTTGACCTCTGCTTCTAAATTCATCTTCTGAGGTCACTTGAATCTGGGGTCCCATCCCTTGGGTCCTCCAACTTGTAAACAAGGTCTCAGAGCTTCACTGAAGTTGTTTTATTTCCATAAAAAGATTCGTGAGGATATTAAAGTGGTTTGCAATCAATCTCTCATTTTATCCCCTGGACTACATTCCATATTTAGTTTGATTTAAGAGTAAAAAGTATTCAGTAAGTTATGGGTAGGCAGGCTTAGGTAATTAAGACATTTTTGGAATATCACGCAATTGACTGCTAAGGATTTTTTTTTTCTGTTAATTGGAACTTTTAAAAATTGAAATAAGTTGCTATGTGTTGAATCTGATTATTCCCTACAGGCATGAAAAAGAAGGTTATTTTAAGGAACTAGAAGCACTTTCTAGTTACACAAATTCAGAACCTAGAGGTTATCTTGGGGGCTGTTTGACAGCAGCTGCTGCATTGAAGGCACATCCTCTTAGCAAGGAAATAGCATCCCCCACAAATGTGTACAAAAGGGCCCAGGGAAGGGAAACCCAGGGAAAGTACAGGGTTAAGATCTCAGGCTCTGGAGTCAGCCAACCTGCAATTCAATTCCAGTTCCCATCCCAGTTCTGATGCTTACCAGCTGTATAATCTTGTGCAGATTATTAAATATCTAGCCTTGATTTCATTATCCTGACAATAACAAAGTCTACCTCATAGGAGTGTTAGAGGAATAACTGAGTTAACATAAAGTCTGGCACTCACCAGTGTTGTATCTCCTTACGAGGATGTGTGACCAGATGAGTTAGACTGCAAGTGTTACAAGAGAGTTATCATTGAGGGTTGGGAGAGTTGAGGAAGATTTTTAAGGAATTGAATTGTTAAGATGCTAGGTCTTAGAGAAATGTCACTTGAATGGGCAAAAAGGAGGAAGACTATCATGAAGCATGAAGTGGGTTTGGTTAGATAATATTCCCTTGTCCCTATAAGAATTTGAAGAACTCTTGTCATTACGTATTTTTTAAGTTGACACCTAGTTTTTCTTTATATTTGAATATTTTTCAAAATGTCTCTGTTAGTCTTCACTGGAGTTAATTAAGGTGGATGAGAGGTATGCTATTGCTGCCTTTTTTTTTCTGTAAGTTGAGTGAAAGTGTGGTAACAAGAAAAGAAAGAACTCATGCCCCTCTGGCAGGCCCATTTCAGGCAGATCATCTTGTGAGAATATACGGAAGCGACACTTCTTAACAAAGTGCCTTGGGAAGGACCATGTTTGGGAGAACAGGAAGTAGGTGAGTTCAGAATGACTGTCAGAGTGTGAGGACATACTATCCTGATTATTCCAGCATTCTTCCTTCCCTTGTCCTAGGCCAGCCCATGCCTGGATGGTGGGGAAGGTACAGAAATCGCTGGGGTTGTGAGCTGTTTTATTCACCTCCCAAAAAAAGGCTTCAGTTAGGCCAATCTCTTTAATTTAAAGAAATGTAACCAATGCAGATATTTCCTCTAAATAAGAGCTTCCAAAAACCCTGTTGTTTCTTAAAATCAGTGTTTACTAGAAAAAACAAAGGTAGCTTCCCAATTTTGTAGTGTATTTCTTAATTATTAGTCCTTCAAGTATGTTATACCTAACTGTTATAACCTTTCACTAAAATTTGCAAAATATGATGAAAATTCTATACCATCCCTATTTTGCATTTACTTTTATGTGATTGTTGGAATTATTGAAATGAAAAGCTTAAAATATGTTGACTAGTGTCTAGCTATTTCAAGTAGATCAATAAGTAGTGATGATAATTTATCTGGGGCTTTATAAATAAAACAAAGTGATCCATCATAATTTTCTTAAATTTGAGACATGGAATTAAATTTGCTAAAATTTGTATTCATGAAAGTAGATGTTGAAATTTTCACTGGTGGAGAAATAATGTGAATATTTACAGACTTGGAAATCAGCAGGTACCTCAGAGGATAAATTAGATCATATAATGGATGTTAAGTTGACTAAGTCAACATGGAGGGAAAGGTCATCTAATTGTGGGAATTATTATTTTTATTCTTGGTACTTTCAGATATGAGTACAATATTTTAAAAATATAGTCAAGATAGTATTTGATTTTTAGAAACATTTTTATGTTGACCTACTTAATTTATCATTTTTGTGAGAATTGTTATTCAAGTATATGTGCTGAACTAAGCATTCATAACATAAGTGTCAACTCTCAGTTAAGTTAGATAAGTTCACAAAAATGTCACAAAAGTAAATACATAGTGGGAAAATATTTTTATATTTTTGATTATTTAAATACAAAACAATCTTCTCTCAAAGTTGGAGGGAGGATATTTAAAATTAAAGCCCCTATTTTTTTTGCTACTTGTGCTATTTCTACTATAAAGTGGTGATGGCTCAGTCACCTCTGTTCAGACACAGGTTTGAAGAAAGGGGATTAGGAAAACAATTAGATAGATAACAAGGTTCCATTTTTCCCAAGAGCCCACATTTCTTTTTTATCCTCACCCAAGGGCATGCTTAGAGAGAGGAAGGGAGGGAGAGAGGAAAGGAGAGAGGAGAGAGGAGAGAGGGAGAGAGAGAGAGAGAGAGAGAGAGAGAGAGAGAGAGAGAGAGAGACATCATAGAGAGAAAAACATCAATTGGCTGCCTCTTGCACATGCCCCAACTGGAGATCAAACCCAAAATCCAAGCATGTGCGCTGACCAGGAATCAAACCAGCAACTCTTCAGTGCACAGGATGGTGCTCAACCAACTGAGCCACTGCAGCCAGACCCAAGAGCCCACATTTTAAGGACACTTACTGGAAACCTTGTTTTCAATCTTAGTTGTTTTTTCTAAGGACTTTTTTATATCTTAATGTCAAATTCCTGTTGAACTTTTGTTTAAAGATTTAAACACCTCTCTTACAATTGTTTCTCATCATTACTTTTCATTTTCTTAGGTGAGTGTGGGCCACTTGCTGTTATAATTCCATCTTGATCTAATGACTTGTCCCAATTACACTTTGAGTGCCACTAAAATAGTATTTGATTCATGCTTGAGTATGAATGAGGCTCTCTTTTGCTCTGGTGTTTTTCCCAAACTGCTGCCTCTCACTGTTATAACCCTGGAGTCTGATTTATCAGGTATATTCGTTGGTAAGTGTACTTTGTATTTCAAAATTGCTAGACTAAGGTGATCTGGAAAGGTTGAGAGGGCTGGATCAACTGAGATTCTACAGGTGTGAGTTGAATTAGGCTCTTCAGGTAGATTTTATAATAATACTAGAGGCCTGGTGCACAAATTCTTATTTGTGGGGTCCCTCTGGGTGGCCTGCAGGGATTGGGCTGAAACCTTCAGTCCAACACTGCGTACAGCTCCTACCTTCTGCTCCCACTCATCCCGGCCCCACTGTGCCTGCTGTGCCCAGTCAGTCCCGATTGGGAGAGGCTTGTGCTGCTGCAGCAGCAGCACTCACCAGACATGAGCTCTGCGTCTGGCACCCTCCCAAGGGGAGTGGCCTGCGGGATTGGGTTGAAACCAGCTCTCTGGCATCCCCTGAGGGGTCCTGCATTGCAAGAGAGCTCAGGCCAGGCTGAGGGACCCCACCGGTGCACGATCGGGCCGGGGAGGGACCATGGGAGGACTCCAGGGCGTGTCTGGCCCATCTCACTCAGTCCCAACTGACCAGACCCCAGCAGCAAGCTAACCTACTGATCGGAGCATCTGCCCTCTGGTGGTCAGTGCACGTCATAGCAACTGGTCAGCCAGTTTACTGCCCCCTGGTGGTCAGTGCATGTCATAGTGAGCAGTTGAGTAGCCTTAACATATCATTAGCATATTGCTCTTTGATTGGTTGTTCAGTTGTTCTGCCATTTGGTCTATTTGCATATTACCCTTTTTTTGTATAGGATAACAGTTAACACAGTAGATTGTGCAGAGGAAATGACACCTAGGATTCTCCAAAGACCATCAGTTGCAGCATAGAGCCCTAACCTCAGACTTTCCATCTGCATTCCTTTCCTGAATCATTTTCACCCTCACTGATGTTTCCTCCACCTCTTCTTTCAAATATAGGGTGTATATCTGAGTTGTCCTCCAGTTTTTCTCTTCACTATCAGAATACCCTTCTTGGTTTCCTTAAGATTGCTGCTAAGCAACCAAGTCAAGAAGGTGATGGCCTTTCTTTTCTGTCTACCCCTTCCTGAGCCACCCAGTAGGAGATGTCTCTAAAGGGACCAAGATCATTTTGAGAGTAACTCGAAGATCCTGAGGCTGTTGCACCCCTAAAGCATGTTCCCTGTGATAGGCCCTAGCCTGACCCTGACCCAACCCCTTGTCTACTTAGTTTCATTCCCCCCCTTCTTAGAAAATATTCTTTTAAAAATGCTTCAGAATTATTTTTATGTATATAAATGCAAATAATATATATGTATACTCTTGAAAAAAATTTCACACACTACAGATCTAAGGTAAAATTTCTCTGGAATCTATGCCTGGCCTCTGTCCACTACTCAGGAGAGGTAATACCTGTCCTCTCCTGTATTCTTTCTCTCTCTCTCTCTGTCTCTCTCTGTCTCTCTGTCTCTCTGTCTCTCTCTCTCTCACACACACACTCACACACACACACACACACACACACA
>NW_006284238.1:3418893-3459269 GCF_000327345.1 Myotis davidii
AATATAGTAAACTTGATTTTGCAGACCTTGATTTAATGGACTTTGAATTTAATGGACAGAATTTCTAGGCTGTATATCATATGTGAAAATTAACACCATGTTAATTTTAAAATGCTTTTAACCAAGATTGCTTATAATTAAATTAACAGGTTATTTTTTTGTTATTAATCCACTGTTATTTTTAGCAAATTTTAGCGAGTAGGCTATATGTTGGAAAAAACATTGTGGTAATTTCACTGATGTAAATAAATATTACATGTCTACAACTATAGTCTACATATTTCAATCCAAGAGTCACTGCTTGTAAACAGTATTCGGTGAATGATTAATACATGATCACACTTCATCTCGAGAGGTAATTGGTTTTGTTGTCGTGTGGCATGACTTTCTGCAGCATTTTTAATGCGTTCCAATCGATGTTCCCATATGCTCTAAGCCTAGCCCCAGCCATGTGCATTTGTTCACTCATGGTGACTGGTGAATGCACGTATTTACTAGACCTATTCAGTATAAATTTAAAATTACAGTAATATAGTTAAAAAAACTTTTCTGTAAACTTTTCAAACATGCTTAATTTTATTAAACAAACATGTCTACATAAGTAAAAACATGTAAACTAACTAATTTGTCAAATTCTTAACATAAGTATTCGGAAAACCTACTTTATTATATAATGGACTTCAGCCTTAATAGATACGCCCTTGCCTAAAATAGTCTGTTATATTGAGGTTTTACTCTATGGTGTTTGTGTCTGTTTTCAGCATAAAGTTTATCATACTCTACAAGTACTGCATTAGTCTTTTACATCAGATCTTTCTTGGTCAGGACAGAGAGCTACCTCATTCTTTTCATTTCCCATGTCAGCTAATTTCTACATGACAAGTGATTCAATACCTACCACATGCCCAAAACCTTCTTAAAAACTGGAATGCAAAGATGGTGTGTAGGAGTCTGTGTTTGTGAGAAGCCAACAGGTTCTAGGGAGGGAAAAAAAAGTTGAGGAAAGACTCTTTTGGCTTCTCTGTTATAGCTGTTCACCCGTGGATTGACTCTGTTCTTACTTGGCATTGCCTATGTTAATAAGGATAAACAATCTTTATTCTCTCTTCTCTAAGGCATAATGTGAGGCATTAACAGCAAGAGGGAACTTTTCTTTTTAACCTGGAAATGGCATCTTCCTATCACCCCCATGGACTACTCTTATAAAGTAGTTACCGTTTCCTTTCCCAGGGTTGAGCCCTAGTCATTCATGCTTAGGTAGAACTACTTCGGTTAAAATACCTTTTGCTGCCACATTCTGCAAGGATCCAGCAGGCCACTGGAACCACTGGGTCTGTACCCCTGCTTCCCAGGGAGTTCTCCCCTCAATCCTCTGATCTGCTTTGGGAATGGCATGGTACATACTCTTTAGGGAATTCTTGACACAATAAGAAAAGTTGACAATGCTCTCTCTCCCTCACACATATTTTAAAAATAATAATAATAATAAATTACCTTTGAGAACTAGGGTACCTCCTTGCTTTTATTACTATGACAGGTTTTATTTGGTTTATTTATATACATATAATAAGTTTGATCTTATTTTAAAAGTCTTTTCGGGCATAGAATTTAAATTAATGTCTTGCTGAATTTTGAATGGATATAGATGCTCCTTTTAAAGGAGCTTTAGGATTTGTTGCCACAACAGGATTTGAGCATAATATTGAGCTTGAGAAAGATGATTTTCTCAACAGAAATAATTTGTTATTGCTAGAGGTGATGTGAAATTATTAATTTTTTTCTGAAGTGTGTTTTCTGTAAATTTTTTCCAGAGATACATGACTTGAAATTAATGACACTCTTCTTTGTCAAGACTTTATTTCATTTTTGTATTCTGTTGACCCCTGAGAAAATATCCAATCTAGAGAGGAGAATACATAAAACAGTTTTAAAAACCCTACTAATGTGTCCAGTAGATTAGAGTTTACTTGTGACCTTCTGTTTCCCCAGTGCTGCATGAGTACTGTCATCCCTAGTGCTGCATTTTATGTTTGAAGCATTTTTGGTTCATTTATAGAAGCTTGCCTATTAAAATTCAATATGCAATTCCTTTGGTTTTTGAACAATATTATGGCTAATCTAAGCATACTGAAATGAAATTTGCATTTACAGTAATACATTTCCGAGTTCAAAGAAGATACTGTTATCCTATCATCACTCTGTGTGGTTTTATTTAACTTCCCAATAGTAGTGGAGATATATTTGGGTCAGCTGTCTTGGCAGATTCTTCTGGTAATTCTCAGAAGGAAATACATATGTATATTTAACTGGCAGAGGTTAGTGGTTCAGACTGTGTCCATAAAGCAGGGGGAAAGGCTCCCCTTCCCCGACTCATGTAGACCATACTCATAATAGCTTTATGAACATGGTAAGGAACTGAAGTGAGCTGTCACTGAGATTATTGAGTTGGAAGAGCAGCATCTACCAAAAAAAGAATTTCAGTAAGCATTCTGAAAATCCTTAACCCGTTTAGTATTTTCACCACATTATTTATGCTTTATAATTTCCAGTTTATTTTCACATAAATCTTTAATGCCTGGCCCGGTTGCATTTCATTCTTTTCCACAAATCTCACAGATTCAAATTTCTTTTCATTCACTATTTCCTGTCACCTTCTATAAGCTCTGGGGATTCTTCTTGGCTCCTAGAAAAAGTCTTCCTTGCTCCCTTCTCCTCCTCATTTTTTCTTACACAGCCCTCTTTGTCTAACAAGTTCTGGCTGTCAGCAGAGTGGCCGATTGTGTGAGGAATAGGGAGAAGCAGGTAACGAATAACAACTGCAGGCAAGTGAATGTCTTAGAATCTCAAAAAACTTCAGCTCTGTGAAATAAGATAGGGTCAATCTTTCTTCTTTTGATCACTTTCCTTCTTTGAAGATCCTGTAATATCTTACACACACTTAGTTCTGTATTAAGAGTGTTGTGTTTCTTCATAACTCCTCCCTGCATCTCTAAAATAGACCCAAGGCTTCACTGAGGACCTGACAAGCAGTTAGGGCAGCATGATAGAAATTTGTAAACACTTTAAGCTTAATAAAAAGAAAGTCTGACACATCTGATACTTCTCCAAGCTGTCCTCTGCTTTGTATAACAAAGGGCACAATGAAGCACTAAAAAACAAGGGGTCCTAAGAAATACCAAACTCAATTAAAATTGCTTTAACTTCTGGGGAGCTCTCCAGATTATACTCTAAAGTAGTAATATGGAAATATCAGTTTTAGCTATTAATCATGTCTCTTTTCCTAGATATGGTATCTTGAACCAACAGAGTATAAATTTCACCGCTCATAATTTCCAGTATGTGAGGAGAAAAGGGTGAAGAAGTGGGCTCGAATGATTCTATTGGGGAACAGTGGTGCAGACAAGAGGTGGACTAGCCTGGATTGGAGCTGACCTTTTCTCATTTAATGTCCTCTTTCCCCTCTAGAACTCATTAGAGAATAATTTGCATGTTATATTTCATCTGCATTTATCTCCACCAACCTCTTCATCTTTCTGTTAAGTTATATGTGCCCCTGAATGAATGTTATCTGCCATGATAGTTAAAAAAAAGAAAAGGTGAATTGTGACACTGTTTAGCATATGAGAGTTGGTAAAGATAGAAGATAGAAAACAGGAAAATATATGCAACTTTGGAAGGAGTTCTGGAGAGTATATTTAAAAATAGTGGGCAATAAATTTCTTTCTATTGTGCATATTCTTTTAAATCTAGGAATAGAAGGACAGTCTGTGGAAGTTTCCAATATTGTGGACATCCGAAAAGAATATAACCGTGAGATTGCAATGAGAATTTCTTCTAACATAAACAGCCAAAATAGATTTTATACAGACCTAAATGGATACCAGGTAATTTTCCTTTTAAATGTCTAAGTTATGTGCGTGCGTAACTTTTATATATAGTAATGGCCAATTAATTTTGCATCCTTTCAAAAATAGGCTTAAGGTCACAAATTATTTTTGAAATAAAACATTTGTAGGTTCTTTATTAACTAGATTTCCAAAATTACGACAGCTAACTAACTGATAGAGTATTTTGTAAATCATCTATTTGTAAGAATTTATTTTTTTCAAAGGAAGATTTGGTGACAATTATGCATGTTAAATAACATGGTGCCAAAGTATATATGAATTTAATATAAAGGAAACATCATTAGGGATTGATGGATTACATACTTTTTCTCATAAGAAATTGGCCTATGCATATTTAGCTTATTCTATATAATTTTTTTATTTATTTTTTAAATATATTTTATTGATTTTTTACAGAGAGGAAGGGAGAGGGATAGAGAGTTAGAAACATCAATGAGAGAGAAATTTCGATCAGCTGCCTCCTGCACACCAGCTACTGGGGATGTGCCCGCAACCAAGGTACATGCCCTTGACCGTAATCGAACCTGGGACCCTTGAGTCCGCAGGCCGACGCTCTATCCACTGAGCCAAACCAGTTAGGGCTCTATATAATTTTTAAATGTATAACCTAGTAAAAAGTTTTCTTTCAGGAAACCTTTTTCCTTCTCTTTATTGGAGAGGAGGGTGTGTACCTTATTACACATACATATATGCATATATGTATATATGCATATAAACACATGTCTACTTAGAAAAGTGAGTAGATACGTATTTAATCAAAATATTCTTGAAATAGTAATGAGAAAATTGATTCATAACATTTTTCAGATTGTCAGTTCTCTAATTTAATAAAACTCTTTTGATTATTACCTAAATCTCTGTACTCAGCGTTAATGGGTGTGACATATATCTTTGAAGTAATACTATTAAAAACATTAGCATGTTTTTGAGACATTAACATTTTAGAAATTTCTGGCTATGAATAGAAATAATTTCACAACAAATGCTTTTACTTTGTCTGATTTTCAATTCGAATGAGTGGACAGAATTGTGATAATTTTCTCTTTTACAATTTCCTGCAAAACTTAAATTTAAACCTTTTCCAAAGCATAAAAATTGCAAAATACATTTTGAATTAACATGTTAATTTTACTACAGCTGTTTGGTTTTCAAATGAAGCCCCTACTTTATAGTGATTCATTTCTTTGTATACAAAAGAAAGTCTTTTCTTAAAATTTTCAGAAGCAATTATTTGTATGTGTGTGGGTGTATACATGAATGAAAAAAAGTTAGTAAAAATGAATAAAAATTTTATTTTTAAAGATCGAGCATTTGAATAAATAGGAAAATATCATTTTTAAGTCTATAGCCTAATATTTCTGCTTTTAAAATACACTCTTTTTTAACCTTTGGAAAGACTGATACTTGGGCAAGACTAGAAATCTAGACCTACAGCTGGGGAATGAGGGTAACAGCCACACAGTTGTGAGATTGAAATGTCCTTTTTCTTAAAAGTATATGAGTTAGCCTGGCTGGTGTGACTCAGTGATTGAGCATCTCTCTATGAACCAGGAGGTCACATTTTGATTCCCCGTTGGGCACATGCCTGGGTTGTGGGCTCGGTCCCCAGTCGGTGGGGGGTGCAGGAGGTAGCTGATCAGCGATTCTCTCTTGTCATTGATGTTTCTATCTCTCTCTCCCTCTCTTTTCCTCTCTGAAATCAATAAAAATATATATATATTTTAAAATAATATGAGTTATTTGGAGTGGGAAGATCAGGATTGGAAAGGAGAAATGGAGAATTCTTTCAAGCTAGCTTTTTATTTTACCTTTTCATAGTTGTTTCTTTACTAGTTTATGAATTTCTTGAGACTGCGATAAAAATAACCCCAAGCTGGATAGCTTAAAACAACAGGAATTATTCCCTCACAGTTTGGGACACTAGAAGTCCTAAATCAAGGTGTCAGCAGGGCCACCTCCCTCCAGATGCTCTAGGGAAATAGCCTTCCTCGCTTCTTCTAGCTTCTGGTAGGTTCAGGCCACCCTTGGTACACTTTGCCTTATAAACACATCACTTCAATCTGTGCCTCCACAGTCACATGCTGTCTCCTTGTGTTTCTATACGTGTCCTTCTGTGTCCTGATTTTCCTTTCTTTATAAGAATACCAATCAATGGATTAGAACCTACTCTAATACAGTGCAACTTGAGTATATGAGCAGGAATCCTATTTCAAAATAAAATCACATTCATAGGTTCTGGATGAACATGAATTTGTGAAGGCACTGTTCCATACAACCAGTAAACTGAAAGATACATTGCAGAGTTGTGGAGATTAAAGGTTTTATCTGTGAAATTCCCAGCACTGTGCCTAGTGTTAATGGGTTCTCAATACATGTTCACTATTATGTTAACTTTTTTGCTTTAGTTTCATGTCAAATTTTTATGAGTTTAAAAGAAGAGATTACATTTTATGTGGTGTGGATAAGTTTCCCGATAACAGAGTCTCTGTTTGATGTCTCCTCCTGATGTTGGAGTGAGGCTTCTTGCCCCAGACTGGTTTAGTGCACTGTCAATCTCTCTCAGAAACTAAAGTTGGGGTTGTATTTCACACATTCAGATACTAGAACAAGAAAAATTAGAATTTGGAACTATCTACATTGAAACTAAACAAGAAGAGTATGCATTGAATCGTTTATAACCATAAATATGCATTTGATTGTTATAATGTAATATATTAGAGGATTTGATGAGAAGGTCTGGGATACTTATTCAGACTGATTTTAGAAGAATTATAAGATATTTCTTGAAAGAAGATAAAGAGCTATTATGCTTAGCATTCATTACAAAAGCAGTATGTTAGATTTAGATAAGAAATGAATACTTAATACCCTTATAATTTTTATGCAAATATTGGAGAGCTAGAAGACTTTTGTTAAGGATGTTTATTCTGAATTTAAATAGGAATGCATATTTTAAAAATCTGGACAAGTTCTAAGTCTCTTAAAAATTGTTTTCTAAAAATTTTGTGATTTTTTTTAATATTGTTTTGAAGAATGTTTCAGGTTTTAAATTAGCTCTAACCTTGAATAAGAAAGGAAGCTGTTTCTTTTCCTCTTTGGAAGAAGTCATCTGTAGTTAATACTAATTTTTAAAAGGTCCTATGTAAATATTACTCAATTTTCTAAAAGAAATATAATTGTATGACCTTACAGATTCAACCTAGAATGACAATGAACAAGTTACCTCTTCAAGCAAATGTGTATCCGATGACCACAATGGCGTATATCCAGGATGCCCAGCACCGCTTGACCCTACTCTCTGCTCAGTCTTTAGGTGTATCGAGTTTGGAAAGTGGTATGTATTGTTTAGATTCTTTTTGATCTTGTAAGTTTCAGTTCACATATACACAAGTGTATGACTTTTTTTAATTATCATCTCCACTTACCAGGTTTCTTTTGAGAACCGGACTATTAGTTCATTTTGGGTTTTGTGAGAATAACATAAAATGATGGATTTCTTCAATTTTAGGTGAAGAACAAGGACCTAAACTTCTGTGAAACTGATTGTTTTTCAAGATAATTTACCTCACCTGATAGCCCATTGTTTGCAGAATGGGCTATTGTGATTAAATGGATGCAGAAACTCCAACTGTAGATAACTTAGTTCCAAAGCTGGAAGGTTACAGTTCAAATTTAGGTCCTCTCCTGAATCACATGCTTTTGCACCACCACCCAAAAGAAGGAAGGGAGTAGAGATGATACAGATAGGGGGATATAGAGGTAACAGACATGACTTTAATGATTCCAAAGAAGAGAATGAGATGGAGAAAGAAAATAGTAGTAGATACTGATTAATTTTTGAAAAGTTTCTATTGAGATGCTTTTGTCTTTTATGATACGTACTAGTAACCCTGCGCACGAATCCGTGTGCCAGTAGGTCACTGCCGCCCTCCTATAGCTCCCCCCCGCCCCGCCGTCCCCTCATAGTTGTTGCCCTGCCCTCTTTTATAGCTCTCCGCCTCCTGCTTGCTTGCTGCCCTGCCCTGTCCTGTAGCTCTCTGCCACCCACTTTTAGCCAGTAGGTCGCTGCCGCCCTCCTATAGCTCTCCACCCACTTCCCTTCCCTCCTGTAGCTCCCCTTGCCCCCTTCATCCCTCCCCGCCATTGCTGTCCTCCTATAGCTCCCCCAGCCCTGCGCTGCCGCCTCCTGTAGCTCTCTGCAGCCACTTGTACCTCCCTGGCCCATCCTCCTCCTGAACCGTGATCTGGTCATGAAGCGCTTGGTCGTTACGCCTCAGGATGTAAGGGCTAATTAGCATATTCCTCTCTTATTATATAGGATTTTTAATTATCATTTACTAGAGGCCCAATGCACGAAATGAAATTCATGCATGGGTAGGGTCCCTAGACCTGGCCGGCAATCAGGGTTGATCTGTCGGGCAACTGGCAGGGCGATCAGGGGACCCCCCACTGACACCCACCTTTGCTGGCCTGGGGTCTGTGGGCTGGGGGCAACTCCTGCATTTTGTATCTGCCCCCTGATGGTCAGTGCGCATCACAGTGACTGGTCATTCCACCGTCCAGTTGATTTGCATATTAGGCTTTTATTATATAGGATAGGTCATCAGTTCTTCCTTCATTACATGCAAAAAATTGCTAAGTGTCTTAAGGAGCTAGGCAAATAAATGAGTTGAGATGCCTGACTTATTATTTGACACTTTTTATATTAGGCATATGCATACATTCTGTACTTCCACATATACACAAAAAATACTAGTTCTCATTTTTCTTGTGGTCTGTACTAGACAAAATCATGCAGTCATCTCATAAAGACATCATGAAGTTATAAAAATAATAATGGCCTCACGTCAGAAATTTGGTTTGGATGGTGAAACTTGAGCAACCTAGAGCAAACCCATGTGCAGTGGGGTGGCCACTGCATAGTGCCAGTACATTGTCTCCATGGGGAGAGGGGGCCCAGTGCTGCCAAATGCTGCAGTTTTTAAAGAGCCCAGAAATCTGGAATTTTATATGAAGACTAGAGGCCCGGTGCAAGAAATTTGTGCACAGGTAGTGTCCCTAGGCCTGGCCAGTAATCAGGGCCAATCAGGTTCCCCTCCTTCTCCTTCCCTTGCCACCTGTGCATAGCCACCACCCCTGCCTCCCCACCTCCCTGCCTCCTCCTTCCCTTGCTCCCTCAGCACCCCGCCATCGCTGCTGGTCGCCTGCCATGTTCCGCACCACCCCCTGGTGGTCAGTGCACATCATAGTGAGCGATCGAACTCCCTGCCTCCCATTCGAACTACCAAGGGGACACTTTGCACATTAGCATTTTATATATATAGATGCCCAACTGTAAATGTTGACTTAATTTTTCCCAATATCAGAACATAAAACATCTTTGTGCCAAATGTGACTCTTGACTTATCCATTTTTAAACCTGTCTTAAAATCTCAAAGGTGGGCTCTAAACAGGGTTGAGTCATTAGGACTCAAGCAATTGTGAACCATGAGTCTTCTCTCACTTCCCTCCTCAGCCCCTGCCATAGACATCCAGATACCCTAGTGCTTGATAGCTACAGACATGAAAACTATTTAGATTAGGGTCACTTATTATATGGACCAACGTTTCCTGACAGGGAGAAGATTTAGTAATTGCCAAGAGATTGATGTAATAATTTGGGTGTGAAGTGATCAAACTCTAATTGTCTTCATAGGCATGGAGCCAATTAGTCCCAGTGCCTGAAGAAAGGTTCTAGACTAGACAGTTGTCTTCTAAAATATGGAGGAATGACAATGAAACGCCTGGTCATTTTATCTGGATACCCAAACTAAGAAAGAAAGGAAAGA
The DNA here is from genome assembly GCF_000327345.1 of Myotis davidii. Lineage (NCBI taxonomy): Eukaryota > Metazoa > Chordata > Mammalia > Chiroptera > Vespertilionidae > Myotis > Myotis davidii. The sequence goes on from NW_006284238.1 coordinate 3,428,630, forward strand.
GTTGGTTTGACTACGTAAGAGTAATAGTTATTAAAATATTTTATGTATATTCAGCTCCTTTATACTACATGATCATTTAATAAGTAACAAATGTGGATGAAGGAATGAATGAATGAATAAACTTTAGGGTCTTATTTTTAGTATGATCTCAAATATATAATATGACTGGATTTCTTTCTTTTTCTTTTTTTTAATTTTTATACTCATAACCTAACCATTAGCTTACAATTTAAATTAGAGGAGATGTGAAATTATTGCACAGCAAATAAAGGAACCACAGTGACCCCTCTTGGAGCTAGAGGAAATAGGAGAGTGGAAAAGCTACTAACATAGTCTTGGAGGGAAGGGGGTTCATGGTAGTAGTTACCAAATCCCAGGGCTTCTTCAGAGATCAGCACATATCAAGTTACCTAAATATTTCAAGTCCTAGTTAGATCCTACCCATCTGTATTTGTTTTATTGCTCCCTGTGTGCTGTGCATTTTGTAATGAGCCCCATAAACATTTTTAAATTCCAGATGGTGACACCAAAAATTTTGGAGGCTTAATTTACTCTTTAGATTAATTTTTGAATTTTATATTAATACTTAAAGTTTTAATTTTTATCTTTTTAAATTTCTTTTCAGATTTTACTAGACATTAATGAATAAAAGTAGAAATTTAATCATGTTTTTATACTGGCTACCTTAAGCCATTATTGAGAAAAAGTTGTAGATTTGTCTCCTTGACTAAAGGAGAAACTTGAATCAAGACCATGCCTGTACTTACATGTTCCTCACTAGATCTTTGTATTAAATAACCCTGGCCAATTTTTTCATTTGTTTTTTCGTAGGTCAGATTGAAGTTATCATGGATCGAAGACTCATGCAAGATGATAATCGTGGGCTTGAGCAAGGTGTCCATGACAACAAGATTACAGCTAATTTATTTCGAATACTACTAGAAAAAAGAACTGTCGTGAATATGGTAGGGGAAAAAATAATGTGTCATCCACAATTTGAAATTGTAACTTTCCACTTTTTTATTTTTTACAATTTTCAATATAGTGATATGTTTAAAATAGGTTTAGCCTATATTCACAAGAAAGAGAACTTCAGTTTTATACACACACACACATATAATGTAAGATTTGCATTTAGGTCATCTTAATTTTTTTCTTATTATGTAAATATAAAGTAAGGTTAAGAAATCAGTTTTGGTGAAATTTCCTGAAATTATTTTGAAAGTGTGTGCTAAGGAATAGAGCTTAGTAACATATTTAGCATAAGTTTGATTAGTAAAATGGATTTGAAACCTTAATGTACTTATTTTAGTCTTAACCTCATCTATTGAAAATGGATTTACTTGTCTGTCTTCTTGTTCAGTTTTCATTCTTTGAAGTAAAAGCCCAACATTCCATGTCTGGCCAAAGATCAGTTGGACATAAATCAGTCTGACAATATGCTTCTTCAAGTGCCAATAAAGTACCTCAGATTCCTTCATAAATTACTAATTACCAGCTCAAGTGGCCCTTGAGATGGTCTTTTTACTCCTCTTTTTCTCTTTCTGCACTCACCATTTCAAATCTTCCACTATTTCAGCCAGTGACTTCACTGTATACTTTATAGAGAGCCATTCAGCAATGCTTGCTATTCTAGATACCAAGCATCAGCTCCCACCCTTTCTTTCTTTCCTCATGTTACAGTAGAGACATTTACCTTCCTTTCCTCTTAGGCCAGTGCCTCTGCTTGTCCTTGGAACTTGGCTTAATCTCCCTCCTCAAGATCCTATTACTAGTTATTCTCCCTCTTTACCTTCCCCTGTCCCTCACAGGAAATCCTTTCTGTTCGCTTTTAAACACTCTTTATTTTCTCCCATTAAAACTTAAAACAGAAAACAGCCCTCACTCAGATTCTCATTTCCAAATCTCATTTCCTATCTCCCCTACCATCTTGAGTCAAAGTTTATAAGATAAGTTTATTTTATCACTTTCTTCTCACACTTAATTTATTTGAATCTGGTGTTAGCCTCTATCATTCATTCTTGCCAATGTCACTAGATGCAGCTGAGTGTATCTAGATGATGCACTATCTGATCAGTTCACTTACTTCACCTTTCAGCAGCATTGGACACTGACCATTGTCATTTCTTAAAACACTGTCCAGCCAGGGCTTCCATGGCACCACACTAAGTAGGATTGTTTCCTTTCTCTTGGGCAGTTCTTTCTCTATAATTCTTATAGTTCTTTAGTTCTCAAGAGCTAATCAGAGCTCTCAAGGCTTGGCCCCAGGCCTCCCTTTCCTTTTTATGTTTTCCCTCTGCAACCTCTCCTACTCCCCTGGCTTTGGTGACCACCCCTGGCATATGGAACCCACAAATACATATTCCATCTGTCTAGTTGTTTCCTGTTATTTCTTTCTACATTTGTAACAGCACCTGAAACTCAACATATTGAAAATTACTCTCATGATCTCCCTTCTCAAACCTGACCCTTCTCAATGTTCCTTGTCTTGGTGATGAGCACCACCTTCCATCCAGTGCCAGCCACCTAGGAGTCATCTCTCAGACATTTATCCCTCACCAGCCCTTTCTCACAATAGTGATCACCAGTGCTTGGCTATCTCATTGACTAAATATTTCAACCACCCTAATCTCAACTAACATCATGCATTTCCTGGAGCTAGCCTGTGCATCCATGCTGCTGCTCTCTTTTCTGCTGTTTTTTCTTAATCCAGGAAGCATGTTTTTGTTTTTGGATTTTTTTTTTTTCAAAACTAAAGCTAAAACTCATGAGCACAAACAGCGGTATGGTGGTTGCCAGAGGGAAGGAGTTGGGGTGAGAAGGGTCCTAATATATGGTGATGGGAGAAGATTTGACTTTGGGTGGTGGGTACATGGTGCAATATACAGATCTTATGATATAGAAACCCACACCTGAAACCTATATGATCATGTTGACCAATGTCACCCCAATAAATTTAATTTACAAAACAACAAAAAAACAAAAGCTAGCTTCATTGCCTCACTGGTGAAGCCCTCTGATGTCTTCTCATTGCTCTCAGTATAAAAGCCAAAACCTTACCAAAGCCTACAGAGCCCCTCGTATATGGGCCCTGCCTATCCTCTCTCCTCATTCGGCGTGACTCTCGCTATTTCTGCTCTGAGCCCACTGATTTCCTTTCAGTCCTAAGTACTTTTCATGCACCATACGCCCACCGCACCTTATGCGTGTTTTTCATCCTCTTTGCCCAGGGGACTCTTAGTTCTATTTCAGATCAGAGCTCATTTTGTCAACTGCTTCTGCTGGAGCCGGTCCAATCACCTTCTATGCTCCCTCAGATCTGGGCATGTCTCCTTCATGTGTGCATGTTGTGACTTTCCACTTTGTTGTCTTTTCCTTTGGACAGTATACTCCCTGAAAGTAGAGGCTATGTCTCTCTCTGCTTCTAGGCTGTTCCTAGCAAAGGAAGCACCCAGTATATATTGTATGAATGAGTGAGCTGTGACTACACACTGTGCCACTGTGTTTATTACAGTTACTGCTTACTTCCTGTCACTGTATGCATTTTCTACTCCCCCTACTAAATTCCAAGAGCTTGTCTACTTCATTTTCATGTGCCCCACAGGGCCTCTGCCTTTCGTAAGCATTCTATCAGTAAAATCCTAGTCCATTGAATGAAATATCAACATCTAATTAAGCAAAGAATTCTTCCAATATCTAGAATTTTTCAGGAAAAAGATTTTAATATCCATTTTAGATGTCAAGATTTATACCAGTTCTTGGAACTAAAGGTTTACATCAACTACTGACAATAGCTTAGTTTTAAGACTAAAACTGCATAGGAAATATGTTGGAGTACTTGCAGCTATTGTCTTTTTCTCCTGAAAATGTTTCTGGCTTTTATGATTTTTCTTTCTATATAGACACTAATTTGCAAAACTGTTAACTATGGCAATAAGAATTTTCATGTCAGACCTATAAAGCTTTCACTTACAAGTTAAATAATTTGTTTATTCCCATTCAAAGCTTAGAGACTAATTGATTTAAATTTGATCCAATGTTTTTGTAATCCTATGTTGGTTAAATTTTTCTTTTGCTCAGCTATAAGTTCTTAGGCTTAAATCAATAGATTCTTTTAAATAAAAAATGAACTAGAGAAGAGAAAATACATTTTAATTTCTAGTGAGTTTGATTAAAAAGACATTTGATAAAGGAGGGTTACATATGCATAAATTTTCTAAAAGGTGTTTTTATTTTCTCAGGTCTTAAATTCTTAAAAATTGATGGTAGAAACTGAGGTGGGGAGACATTCTGGGCAGGAAGGCATTTTAATGGGAAGGCTGACCCTGTCAGAGCCTCATTGGAGTAATTCCACAGAGAGGCAGTGAGAATAAGGACTGGAACAGTCCTCTCTGTGGAACCCTGGCGAACAGGACTCACTTCTATTCATCCAGGGTTACTCCAATGGTAATGATACTCAATGGTCAGCAGAAGTGAAACATGGGAATTATCTTTTTGGCACTGACCATGTCTGATTTATTTCTTTGACCCTTACTCCCACTATAGTCTTGCTGGCAACTGGTATGGTAAACTGAAGCCCAGTATGACTTGAAGTTCCTGTGTTTGGGGTTAAAAAAAAATTAATCGTTTTGGGGGAGTTTTTGTTACTATCATTTTTTACTATTTTAATGTGAAATCTCCTGGATTTTTTTTCCTATTATTGAGAGTTGCCTGAAAAACAAACAACTTTTTAATACCATGCTGACCTCCCAAAACATTTCTATAGGCAAATTAGACCCACAAACTACCAAACTTCAGTTCTGCTATATGATACTTTATCTCTAAATCTTTAGATTCCATATATTTTCATTCTTCTATTTCCCTCTGTCTTTTTACTTCCTCCCCTCTAATATTTTTCTCTGATTTATTTGTATTGCATTTGCTTATTAAATTAATAAATGAAGTTCAACAAACATTATCAAGTTCTCACCATGTCAGATCATACTGAATAATCAAATGTGACTAAAAAACAATCTCTCACTATCGTATATAATTTAGCAAGTTTGGAAGTAAGTGAAATGGAAACCTTTGGTGTTTAGGGATTAGGTAACATGAGTGGGCTTAATGAAGGGCAGCAAGGAGCCTGACAAGAAGTTTGGCTTAGGAAATAAGAGCTAGAACCCAGTGTAGATGATCTCAACTTAGTGTGGTTTGGATCAGAATGTGCTAAAAAAATATTTTAATTTCACACATGTTGCAAGGAGAAAACTAGACTTGTATACTCTGAAGCCTTCTAACCAACAATAAAACAAATATATATATATATATATATATAACTCTAATATGCAAATAGACCAAATGACCGAACAACTGGTTGCTATGATGTGCGCTGACCACCACAGGGCGTGTGAGGAACATGGCAGGTGTCGGCCGTGGTGGGATGGTGGAGCAGGTGAGTGGGGGGCACAGACCAAGGTGGGGTACTGGTCACTGTCATTAGGGCAAGGCTCTGATGGTTACTGAAAATTCTTTGCTCCCGTGTGCTGCAGTCCCACCTGGAGCTCACACCCACTGCCAGTACCCAGCGCTGGTCCCGATCGCTCAGTGCTGTCAGCAGGTGTGAGTAGCAGCTGCCAGCCCCAATCACCCCTGAGGGCTTCTTCACCTCCCCCTGCTCCTGAGGGGCAATTGAGGCAGCAGCTGCCTCTCACACCCGCTGACAGCACCGGCCCCAATCACTCAGAGTGTGTGAGCAGCGGCAGCGAGAGCAGGGCTGCTGGCAGACAGGGGACCAGGGGCTATGGTGGGAGTGGCCGGGCAGGGATGCCTACCGCAGCCTTGTAGCCCACAGGTCCTTTCAAGGTGCACAAATTCATGCACTGGGCCCCTAGTAATGTTTATAATAGTGTATTAGTTACTACATACAAGGCTGAGGAATTCATTTATAGCACAAACACTTGAACATGGTTTATAAACTTTGGGTTTATCATAAGCATTACTGTGAAAAGATTGCCTGTCTAGGAAATGAATCCAAATAATGGTAGTTCAGCAGTTAAATATCTTTGTGAGCCACCTGTCATTGTGAATATGTTATGAAGGTGTGTGGATGGTGGGTCCTTCTCACCCAACCAGCTTCCAGCCGTATCATTCTCCATGGTGCTGTTATGGCACTGAACTCTCTCTCTTCTCTAAATTCTCCTGCCTTATCTTGCTTAGAACTATAAATGGTACAGTTCTTGAATTTTCAGAGTACTTAAATTCATGACATTGTTTCTTTGATGAGACTTTTCATGAAAGTGTTTTGGAGTCTGTATCCTGTGTGTGTTTTTTTAATCCAAAACTAGTTAAAAAGGTGAGGCTTATACTCTTGGTTCCAGAGGGCATTCTGTTTCTTCTAGAAAGTTGGAAGGGGTCTGTCTGGGGTGGCAGTTCTCAGCACAGGTCCACAGAGCTGTGTGGGACCGACTACATGAGATTTACCTGGAAAGGGGTGGCATTAAGCTTCACCTTTCCAGGCCCCAACCCTGCCTGGGGATCTGTGCTTTTTAAAAGCTCCCCAAGCCATTCCTGTGTATGATCAATTAGGGGGAAACACTGAGGGTTGGGTGAACTGATTTGGTGTTAATGTGCACACCAAAGGAAAGGTAAATATGCATGTTACTATGTGTATAGATAATCCATCAAGAAGTCCCGCGTCTTCTCACTATGGTGTCCAGGGATTTTTCCAATTACATAGAACAGAGTCAGAGAGCTTTTTCTGAGTGTTTCTTGACCTAAAATGAACTTAATGGCTCCTGAATCTGATAAGGCAGGTGTTTTCTTTCTGTCACAATCTTTTATCTCTATTACTCAAAGGTGATTTTGTCAGCCATCCTGACCTACATTGTGAAGTTCTTTGATCTTGGACCACATTTAAAGTGTCTTATTGAAAATGTTCCTTCTCTGTTCATATTATTTTACAAGCTACATTAAATTTCAATATTGTTGGAGAATAATACTTTATATGCTTTATTTAATTTTTCCTTAAAAAATGTGGAATGGATACATTTTTTACAACTCAGACCTCATATTTTTTGTCAGTATCTTAATATTGTGTGTCTCTCTGCTGCCTTTAAAAATCTTTTTTTCTCTTCCCTGATCTAAATTGTAATGACATCTACAGTTTGCTACAGACACGATGCTTGTCACTTTTCACTAACACCCTCTGTTGTATGCTAATCTGACATTCTGAATTTTAAGCTCTGTATCTTATATAAATCCTACCTTTTCACACAGATAAGTAGCCAAGCCTTTCATTTGAAAAAGGATGTAACATCAGAAGATATCAGTGAGATAGCCATTTTAGAAATAAGATACAAATTTAAATTTACCTCCAATGCCACTGGTGAACATAAGATCTTTCTACATAAATTTTCTCTTTCTAGTGCATTTCTGTCTGCTTTTACACCTTACGCATCATTGGTGATGGTTCTGCTTAGTCGTTGATTTAATTGTGTGTCATCTACCATATGTATGTCCCCATCCTGGCAGACTTATGTAATGTTAGAACATGCTGAAATGCTTGTCAACAAGTATATACCATAGCAAAGACCAAAGTATTTTTAATTATACTGAATAATTTTGTATCATATAAATGTGTGATAAGTGTTACATAACATATGTAATAGTTCCAGTTTGGGGAATAGAGTGAAGCAATTGACAATGATTTACCCAATTTTAAAAAAACACAGATGATCTAGATATGCCACCTGTGTTATTTAAAACCCTTATTTATTTTGAGAGTTTTTAAGTCCTATCACTGGTAACATTTGTGAAACATAGCTTTGTATCAACACATGACTTTGATCTAGTTAAGTGTACAGATGAAATCATGAGAATATTATGGGTAAACCTGAGGGAAAGGAGATAACATTTGATGACATGTAAGATATATGAGCATCCCAGTCCATTTACTTTAAGAGTTTTGTGGTAAGTTGGGAAAGAATTTCTGTAAAATGTTATACCTGTCCTAAAATGTTTGTGGGAAATGTTTTCAGGGTTTTTAGTAATAAAGCAACAGAAAAAAATATATTTCTAACATGTGAGTTAAATGGACACTTCGTTTTCTTTTATTGCTTAAGACTGAACTTGGTAATCTGCTATGCATTTTCTATAGCTGTTATTAATAAAATCAAAGTATTTATATATTTTCATATTTCCTTTCTATTTAAATCCTACCAGATAATTCAGTTAATAACATGAAAACTGCAAATATGTAACTCTTAAGAATTTTTGTGGGGTTTTTTTTTGATAGGAGGAAGAAAAGAAGGCAGTCAGTTATCCTTCCCTTCTTAGCCACATCACTTCTTCTTTCCTGAATCACCCTGTCTTTACAATGACAGAGAAGAGCCCCGTGCCCACCCTTCAGCTGCTGGGTGAATTCTCCCCGCTACTGTCATCTCTGCCTTGTGACATTCATTTGCTTAATCTGAGGACAATACAATCAAAGGTATGTCCCAAAATCTATCAAAATCTTACATTAGGTATAATATTTGTAATATACCTGATATAAGGGGATGGGAAGAAGAAAAAATACTCTTAAGTTTTACTGTGCTTCAAGAAATGATTAAGAGGGCTTTACCTTTAGGCAAAATCATTATACCTTTCATTTGGGTATTGCTCTATAGCATCAATTTTCAACCAGTGTGCCTCAAGAATTTTTAAAACATTCAATATCTAACTATTTAGTTGGGGACACTGACCTCTTGTTCCTTAGATTGTCAAAAAATTGACACAATAGTCGTCCAGTGTGAAAAAAATCAAAATCAAAATTATGCCTATTTTTTTGGTCAGATCAGCAAAAATATATTTTTTGGTGTGCTGCAGAATTTTAGTAATTAGTTTATGTGTTCCATGAGATGAAAAGGGCTTAACAATTGCTTCTCTATAGTTTGAAGCATACTGCAATACTAATTTATTCCATTCTCAGAAAAGTTCTTTGTGGTGAGTGGGTCAGAGAATAACATCATTTTCTTCTTTTTATGGATAGGAAGCTAAAGCTGTCTTGAGTCACATAATTTGTAGGTGGGAGAACCAGGTGTTAAGATCAGCCGTCCTGGCATTTTGCATTCATTTCTCATTGTTAGCCAGTGTTTCTGGGGAGGTAGAGAAGTAAAGAGCATAGTGTTTAATTAATTCCATATCAGAGGCTTTTTACCTTTTGTATCTTTTTCCTGAAAATCATTGCAACCCAAACCTTTGAATTGAGAAACTAACTATTTAGGAGAAATGGAGAAATAAAATCAGAAATTGCATTTGAAAAGAATAAAGCTTAGACATTTGGCATCACTTTTATGTTTTGTGGAGCTGTGCTGATATTGTGAATTGACATATACTTAGCTGAAAATAGTAATGGCCTGAATATGAAAAGAAGATAATGTTCATGTTTGAAGACAACGTAAGAGACGGAAAATGTTTAGTTTCAGAACAAACCACTAACACCACATATACTAAGGATAAATGCCTACAAAGTTGGATGGTTATGGCTTTTAAAATTATATGCTTAAGATAAAGAACTTACACCTGACTGTATGGGAAAGTACATATAGTTTGTAATAATGAAGACAAGTGGGTGCATGCCTCTGCATGCCACAGCTGTTTGATTCCTGAGTGAACTTGTTGGCTTACCTTCATGCCTGCCAGGTGCCAGTTACTGCTAAAGGAATCAGGGATATTGTCATGAACAAAAAAAGACAAAATCCCCTGCCAATTGGAGTTTAGATTCTAATGGGAGAAAAAAAAATAATTAAGGAAGAAAAAATAAGAGAAACTTATAATATGTGAGATTGTAATAAATGTTACGGAGGGGAAAAAGCAAGGAATGGCAAGTATAAGAAGGTGATGCAATTTTGAGTAGGGTGGTTGGAGAGGGTCTCACAGAAATGGTGATAATGAGAAAAAAATATGAAGGAGGTCAGGGAATAAGAGACTCAGTGAGGATTTTGGGGGGAAAGTGGTCCAGCCAGAGTTAAGAGCAAGTATGAAGGCCTGAAACACAAAGGTGTGGTCATAATGGAGGCTCCATGAGAGCTGTGCTTTTCTTTCATCCCTTGTTGTCTCCTCTTGCCTGAAACAGTACCAGCACATAATAGGGGCTCAATAACAGTTCGTTGAATGAGCGAATCTTGTGAGTATTCTTTCTAGGATTCTGCTATAGTTTTTGTGGGTCTACTTTTCAACTCATGGAAAGAACCCACCAGAGACAGATCGCTTCCCTGAGGTAGCCTGTTATTATTTAATGGGCTAAAGGAACAAAAGAATAGAGAGGAGGGCCCCTTGTTGCCCTCTCTGAGCATAGATGGTAAAGGACCATAGCAGCCTGAAGGATCCGAGGACTTCTGGGGCTCATAGTGGCTACTTTTTCTTACCACTAGATGACCCATTCCCAAAGTTTTTTGAAAGTGATTGTTTGTAAGCAGCTCCAGCTGACTAGAGTGAGTGGATTACCCCCTACAGCAGTGATGGCGAACCTATGACATGCATGTCAGAGGTGACACGCGAACTCATTTTTTGGTTGATTTTTCTTTGTTAAATGGCATTTAAATATGTAAAATAAATATCAAAAATATAAATCTTTGTTTTACTATGGTTGCAAATATCAAAAAATTTCTATATGTGACACGGCACCAGAGTTAAGTTAGGGTTTTTCAAAATGCTGACACGCCGAGCTCAAAAGGTTCGCCATCACTGCTCTACAGTCCAAGGCTGGCACTTGTTTTTCAAATCACCTCTTTTTAGTGATCACCTGCTCCTTTCATTCTTCCTGCTACCTTCTTGTCATACAAATCTAATCACTTCCCAGATGAAAACCTCATTACCCACGAAATTGGTTCAACCCTTAAGCCTTCAGGCCTTCTATAATCTGGCCTCCACTTACTAGCCATCTAGCTCCCATTGTTCTTCCTACCTTTGGACAAGTGTGCCACCTTCACTGTCTGCTGACTGAGTGAGTGCTGACTCAGCTACCACTTATGAAATGAGGCTGCTATTAGATATGCCTGCTTCAGGTCTATTGTGAGAAACAGATGAAATAATGCTGTGAAAGCCTTCGAAAACAGAAGTGCTTTGTAAATATATACGATGTTATCCTGATGTTGCCACAGGATATGCCAACTCAGGTGCAAACTAAAGTTTTAGCAGAGGGAATAGAAAGCAATTTAACAATGTAGATATTTAACCAGAAAAATAAAGACCAAAATATTAATGCCTAGTGATAACTACTATGCTGGTACATGATCAGGGCTAAATACTTGGGGCTATTTTGCATTATCATATTGATTCTTGCCAGTTTTTATATTAGCCTTTGACTCTTAGTGCAAATTTCTAATGTTTGGTTAAGCTCTCTAGTAACCCGAAGGGATTGATTGGTCCATTCAAAGTCACTTCTTTAAAGACTTGTTCTCTGTCCCCTAAACTCTGATAATAGGAAGATAATCATTGAAGGAAGCTGATAGTATTGACTTGAAGAAAGCTTGGTGCTTAAAATATGTCAAGGGTAATTCCATGGTTATACTAAAAGAAAAGCACAAATGACTCAGTAAATTCAGAAACCTGACCTATACATTTGGGATTGTGTTCCTGTTTTTGTGTGCTGTCAGCTCCAAACGTATAATAATAAATTGTTCATTTGGAGATTGCAGTGCATTTTTCCTACTGAAATACAAATACAATTGACCCTTAAACAACACAGGGATTAGGGGCGCCAACCTTGACCTATGTAGTGGAAAATACACATGTAACCTACATCAGCCCTTCAAATATGCAGATTCCCAACTGTCAGTTGATCCTTGAACAGTGTGGGTGTGAATGTGCAAGTCAGTCAGATTGAGTGGCTCAGTTGAACAAAATCTGTGTATTAGTGGACCCACACAGTTCATAGCCACGTTATTCAAGGATCAGCCTACAGGTTGGGTTTCAAGCAAGACCGGAGGTCTATATGGCTTGTATCTGAGTAGGTATTTTCTTTGCCACCACCTCATAGTATTTCCAGGATAAACCCATCTGAGGACCACCTTGGATCATTAAGGGCATGTCTCTGTTCCTGCCTTCTCTCCTTCATCAGAAAGGTGGTAAGGACATACCTGCTTCCCCATTCCCTCGGCCACTGTCTCAAGGTTCTTTAGTTCTACACCTCAGTTGGTCTCCCTTACTCCTCATGGAAAAAGAAGTCATGGGCTCCAGCAACAGTCAGAGAGGTGTGGTGGCAGCTGGAGGTGTGCTAACCCACCGAGGTGGTTCATTTCCTACTAGCAGTCCTCAGAGTCACTGTGTCCAGATCACACTAGAGAAATTTTAGAAAAAGAGACTTTTAAAAATTTACCCTACAAAATTAGGCTGGCATAGAGAGACCAGGACTTAGTAATTCTTTAAAACTCTCAGATTAGGAAACTAAAGGCCAGAGAGATTAAATGATTAATGGTTAAATGATTCAAATAAAACTACCCCCTCAGTAAGTGTTAGAATTCGGACACACCCCCCGGTCTGAATCCAAATGCTGGATGTTGCCCCAGAGGCAGTATTTGACTTTTTAAGAGTTACTCTATCTCTTCCTCCAAGTTATTGGTAATCAGTTTGTGGTTTTATATAAGCCTGTCTTGCTTTTCTAAATTATATATGTGCTCCCAGCCTGTTTCAGCCACTGTCTAGGAACTTAACTGTTAGTCTTCTCATCCGGTAGGTCCCACCTCCAACTCTCTTCTTTTTGTCACCCCCTTTTCTTGCACTATCAGGAGCTTCAAATATTAAAGTTTCTGTAAAAGTTTGAAAACTGAGTAACAGGAGTGCCACTCAAGTGCACTAAATGGGAAAGACATGTCATCAGGAAAGGGTAATGATTAAGGGAGAAAGAAGTCTTGGTTGAGAATATGCTGAAAGAACATCATGGGTTCGGTAGGCTAGAATTACAGGTGCTGACATCCTGGGGACAAGAGAGAGGTGGCTGAGCTGTTGAGCTAGGCTTCACAGGGCCAGTCTGCCATGAACAATATGTGATTCCACTATTGTTTTTCAGATTATTCCCACTGCTTCCATGTTTAACTATATTTTTATTTAGATATGTATATATTTATATCTGTAACTACATATACACTGTCATGTGCATGTGTAATTTACTCTCTGTGGAATTTCTTTTGATTTGTGCTTAACTGTTTCTTGCAAATATTTAACCATTCATTTCAACATCAACACCACCTATTGAATAAGATTTTCTCTCCTAACTTATTTACACCACCCCTTTCTTATAAGAGGCAGTTTAAGTTTTTACTTTATTATTTTGCCTTATAAGCATTGATTGGTGCTTTATTGATCTCCCTAGCTTCTGGAAAGGTGAAAATTGTGGGGGAAAATTCTCTTTGTTGTACATATCTAAGAACTACCATTCACCTTCCCCTTCCTGTCATGTTATCTTATTGATCAAAACAGCATAACTGTTACTGAACATTTTAATAAGTACCCTGGAAAATGAATTTCTACTAGTTATTTCCTGTCTCAGGACATATAACAGTGTGCAGTTTTCTAACCTTTCCAGCTGTCAGAATGCACTGAAATGTGAGTGTTGTTAGGCATTTTCAAAGTATGTGAGCAGGTTGGAGAAATTTTTTCACCAGGTGTTTAGGCATCCCTTAATTTATGTACACCTTACACATCCTGTGAGGAGGATGGGGTCACATTCCTCCTGGAGAATAGGTCAAATTTATAGCCACTCTCATCCTTAGAAAAAAAGTGTATACATATGTTTACTGTGGTTTCCAGGAATTTACTGGTTTGTGAACCTCACATTTATATATATAAAGGCCTAAGAAACTGAACGACCGGTCGACTGGTCTCTATGACGCACACTGACCACCAGGGGACAGATGCTCAACGTACAGGATCAGGCTTCCTCCTGTCTGGATCGGGCCTGCGGGAATTGGGCCGAAACCAGCTATCTGACATCCTCCAAGGGGTCCCGAATTGCAAGAGGGCACAGGCCAGGCCAAGGGACCCCACCAGTGCACGAATGCATGCACCGGGCCTCTAGTTACTAATAAGCAAATTAAGTTTCTTTTGGTGTGAGCCAGGAATCGCATAACTCTCACATTTTGAACTCTTAGCACTTTAGTAGAGGAGTATTTGCCTATATTCTTAAGCAAGACTATAATATGCATCTGTAATTTTCAAAATGGCTTTAAATTCTGCTTAAAATAGGATGAATGAATGAATGGGTAGGCTGTGGATGGTTAGAAATTATAATTTCTAAAGTTTACTTTCTGAATTTATATGTTTTGATAAATAATGGTTTTATCTCTGCTGGATTTATTAGTTAAGTCCTCTCTGTTAACAGCCTCAAATCAGAGGGCAATCCCCTTTAGTTTAAAGCCTTTTGTCATGTTATGTTAAAGGTGGCTCTCCCTTTCCCCCTCCTCACTGGCATCTGTGAGCACCAATTCACAGCTAGAGCAGAGGCAGGAGAATGAAGCTGTTAGAAGCACAGAATTTAGAGTCAAACTGCCTGGGTTTGAGTGCACCCCCTCTGCTTGCCATCTGGGTGACATAGAGCAAGTCACTTCATTCTTTGAGTCTCAGTTTTATCATCTATAGTGTGGCAGTATAGAACCCACCTTAGAGACATTCTGAGGATTAAATGAGTTGATGTTTGTAGAGCATTTAGAACAGCAGCAGGCACAAGGAAGCACCAAATGTTTGACAAATGAAGGTTCTTAATTGTGATAGTTATGAGCAGTTGTGATTGTTACTAATAATGAAGTGAAGATGCTGGCATATTTTTTTAAAATTAGAGAAAGCTGAAGTTTATTGCCAAATTAAGTCTTTTTTTTAATATATTTTATTGATTTTTTACAGAGGGGAAGGGAGAGGGATAGAGAGTGAGAAACATCGATGAGAGAGAAACATCGATCAGCTGCCTCCTGCACACCTCCTACTGGGGATGTGCTCGCAACCAAGATACACACCCTTGACCAGAATCGAACCTGGGACCCTTCAGTCTGCAGGCCGACATTCTATCCACTGAGCCAAACCAGTCAGGGCGCCAAAGTAAATCTTGATGCTATTTTACTTGTATTCCTTGTACATTTTATTAATAACTAGAGGTCTGGTGCATGAAAATTCATGCACTGGAGAGGGGGATCCCATAGCCCGGCCTGTCCTCTCTCACAATACAGGAGCCCTTAGGGGCTGGAGATGACCTGGTGATCAGGGGAAGGCGACACTCCATAACACCTATGCTGCTGCCACTGCCAGCAGTGCTAGCCTCTGCTGGCCCTGGTTACCTGAGCCTCAGGTGGCCCTGGGCAGCTGGGCAGCTGCCATTTGAGGCTTGCCTATGCCTTGGGCTGGGCCTGGATGGCTGGGCAGCTCACATCCGAGACTTCCCTTCACCTCAGGCTGGCCCTGGGAAGCTGGGGGTCTGAGAGGACTGGAGGTCTCCGGAGGTAGGCACGCAGAGTGGCTGTGCCTGCCGCCCTGGCAGGGCTGAGGAGACTGGCGCTGCCATCTTGTGGCTGTGCGCACTGCCATCTTTGAGCATGTGGCAGTCAATTAGCATATTCCCTCCTTATTGGCTGTGGGTGCTGCCATCTTTGAGGCTGAGACAGTCAATTAGCATATTCCCTCCTTATTGGCTATGGGTGCTGCCATCTTTGCAACAGCATGAGGGTCAATGAGCATAATCCCTCTTTATTAGATAGGATTTCTCAGGTTCTTCAAAAGAACATAGCTAACATTGTCTCTATGCCAAGCTTTATGCTGAGTCTTTACTTGAATGTTATTTAGCTCTAACAACGCTGTGAAGGTAGCAGTACTATATCTTGTCTTATAGGAGAGGAAACTGACCTGAAGATGGTAGGTAATTTTTTGAGGTCACACCACCAGTAGTTAGTGGTGCTGGGAGGCATAGCTCTGTATCTCCAGTTCCCTACCCAGAACCTTGTCCTGCCTCTTGCATGGGGCCAGACAGGGAGTGATAATGTGGAGTATGTTGGGGAATATGCTGACTTATTTTTCTTGTTTACTCAGTAATAATGGAACACCCACCAACTATATATGGGAAAAGATCCATGAAAGGCCAATGTAGAGTCATTAGAGATAATTACTATTAAGTATAGAGAGGATTCTTTGTGGTAGGGATATTCCTATACATTTACATTTTAATGCAAACTTGTATACCACCTCAACTACTTCAAAGGTTATAAGATGAAATAATCCATGAAAAGCTTTCTGCAGAGTCTGACACTGCAACAGTTCCTGTTATTGTCACTGTAGTTGGCCCTTGATCCTCAAAGGGACTCTTCACAAGTCTAACTAGTTCTTGGAATTTCAGAGGTTAAATGATATATGCAGTCACTTAACAGATTCATGGTGGAACCAACGCTTGCCTCTAGTCCAGCTTTCTCTAAGCCTGATGGCTTCATTCTGCAAGCAGACCTCTTACCTCGACACTCCACCCCGTTGCTGGAGAAGCTCACAGCCCCTACTTAGTCTAGGAGCCTCCTGTTGCTTTATCCCCTGAATAAGTTCTGTAATGGATTTTCCCCTGTGTAACTCAATCATCCAAGCCTTCCAGGATGGATTCAGCTGCAGTTGTAATCAGAACTATTTTATAAAGACATTTAGTTTGTAGCTCACCTGACATAGTGCATGGCACTGTTTCAAAATTTGTGAATTTTCTTCCCCTCAGTCTTCTCTTCTTTTCCTAGGTCCAGATATTACTTATATGTTAATGAATGTAAAAACAGGTCTTTTAAAATCTCTTTTCTCTCCTGGCGCACACAGTGTGACTACATGGTATTTTTAACGGGTTAACCTACGCTGTGACTCTGTGAAGGAGGGAGACATGCGTGGTCTCTGTTTTATTGGAGATGAGGAACTGATGTGACTATTCCAAGGTTTCACACTGGCACATGACAGAGTTTTCTTTGTTATTCTCCTGCAGCTCTTCCGTTTATTGTAAATGACGTGTTTTCATCTGTACTGTTTTCATGCTATTTTTAGACTGTGTGAAATTTATAGAAATTTTATTAGAAATCTTTATCCTATGATTTAAACTTGCTATATGTATTATGTGGTCCTGAAATGACTCAGAATTCCTTAAATGACTTTTTTTTCTCCCTTCAAACAAAATCTTAGCAGTACCACTGCAAAATACCAGTGTGAAATGTCATAAAACAGGTTATTCCAGCCAAGAATCTGAGGTGAGGACAGCTTTAAATTGTTCAGGCACATTAAAATCAAGTCAGTGGTGGGAATGCTGGCAGCTAGTCAGAAAAGATGTCCTATAGCACATTAAAAATCTTATCCCCTAGTGAGGATGATCAAGAACTTGGCATATGTGTATCTGTGGCCACAGAAGAAAAAAGGGATCATTTTCATCACAGTGTCAGAGGTAGGCAACCACAACTCCAGTTGAATCACTGCGCATTTCTTCATATTTCAAAGGAGTTTTAATTCATTTTGTTTATTATCATAAACATATTTCCACTGAAAACATAAAATTTATTAAGATAAGTGTAATTTAAAGTTGAAAGACCTGAACCACTCATGGCATTATTATTTAAATGGATGCAAGACATTTTACTTCAGGGATATTGCGGGTTTGGTTGCAGGTCATCACAATAAAGTGAGTATCACAATAAAGCAAATCACATGAAATTTTTTGTTTCCTAGTGCATACAAAAATATGCTTACACTATACTGTAGTCTATTAAATGTGCAATAGCTTGTGTCTAAAAAATGTGCAAAGCTTAATTAGAAAAATACTTTTTCACTAAAAACTGCTAACCAGTATCTGAACCTTCAGTGAGTCATAATCTTTCTGTTGGTGGAAGATCTTGCCCTAGTGACATCAAAGACCACAGATCACCACAACAAATATAATGACAAAAAAGTTTGAAATATTGTGAAGATTACCAAAATGTAACAGAGACACGAAGTGAGCAAAGGCTGTCGGGAAAATGACATCAATAGACTTGCTCAATGCAGGGTAGCCACAAACCTTCAATTTGTAAAACACAGTATCTGCGAAGCACAGTAAAAGCAAAGCCCAATAAAATGAAGTGTGCCTGTACTGAGCTCTGTAGCTGACTTGTCATGTTTAATATTTCTTTTTCGTCTGCATAGGAAAATAGCTTCTGTAAGGTGAATTTAAATGATACAGGAACCTAATAAATGTGGTTGGCCTAGCAAGTGATAAACATAACTAATTCAAGTGTCTCTTATATAAAAATAATGAACCAATACATTAAAGATTTAAAATGTTTTAATGCAATTAGCAAAAATTAGTATTCAGTAATGAAGCATGTTTCAGTTTTAAGATGGAGTTTATGTCATCATTCAGTAACCAGATAAGGACTAAATTCAGGTACACATTAAAAATTTTATCAAGAACTTTATTCAGCTGATGTGTATGTTAAAAATAAATAAAAGTGAAGTGCTTTGAGAAAAACTGATAAAACAGTATGTAATAAGTGCGCAAAAGGAAACCAAAGTCCTCAAGGACTATGAGGAAACCAAGACATGAGATGACTTAATAAGGAACGAAGAACATAATACCACCTGACTCCTTGCGGGAGGCGGACAGGCTCAGTGCACGTGGAACCTAAGGGGAAATGCAGTTGCCTGGCTTCACTACTAAATAAAATGAGCCTTTGTGTTGGGGATGCTAACAAAAAGGCGGTGAGCGTGCAGTAGTGACAGTGTTTGTTTTGATGTCACTTGTGGCATGTTGGCACTCTGCTCCTTTGCAGGTGGATGGCAAGCAATCTGATGAGGCGGCCTTGATCCTCCATAGGAAGGGCTTTGATTGCCGCTTCTCCAGCAGAGACACGGGGCTGCTTTGTTCCACTACCCAGGGGAAGGTGAGCTGAAAGGTTTTTGTTTGTCAAGTTAGTTGTGCTTTCAAATCCTTACTTTCTGCAATAATCCTGAGAATAAGATAATGTTTCATTGCTTCTTCATTGATTTTTTACTCTCAGCTACAAATTAGCTCAAGTCTCCACATGTTAAGAAAGCACTTTCTCCACCTTCAGTCTCCTCTTCTTGTCAACATCAAAATGCACAGCCGGAACGTGTGTATATTTGAATGTTCTCATTGATTCTTAGGCTCTCCATTTCTTACCTGCAAAACTTCTTCAGATTACCTCACCGCCATATTTTCTGCTTTCTTGGGTATACCCATGCATGATCTAGTTCAGCGGTCGCCAACCAGTGGTCCGTGGACCACTGGTTTCCGTGCGGTCTGAAAGATTGGCGACCGCTGATCTAGTTCAGGGATGGCAAACCCAAGTTCTGTGGTAGCCGACACAGTTTTATAATAACTTCAGTGAATTGGGGGAGCAGTAGGAAAAGCAACAAGGAGCAATGAGAGTGTGGACAGTGAGAGAATTCAGCCACCGCCCCCAAGGCATCTATCCTCAGCTCGCATCAGTTGGTTCCCCATGGAAACATGCTGGTCTAGATCTTCTGATGAAGCCAAATTGGCATGCGAGTCCTCACTGTGAAGGCCAAACATCCTCAGGCTGACCACTGCTGGATTTTTTATTTCTCTTTAAGTTGGTCTTGCTCACAGTTCCATCAAACCTCTCCCTGGAAGAAAGAAAAACTTCAGTCTTCTGCTTGTGTCTCTGAGCAGGTTGTATGTAACTCTGGGAACACAATAAGGATGTTTCTAGTACACAGACAGGTCTGCCCCACCCAGCAGCTCAGCCAAACCAGCTCTTCTCCAAAACCTCACACATAAACCCTGTAGACCTGACTCAACAGATTTGGTTCCAAACCTTACAAATTAGCGTGTACATAGTGAGAAGAAAGATGCGGTAGGGGACCTAAATCTGTGCAGATAAGCTTCTTTCTCCATTTCGTTTACCTAACCCTTCGTGGAGTTGGTACTAAGAAAGCACTGATATCTTTATTTCTCTTTATTATACCTCTTTATTGTACCTCTACCTACCTTATTGTTGATATAAGTATACTTGGTTGTGAGCATTTGTATTTGAACATTAAGGCTGTGAGTCTTATGGGAGCTGTAGGATCCAGACATATTCATGCAGCCTCCCCACCCTATAAATGGGACTCATTGACATGATGAGCCCTCCTTGTGACAGGTTCGTCTCCTGTCTCAGCTCTGTTGGAACAGGAAAAATGGTTAGAACCACTTGTGTTAAGTGTTTTAAAACTCCCTGGCCCATAGATGTCCCTAATTTTTATTGAAAAGGGGCCCCTCACATGGTAAGTTCTCAGGCTGTACAATAAAGGAGTATAGCCCAGGTTGACCTCTCCTGGTTCCCACTTTCCTGTGTTTCTCCCAGGGGTGGTCTGTATGTTCAAGCCTGCAGAGGTATATTTAATCTCCCTCCCTTCCTCATTCTTTTACTTAAAAGGAACTTCAAACATACTGTTTTAGCCTGGCCTGGTGGGGCTCAGTGGTGAGCATTGACCCATGAATCAAGAGGTCACTGATTCGATTCCTGGTCAAGGCACATGCCTGGGATGCAGTCTTGGTCCCTAGTGAGGGGTGTGCAGGAGGCAGCCAATATATGATTCTCTCTCATCATTGTTGTTTCAATCTCTCTATCCCTCTCCCCCTTCTTCTCACTCTGAAATAAAGAAATAAACTGTTTTACTCTGTCTCATACTATTTTTCACTGATTATAGAGCTGTGTTGCTAGTCTTTCTTCAAAAATGATCTAAATATGCACATTTCATCATTTTCTTTTTAGATATTGATACAGAAACTTTTTAACAAGTTTACTGTTGCAAATCTCGTACCTTCATCGTTATCCTTGATGCATTCACCTCCAGACGTCCGAAATATAAGTGAGATCAACTTGAGGCCCATGGAAATCAGCACATTTCGAATCCAGTTGAGGTGAATCTGGCTTTCAAATTTGGACTGTGAAACATTGGCTTATCTACACTTCTTAATTTAACGTGCAATAAGAAGCACATTATTTAAGCTTCTGGCTACTGTGAGGACATGAATTCTGTGTTTTGTTTTTAACCATTACATAAGAAAAAAAAGCCATGCTACAACCAGTTTGTGTTTTTTTGTGTGTTTTTTAAGTTTCTTTCATCAACTACTACCATCTGTATGAATTGATGCAACAAACAAAGAAATGTCTGAAGAGAACCTCTCAACAGATTGTATCTCAGGTTAAATACTAACTAATTATATCTGTGTTGAGGGTTGTGAAGAGATTGTTACGAGTCTTCATGTTGCTGGTCCTTTGATAATTTTACAAAAATGCCCACTTTTATCAAAATGGAATAAAAAGCTGGTGGGTAATAGCTAATGGCCAAAATGGTTGTAAACATTCATATGCATTAGAAAATGTTCTTGTGTTGAAATATGTGGAAAAGTGCAATTCATCAACCCTTATGGTATATATAGTTGATTTTCACACTTTTTTCTAATGTACCACTTAACCCTTCCCTGCCTATCCTTTGTAAAGTATTTCCAGAAATATCCGATTTTGAATCATTCAGTAGTAGAAAAAGAGGCATATTTTCATTACTTGACAATGTGGGATAGGTGCAATTTATTACATTGTCACTAAAATAGAAGAAGCAATTCCATAGGTACCATAACCTATTTTAGGTACCACAAGGTGTCTTTTTACACAGCTCATTTGAATACAGATGTTCTGAGAAGGGGTTTTCTATTTTAAAAATACCATATCAAAATGAATGTGCCTTATTTTTGTATAAGTCTTGTTAAATCTTTTAGTGTCCATATTACCGTTTAGGGAAAGGGGGAGGTTGGGGCAGAAGAGAGCGTGGGTACTTTCTATCACACATAAATTGTAAAATTTTTGCCTGACAATGCTGGCCACATTCTGATCTGTTGCATTAAATTTGTGGTGATATTACTCTAAACATTTTGACTATTTGAATGTACTGAAATCTCAGAAAACAAAACAAGGGGAAAATATACTTAATTAAAATATGCTGCTGCCAAGGAGACTGCAACTTGAAGCAAGGATTCTGTAATGTGCAAAATCCACACCCAGTTTCCACTTCAGAGGAGTTAACCACATTGAAGAGAGAATGCTTTAAAATAGACCTCGTTTGGAAACCCGATTATATGTAGCTCTTCCTGACTTATCATATTCAAGAATATGTCTGTTCACTGAATTCCACACTTTTGTATGTGTGCACTAACCTCCAAGTGAAGTTCTGAGCCCATGGGCCACTACAATACTTTTTATAAAATTTATTTGGGGTCATTGTTAACTTAATATTAAAATATAAGCAACATTTAGACTATTCAGTTTTAATATAAAAAGGATTGAGTATCTTCATTTCTGAAAGTTCTCTTTGTGTTAAACTAATAGATTATTGTCTGACTTTAAACTTCCATTTACCTCCCGTTATTCCAGCATCTTTTTAGAGAAATTAAAACCTAATTTCTGTTTCACCAGGTAGTCTAATTATCATCTGGATTTTTCATCAAGATACAGCTCCTAAGATTATTGTTACATTAAATTCATACACTTCTTTCACCTTTAATAATTAAGGAAACACTACTGGTGGTGATAAAGATATTAAAAGGGAGTAGTTTCATGCAATAAACATGTACTGTAAGTTTCCTTCCTGGTTTGGGGGGGATAGACAACTAAAAAAGAAACAAAAACTTCCTTTTGTGGACTTGCTCGTTACAGACCTTAGAATTATCAGAGCAAGTTCCAGGAATAAGATCAATATTTTCATTGCATCTTAAATGTAAAATCTTCCTATGGGAGTTCACTGTGGTCTGGGAATTCTGATCAGTTGAAATAACATATCTTGCAATAACAGTGGTTTTGCCACTTATGGTTGTTTAAGGTTGGTCTGTCCCATGTCAGTCAGGTCTTATTCAGTGTGTATTGCCACTAACTGCTCACAGGTAAAGCAGAAATTTTCTTTAACAGGCAAGTTATCAGGGAAATGAAGAGGGGATGCTTTTGCTTTGGGCTGTGATCAAGAACTGATTAAATCATCAGTGTCTCCAGCTAAAAACCGTACATTTCAATTGTGATCTCAGTGGCATATTTGTGTGCCTAGGTTTTATTACAGTTATAACATGTTCAGTTGACCAAGTAGTTCATTACTTTATCCTATCTTTTTTTTTGGAAATTTAATTTGGTACTTTAACTGCAGTGTTTGAGAACTCAGCATCCTTATTTTCTACAAATACTGGCTAAAATAAAATGCTGTAAAGTGTGTTGTAAAACATTGTAATCACCTTCCCATGTCTTTGTTGTACTTGTGCCGAAATGTTTTCACATCCTTTTGTCTGGAAGGAAATCTTTGCTTTCATTTTATGTTGCTTACCTTGGAATCAATAGGTTTTGATATTTTCTCTTGGGAGATTTTATATCTTTTTGGGAACATGTAATATAAGATATCTAATAAAAGATAAATCTTATCACGTACATGGCCCTCTAGAGTGTTCTTAAAACTTATCTTGTACCCAAAATAATAATTAAGACATTTTGAGTGGTAGGGTGGAGTAGTGAGGGCCTTTGTGAATGAATTGCTCCTTCTTTAGCCCAGTTATAGTTAGAAAAGATAGTTTTCAAAGGTAAGTGGCAGATGGGATGGAGGTGGGTTTCACATCTGGGTGTGGGATCACGTTTGAGATTAGAATCTAGGAACCTTTTGTAACAACGTGGTACAGTGCCCGTGGGTACTAAGTCAATGAGGAGGAGCAGATTGTGATAAGATTCCATATGCTCCAGGACAAAGGTGAAGAGGAGAGTAACCCAAGACATGAAGCTGAGCGGGTCCATGTGAGCTGATCCACAAGGCGAGGTGGGTTGGAAGACTGGGATCTGGAGGCGCTCTGCCAGCCGGCTGGCCCGGACCAGCACACAGCACACACCTAGTGGCTTTGGGGGAGTTCCTTCCGAGCCAGGAGATGGGGGAGGGTGCAGGATAAGTATCCAGGAGGTGGTATGTATGGATTACCAGGCAAACAATACATGATATGCTAACTAGGAACTTTCAACTTGTTTTGAGTGACATATAGTACAGAGATTAACCAATTTGTATATGCCAAATTGTAAAAACCTTGAAAATGTTAATACAAGTTGCATCAGCAGACAATGAAAATTACTTTCAGCTCCATAATACTTGATTATCAACATGTCAAAATAATTTGAATATTAAAACTGGTAAAGAAAAAATTTAATTTAGGTGGGCGTATGTTCACATGCCTGACCTGTGATAAGAAACCAGCTACAGGGGTTGTGAGACTGGTTAAAGGGATGGTTCTGAGGGGAGTAGAGGGAGATCACTAAGACCCTGCTGCTGCCATGATCAGCAGAGCACAGAAGCCTGAAGGGGTTGTAACTGACAAGACGCTGTCAGCATACACTGGTTTATGCAAGCACAAACAGGAAATTTATGGTCCCCAGCAACAAATGTTCAAGGGTAGCTGGAGAGCACTTGATACAGCTGTAGCCAAGTATGAGATGATGTCATGCAGGCCTGTCTTGCTCTCTTGGTTTTGCTTTTCCTCTGAGCTGTTTTCATTCTCAAAGACTGCATATTTGATGGCAGCATGGCCACCAGCGACCCATATTTGCATCCAGCCAGCTTAGTGACCCCAGTGGGAAAAGCACCTTTATCTAATTTTTCAGCAAATGTCCTGGGATTAATGTCTCTGGCTGTCATCTGGCTTATATGCTAATTGACTGGCTAAGGGTAGAGTTGGGTTCAACTAAACCACATGGACAAAATGAGTGAGAAATGGCCCTCCTCTCATACCACCTCCCCCAATAGAAAAGGTATTCTACAACCAGAGAAACGGGAATTAAATACTAAGATACTTTGGATGCTAGGCAGGCAAAATACAGTAGAAATATATTACAGAGAAAAACTAAATGTTCAGATTTAAGGAAGCAAGCATACCCAGTTTTAGTTTCAGAAAAGGTCCTATAGGAGAGGACTTGAAATAGCTCTTAGAAGATGCATTTGATTTTAGCAGATACAGACAATATGTGTGTTCCCTGTAAAAAGACCAGGAAAACTTACAACCCCATAATGGCAAGGTTCTTCATACATGTGCTGTCCAAGAAGGTAGCCACCAGCCACAGATGGCTCTTGAATGTTTGAAATGTGGTTTGTGCAACTAGGGCATTATCATATTCTAGTTTAATTAAATTTAAATAGCAACATGTGGCTGCAGCACATAATATGTATAAGATACTAACTAGTAGGAAATACAACTAAAAACGTAAGTTAAAATCACACTGCTAGAATCTTGCTATTTGGGGTGGTCCTCACGCCAGAAGCATGGGCATTACCTGGAAACTTGTTAGGAAGGCAGACCCTCAGGCCCCAGACAGCTGTTCATAACCGGCATTTTAGCAAGATCCCGAGGACTCACTGGCCTGGGACACGTTTCAAGAGTCTGTCTCCTTATTAAACTTTCCTAAGTAACTCTTGGTGATAAGTCCTATACCCTGAATCCTCTGCTATCAGAAAGCATCCCATAAAATCTGTCCACTTGCCCCAGCACCCCCCAATTCCAAGCCGCCACCTTGTACATGGCCTGCTGCCTTTGCCTCCTAACAGTTTCTCTGAGTAATTCCAGTCCTACTCCTTTTGGTTTCTTTTTTTCACATAGAAGCCAAAAAGTGAAATTGAAAAAGCTTCTTTCCTGTTTAAAATTGTTTCTCATTACGCTTGAAATAACATACAAACGTTCACCGTGGCCAAAAGCCCTACATGGCCTGCTCCCTATCCCTTCCATCTACCTCAACTTCAGGAGATGTGTATGTGTGGTTTCAGAAATCCTTGCCTGACCCAAATCCATGTTATGTTACACCACTCCCCCTCTTACTGTTTTCTAGGGTTTTTATGCGTTTCTAACACACCAGGAATTCCTCTTAAGGGCTTTGCACTTGTTTCCTCTGCTTCCAAGATCCTGCTTTCAGATCTTCCATGACAGGCTCCTTGTTCTTCAGGTTTAGTTCAGGTGTCATCTCCAGAATCTCCCTTGACCAGCCAGTTTAGCCAGCCCCGCCTCCCCTCCTTCACTGAGTATTTTACTACCCCTCTTCCTTTCTTCTTAACAGAGCCAAACTTGAAATTATGTAGGTTTGCCTTCCCCACTAGAATTTAAGCTCCACAGAACTACAGCTATTTGTTCAGCATTATATCCCCACACTGGGAAAAGCAGGGTTTCAGTAAACATATGTTTAATAAATTAATGAAAGTATGTGTATCACCAGTAAATGTTGAGGAAAAAATTGCATTTTCAGAATTGAAGGCTGGAAAGTCTCTTACGTCTTCATTGCATTTTTCTGTTCATGTTATTTTCCTGCTTAAAACCCTCAGGAAGGACTCATTAGCAGAAATTAAAGTATTGATGTTTCAAGCTGCATTCCTAGTCTCCTAAAAGTTGTGACCTCCTTACAGAAGATACTGTAGTTGCTTGTCAAGCAGCGACTGCCCCTCTGCCTTCTTTGCTAATAAAACCCGGAATTTACTCATGTATCAGACAGTGAGGAGCCTCTAGAGATGAATTGTGATTGGTCTAAATTAGTCATAAGTTCCTTCTCTAGGCTGGGTGATGGATTTAGGGTGATTGTGACAATCTTAGCCATAGGAGGTCGGTTGCGGGGGGTTCTGGGAGAGGTCCCCTCCCTCTTCAAAAGGGGAAAGCATGTCACTCTCACTTGACAGTGCTGTGTAGTGTGGAGGCTGGAGCTGAAGCTGGTGCAGCTGCAGCCATTTTGAAACCCTGCAGAGAGACAAGCCTAGGACAAAAGTCAAGTGGATGACCAAGTGAAGTAGAGCTTGGGTCCCAGTGATGATCTACTGAATGAACCAGCTCCAACTTGGTTATCTATAATAATAAAAGCATAATATGCTAAATAGACCAGTCGGCCAAACAATGGAATGACTGCCCGGATGACCTTCCAGACGACCTTCCAGATGATGCCGGGGCTACAAGGGCCGAGCCCCTTGCACGAATTTCGTGCATCAGGCCTCTAGTTTTTCCATAAAACTCTATAAAGACAAAAAATATTCTTAGAATAATTTTCTAAACATTATATCACAGCACAAATCTGAATATAAATTATCAACATTTTTAAAGTAACTTGAACAATTGCAGTTAACTTAATGACTTCTGGTTCCAATCTATAATAATAAAAGCATAATATGCTAAATAGACCAGTCGGCCAAACAATGGAATGACTGCCCGGATGACCTTCCAGACGACCTTCCAGTTGATGCCGGGGCTACAAGGGCCGAGCCCCTTGCACGAATTTCGTGCATCGAGCCTCCAGTATGAAATAATTGTCACTTTACTGTTCAAAACACTGGGTTTAGGGTTATGTTACAAAGTGCTGAAAGCATTTAAACCCATGCTCCTCACCAGTACCGCAGCACCGTGCTCTCTTGTTTGGATACTTTGCTGAATGGGAGCCTGTTACAGCTTGACCAAAGCTTGGCTGTGACATTAGTTTCTCAGAATGCAGACCCTAACTGTGTCCCTACTGCTCCTACCACCTTGCATATTTTGCTCAAAATGGTTAATAACACTGCACTTAATTATAAAGAGTTAATCAAAGGTAAGGTGAGAAGGGTTTTTAAAAATACAAAGTGAATCAAGGACGTGTATACTAGCCTTACAGTTGAAAATGCCTTCATTCACAGCATTCCTTTAGCATACACACTAGGAGAGTCTTCCAATTCACACATGGAATTGGAGCTGGCTCCTATGTAGCAAGGGGAGACTTCCCAGTGTCAAGCAAAATCTGGAGGCTGAGGGGAAGAGAACCAAGGGGTTGGGGTGGTAGCAATGAGTCGGAGGGGCAAGCTTCTTTTGGAGTATGTCACCACACTCTTAAATATTTTAAGATTTTCCCAAATAGATTTATATGACTGACTATAAGTGAATTTCTGAATCTCCAAACAGGTAAAGGAGGGACATTGTAACAGTTTCATCTAAAAGGCCATATTTTAAGGACCTTTTACATGGAGTCTAGTGTTCTTGGCGCCCAGGTACTACATAGCATCCTAATTTTTTTATTCACAAGCTTAGCCTTGGGCTCATTTTCTGGTCCCAGATCTGAATGGTAATGCTAGCAAACAAGATATGTCTCTAGGGCCTGGATGTGTGCAATTTTTTCACTAACCCAAATGAAGCCCTGGTTGGTTGATCTGCAGTTGGGGGGAGACCTTTGTGTTGACCCCAAATCCTCCTTGAAACAAAAGCCCTTGCCTGCCTTGGGATGGATTCCCTTGCCTCGTGCACGACTGAAATAACTTCAGGCTTGCTGTATGGGAAGTGAGTGTTAAGAAAAATGACTTGACTCATTTGGTCATTTTGTCTTTCTAAATGGATGTTTTAAGTGCAGTTAACAAGATTGCTTTGAAGTTAAAATCTATTTTCTTAGGTAAAATCTAGAAATTCATCCTCATTGAATCTATGGAGCTCCCTTTAATAGAGCCTGAAGGCAATCGGTTTTAAATTCTGCACTGAGCTTTCAATAAACATTAGCTGAAGCCGTCATCTGAGCCTAGGCTCTGGGAGGAGGATTTTAATTCCCTACCCTGTGTCTAGTAAGGGAGAGAAGTTCTGCATAGAGTTGAGGAGCCATCAGATCAGGGAGCAACAGGGCCATTTTAGTAGGCGGCACAAATCATAGTCACGGGGAGCACAGAGGAAGGAGACTTTACTTCCATCCGGAGTGATGAGGCGGAAGGGAAGCAGATGGGAGGCTTTCAGCTGAGTCTGGAAGGATAGGTCACCAACCAGCTGTGGGAGAGGAGGGTGGCAGGACACCAACATCACAAAAACAAGCAAGCTCATGCCTGGTGGAAGTTTGTGAAGGGAAATCATTGGAAGTGAGATTGTGAATGCTCCCCGTAGTTGGTGTCTAGACTCTGGATTCTGCAAAAATAAAATGGGGTGCATGCACATTAGTATTGATTTGCAAACACATTGTAAGAATGTGAAATGAAAGAAGCAGGTGTATAGTTTTCAGGAAACTTTAATATACCTACAAATAATTGCCAGTAATTGTGAAGAAAAGGACACATGTATCTCTGAATTTGTGATTATTTTTCATTATAGCCATGTGATGCTTCATTAAGGCAATTAGGAGCCTGTTGACTTCAGAATTCTGTAGTGATTTTATCAGGGAAAGACTAGCATCTAAGCTTGGACAGAAAAGTTTTGTAAGGTATTAAAGTAACTAGCTTCCTCCATTAGTCCAGTCAATCCACTTCAGGGCAGTCTCTGAGAGTCCATTTGTCAACCATAAACTCAGGAATATTGGTCACCAAGATACAAGGTTG
This sequence comes from Myotis davidii, assembly GCF_000327345.1. Classification (NCBI taxonomy): domain Eukaryota; kingdom Metazoa; phylum Chordata; class Mammalia; order Chiroptera; family Vespertilionidae; genus Myotis; species Myotis davidii. The sequence continues at coordinate 3,457,934 of NW_006284238.1, forward strand.
AAGAATCAATGAGATACATTATTTAAATACTTTTACCTTTAACGGGTCTATTATTTTAAAGTGTAGTGGAACTTTGTCATAAGGCATCTCTTAGGGCTGTGTAGGCTACAAAGACAGAACAGGATAGTTGTGACAGCTGAATATTTACGAATGATCCTTCAGAGAAAAAACAAACACACCTCTTGTCTATATGACTATATAATCCATTGGACATGGAATCCCTAGAATTGTCACTTCGGGGGCTATTTTAATTATAAAAAAGAATGGAAAAGGTGGCATCAATAGTGGGAAGAGCACTCGACTTTGAGCCTGGTAATCGGGATTCAAGTCTTAATTCTGTCAGAAAGTAGCCTTGGAAAAGTCACCAGGAAACCTTTTCCTGGCTTACTAAATAAAGCCACCCTACCTTAATTCCAAATTAAAATGTTTCCTAAGTACCTTTTGTGGTTTACAAAAAGCTATTTTAGCTTATCACATAAAAGGCATTTTCCTGGTTCTCCAAGGCAACCCTCAGGCTCTTGCCAAACAACCTCCTGAAGTCCCTTTTCTCCATGCTTTGGTTATGGAATCTTTGGGTAGAGAGATGTTTGAAAATGGGAATGGAATTATCTGTTTAATGCAAAGGCATATTTCTGTTTTGTTTGCTTGCTTTTGTGAATGCCGGTGTTTCCTTCTCCTGAAACTGTAACAGGCCGTTAGATAAACATGGGCAGAACAAGGCCTACGGCCTGGTACAGAAGGTCGCCAGGGCAGGAAGCCCAGGGTGCTTAGCAACGGGCACAACTAGGAAAACAAGGACTTTGCCCCCAGGGTGACCTTTCCTTCCCTAGCATATCCCTGTTCATGTGGTTCGGACTCTCCCCTACCTTTCATATCACTGGTCATGCGGCTTTGACCCTCCCCTGACCTTTCCTCTGCTGGCATGTTGCTAGTCATGCAGTTAGACTCCCTTAGAGGGGAAACAAACAAGGGAACCAGAGAATAGCCCTTGCGCATTAACGCTCAGGAAAATGAGGTTCTGACCCCCATCCAATCCGTCTAGGCCTCAGCTGTGTTTCAGCTCAGAAAAGCAGGCCCAGAAAAGCAGCAAAATCAGACAAGTGATGCCCTGGGGCTGACCAATCAGTGGAGACCACAAACCTGAAAACACACACCTGAAAAGCTGATGAATGTTCTATTGAGCTTCTCCCCTGGGACCTCCCTTCCTAAGATCCCTGCCCTAAAAGTTCTTCGAATAGAAGTCCCATGGACCTCTCCTTCCTGGGGAGAGCACCCTAGCCTTTCACCTCCCTCTCATCTCCCCTGCCCCCTGTCTCCCTCCTTCACTCCCCCCCCC